>NC_054872.1:5414834-5732890 GCF_018320785.1 Cheilinus undulatus
AAGTTTTTTCGCTCTCATGAGGAGGTTTGTCAGACATTCCCATATAGAAATATTTCTCAAAGGTGCAATGGAAACACTTTTCTGAAATGTACATGTCATAGGATGTATCATACCTGGTATCTGAACAATGAAATTTTACTTCTAGTACAATGAATGCAAGGTGAAACAGCAAGTGTAATTCTGACCTTACACCACAGTATCCTTTAAATGTGGTGTGGACAAATTCTGACACCACATGGCGCTCAATCAAAACAATAACAAAAAATGAACATGACATGTCTCACCTCTGCTCATTATGTCTTTTTGTAGAGGACTCTGTTCAACAAAACGCAAGCAGTCTACGTGTATTTATTAAACAGTAAATACCATTTTCATTTCATAAGTGAATTTCCCATAAAGGGGGCAAAAATCAGTAAAATTGGTCTCACTGGTACATCTGATACAATGATAGAACAACAAATCAATCACACTACATTTTATAAAAGCAACAAAAAGGCAAATTATGCTTTGATACCAAGAAAACTTGAAACTCCCTGTCTGTGCTTGATGTAGTTAATATTCAAATTTTTCACTTTCCTGACAGGAAACTTAAGGTAATTCTTCCCTAAACATGTTATTCTGAAATCCTCAAAACCCTCAGACAATATATTGACCTACACATCCTGTATTTGAATTTAAAAAATTAATAATTAAAAAAATCTTATCAGAAACAGAGAAAGGGTTATCCTGTTTATATTCTGGACCAGGTTATCAAAACTTCAGATAAAAATCATTTAAGTCAAGGAGGCGTCATGAGACTCAGCAGTACTTAAAGTACCTTAAGTTTTTAAAAAGTCATTTTTAAAGCAGGGAGGAACCAGGTATGCCAAGCATGCCATCACGACATACAAAAACAAATAAATGAACAAAAAACAGGAAGTAAATACTTAAAAAATCCTTTATTATAATAGCCAAATTATTAAAAACAACAATAACCATTGAGGTCTTATTAAGGCTTTTATAATTCAAACATATTTACTTGATACGGCCATAATAATTCTTCTATTGTCCACATTGAACAGCTAGTTTTTTTATTTCAATTGTGTAGTTTTATTTTATTTTCTGATAACAGTTATATGTCTCTAACGCCACACATCATTAAATTTATCTTGCATTGTTATGTTTTTACCCATAATGCCACACTGCTTTGATTTCATAAACAGCTCTATTGTTTTTCTTGTCTGCACATTTTGTTCTTTCTACCGCGGTATGTCTCATATCACTTAATGCTAAACATGTGATGTGTTTTTCTTCTGCCATTTTGCAGCTCAAACAGCCTCCAGTAAATCATTATTTTTGAGTGCATTATAAAACAACTCATAATAATGCTATCTGCTTGCAGAATATCCAATAAGTCTGTTTCTAGGTTGCAGTAATTGAAATAGAGGAAAAACAAAACTTTCACATTAAAAGCAGATTAACAAACTGTAAACAATATTAGAATAAGACAAAGGCAGGATAATTGCCTTTTGAATGCAAAGGATTTAAAGTAATAACATTTTACCTCATTGTTCCTATATACTGAGCTCTAAGCTTTATGTTTAATGGTGTTGTTTTAGAAACTACAAACAGTGAGTTTTCTCTTCCAACCTCTGTTAAAATGTGAACTAAGTCTCTTTACGGGTGTTTGGGTTAGGCAGTACTTTCATCAAGTTTCTTTCTCTTACCTTTTTTTATTTTTTCTCCAACTATTTCTGTTTTTTGTGTGTATTGTGATCTGTTAGTCTTAGTCTTCAGATTTCTCTGCAAGTCTTATGCAACATGAATGCATCGGTTTATATTTTAATGGTGGATTTTCATTGATAGTATATGCATCATTATTGGTGTGAGATGCCAATAATGCTGCTCCTATTTATTATTCAGGTTATAGATGATTAGGTGGCCAAACCGGATTTCCCTAAGGGCATAATAGATCGATAGATAGATGCGTCCTATTGATCATATCGTACAACAGAATATTATGGAATCTCGGGAAAAAAAAAGTGAATAAGGAGGATCTACTGATATTCAAGAAAAAACTAGAAATGTTTTAGATAATAAAGATGTAAACTTACACGAGACAAAAGTAAAGTTCACATTAGGCTTGACTGTTTCAAACTGGTTTACCTTCACATTAGCAAGATCAACCTGTGCCTGGGTCCACATGCGTATCTACTCAGTCTGATACAGCTAGGGTGGCCATTTCCACAGCACCTAAAAGGAGGTAACTTTGCAGCACTTAGTGAAGCAAGAGTAACTGCAACAAATAGGACTCTAGTGCAGTGGTTCTCAAATGGTGTGCCGTGGCACACTGGTGTGCTTTGAGACAAGTCTAAGTGTGCCTTGGGAATCTGTCTGACTACATTAGTACTACAACTGTGCAACAACTAAAGAGACTATAACCAATATCCTTACTGAATGCAGGCGTTACATGTTGCATTGCATCATATAGCATTGCATGCTCACTGTCCGTCTGTTATCTGTTAAATATGCAAATGTAAATGTACATGTAAAAATATGGCATCTCATGCTTTTACGTAGAAAATTGGAGGTATGGTGCATCTGACAGCTGTGAGCCACATAGTTTTGTCTCCATGTTAGCACAAGTCAGGCCATAAAAATTCATAAAAGGGTATGGAGAATATCCATGCAACACACTCCTCTTTGTAAAACAAGCTAACAAGTTTTGGGAATAGAAAAGTGGAAGAAAATTAAGAATATCCTCTGGTGGGACACTCCTGGTGTCTTGTCATCCTTTGTGCAACCTCTTCCCTTGTTACTTGTCCATCTTAATAGGAGCGACAGAGAGAAAATAGGAACTGGGGATAAACCTGTGGAGCTGCAGGGCATCACTTGCAGAGTGTCAGGATGCTACAAAAGGAAACTCTGTAATCAAACTGATATAGCTGGCACTTGCTCACATTGCATGCAGTTGGGACTGGGACATGTTGCTACTTGCTACAAATGCTAAAGAGGCTATTTTGCAAGGACATTAATATGATGTGCCTTGAGATGTCAGCTTGTTTTTTGGTGTGCCTTGGGCAAAAAAAGTTTTAAACCATTGCTGTAGTGTATTCCCTGCTTCAATACAATTTTGTCCATGAAACTGATGGTACCGCCACTATCGTCCCAACATACTAAATTAACAATACTCAAAAGTATCTTACAATAACTACAGGATATGTTACTACAATAATAATAAATACAAAGTCTTTGCAATTTAGCCTGAGTTAGTCGCATATGAAAGACACAGTTCTTGGTTAGTAAAATTATCATTGATTTTAATGATCATATTCCTTGTTGCCATAATAAGGGTATTTTTTATTTTCATCTATGATGAAAAGTGATGAAAGTCTCTGTGCAGCATCAGGAGAGAGAGAGAGAGCGAACGGACACTTTGTGCACTTCATTGAGCACAGATGGCACTGATCTCCAAAAACAGATATCTTTAGGGTTACTTTACTAATGTGTGATGGTCAGGTGAAGTTTATGTTTGGTCAGCGTTGTATATACATTACCTGGATCATATTTAACATACAAACACTGGACTGATGTGCAGAGAAAGAGAGCGATGGACAATATGCTGCGTTATGTTCGGGTGCAACTCCAAAAGGAGGACAAATAAAGCCGTGTTTCCATCAGGGGGTCCGGTTTGATTCAGTTCGGTTTGGTATGGTTTGGTACGCTAAACCCCAAAATAGTTTGCGTTTCCACAGACACCCATGCTCTCACTTGGGTGGGCGGGGCTGTGAACGCATGCATGTAAAGCCACAGACAGCGCGAGTCAGCTGGTCCAGCTGCAGAGTTATAGAAAAGATGAGTGACAGAAATCAGTTGGGAATAAGCAGTAAACAGCTTTATTTCAGCTGAAAGTGCTTTTTAAAAAAATAACTACATTTTAATGATGTTAACCGCTGTCAGTACAGATCCTCAGCTGATGGAATACGTGTACAGAGACGGTTTGAGTCGTAATGCTACGTTAATATGTGAATATATCTAGTCTAGAACAGTTTATACGACAAAATATGAAAGTTTAGAGCTGTACTGGGAGAATTCGCTGCATTAAAAATAAAGTAATAGTTCAGCTGGTGTTAAAATCAAGCTAGATTAATTCAGAAATCCTGGGTGCGCTGATCTCGTTTTAAAACAGTCCGTGGCCTGAAGTTTTACGAGCCCGTTCAACAACCACAGAGCAATGTTTTCACAGGTTATCTAACGCAAGACGTAGATTAATAACTAGTTACAGATGAGAATGAACTGTTCTAAGGCTTCGTATTCACAAAACTTCTGCATTAATTTAGTTTCTCATCCATTGCGGATGGATCAGGCTGATGTGAGCCTTCAGGTTCTGCTTTGTGTTCTTACAATCATCCAGATAAACGTCAGGAAACTTGATTTGTGGCCAGATACCGAAATCTATAAAATAGGAAACAGTTTGGATCTCCGTCGAGTCCAAATATTTCCCATTTAGGCAGATATTGGTCCATTTTTCTCCCGTTTTCGCCCGCTTCTCACAGCAGACTTCCGTCTTTGAAGCCCAGAGGCGAGCAGCTGAGTCATGCGCTGACGTGGCATCAGTGCAGCCCCTATTGTTGTGTGTGTAGCTCCACCTTTTTGGTATGGTTAGGTAAGATTGGCACCCCTACGGAAGGGTGCCGAAAAGAGGGACGGTACGGGTCGGTTTTTTGGGACCCTTTCACTATGGAAACGCCAGAAAAAGCGTGCCATACCGCACCGAACTGAGCTGGACCGCTCGGTGGAAACGACCTATAAGCGTCCAGCTTGAGGCTGCACCAGATACCTGAGAAGGCATTCAAATGCCGGATGTATGACCACCCTTGATACAGCAGATGGCGGTATGCAGGTAGCTGGTTTGTAAACCCACTTAGGAGGTGATAGAAAAAGAAGCTGCCATGGCAACCACTCATAACCTGAATGAAGACTGTTTTATGTTTTAACTGGCAAAAGAAGTCCATCCTGCCACCACAGATGTTTTTAAAATCATTTTTTCAGATGCTCTTGTTATCTACACATCTATGTATAGTGTTTTTTTGAGGTGACAGGAGACTTTTGTTAACCTTGCAATTTCACCTGTTTGTTGCTCTGATTGGCCTGTAAAGATGTGACAGACAGAACGTTCATCCAATCACCCTTCAAGTTTTTTTCAAAGCCTCTGCCCTTTCCCAAATGCTGTCTATGGAAGGTTTGCCAGATGGATGTGTGAAACAAATCCATTTGGCATGTCAAGTAAGCCTTTTGTTGCTTTTGCATCTTATCTTAATGACAACTTTTGTTCATCCGTAACGTGAGTCATAACAGATGACTGTTGACTTCTCTTTATTGCAATACAAACAATATGGACAAAGACCAAGACATATAACCGGACAGGATAGACAGTATACAAGCAGGCTAGTTTTACAGTTTTAAGGAGAGATGAAAAACAAAACAAAAAGAGGATGTTCTCTGTGTGTATGAGGGTATGTGTGTGTTTGTATATGTGTGTGCATGCAGATTTTCTTAGTGAGAAGGGTATCGAATTTGTCAAAGTGGTTATTGATTGTCAGGTAATAGGCTGAAGAAATAAAGAAAGATCAGGAAAAGAAAAGTTGCAGAATGATAACTTTCAAGCTAATGGAGATCGTTAGTCACCAGGTGGAGTGCAGCCCACCCCTTCCTGGCCTGGATCTGAGCATCATCATAATGGATCAAGCTAAGACAACTAAGTTGTTTAAGCAGGGTCAGCAAGTTTTACCTTCTTTCTTTTTGAGTTTGTTTTCTGAATATTTGTCCCGAGTGTTGCTTATGAACTCTAGGATAGTAAAGACAAGGGCCAAGCCTTGTTTCCCAGACAAACCGCCCCCCCCGACCCCGGGGAGGGAGCCTTTCCATCTTTAACTGGTGTGGCCCATCTTTGAAGTTGATTGTTTGTTGATTTGACTTATATTTTGACCAGTTTTTGAAGATTTGGACAGAGTTTAGTCTATTGGCAAACCGCACCCAGACCCTGAAGAGGGAGCCTAGATGCTGAGATGGTCTTTCATGAAAAGTTTACTTAAAACAATCGTACAAGAGAGGACCTTTGTTGACTTGATTCTGATGATTTTCACTTTTTATTTAGAAAACTGTGAACAAATTTCCATGCTGGGGAACACAGTTCAGTTTTCCCTTTTTTTTTCCCAACTTTAAACTGTAGTTTTCTCACAGCTAACCACGTCTTATCCATACCAACCGCCTGTAGGGGTAACCTGACACCAGATGGTTTTGTTTCCCATATCCATCTGCAAAACCTTCCATAGACAGCGTTTGGGAAAGGGCAGAGCCATTGAAAAAAACCTGACAGGTCATTGGATGAACGTTCTGTCTGCCATATCTTTACGGGCCAATCAGAGCAACAAAACATGTGAAGTCGTAGCCCCAAACAGAGGTGTGCCGCTACCGAGGAGTAAACTCCATAGAGAACTGCATTAGCACCACCTTGGTGGTAAACAACATCCCCTATGGCAACCATTGCTGCGCCTGTGTTTTGGTGTGAAAACTTTATTGTTCATCATGTCATGTGACGAAGCATTTGGTTCCTACACCTACATATAGGTGAAGTAGAGGCCAAGGAGAGAGTTGAGAATAATTATAAACAGCAACAATATAAAAAAAAAAACAAAAAACGCTTGGATAGTAACTTTTCAAGTATGAATGAGTTTTTAAATATCTGAATCATATTTGAACCCCAAAATTTGTTCCAACAGCCTTACACTACATCATGTTGGAAGATAAACTGTCCTTCAATAGGGTTGCCTTTTAAAGGTCTTTTTGTGTGCATTGTATCTAAAATGAGGTACAAATTATGTCTGTTAAAAATTTGGGTGTAATGGTCCTTTAATCTTTCTTAAAGTAACTGATCTATAATCAGCCCATGAAGCCTGATATCAAGCACTTTGAGGTGCATTACGTCCTAAAGCACCTTTGCAGAAGTCGAGCTGAATACTTGTACTTTGTGCTCCCACAATCGCTCACCTCCTCCACCAGAAATGAGGATGAGGAATTAGGGCAGCCTAAAAAAGAGATTGGAATAAAAAGATGAGCGCACCAGGCTCCAGGGTCTGGTCAAAATTACCTCAGTCTGCACCTCGAATAAAAGCAAATGTGTCCTCACAGCCGTGCTAAAAGCTCCACACACAGGCTGCTCGTCTCTCTCATACACACACACACACACACTGGCCTTGAATAACACTGTGCATTAGCTTTCAACAGCAGCACTTTGAAGTGACAAGAACATCTGAGTATTGACTCACAAACAATAGTAACCGCTCGATGTGTACATCACACACATTCTTCAGTAGAGGATAGCTGAAAAGATAGATTTTTGTTCTTCCCTTCTGAGAAGATTTTGAAATGTTCGGGAATGTGAAGCTCTCGATAGAAATCATTCAAGTCTTTAGAAGAGTGACAAACACGGGCATGTACGTCGACTAAAGCCCCCCCGAGTGGCTTCTCAAAGCACTCTGATTTCAAGTTGGGATCAAGAGGCTTTTCAGACACAGATTTATGCTGATGTTCTCACAGCAAATCGCGCACCTGCTTCACCTCCCGTCAACCTTCAAACCTGCGTCCTCACATGAGACGACAGCGGGACAGAGAGCAGAGAAAAACACAAATGAAGGGACAGAAGACCACAGAGCACCAAGCCCACGAATGTTAGTGCTGTCAGCAAATGACTAAATCTGACTATTATAGACTTCACTATTTTTTGTGACTGAATTCAGCTATAACACAATATGAGAAGAACTGTATAAATCCACCTTTACACCCACCAACTGTATCTCTGTTGTTTGCACAGGACTGCTTTCTTTGCCCCTCTGTCAATCTCCCTTCCTCCCCTCTCATCGTTGGTTTACGTTTCCAACGTTGAGTTTTTTTAATATCAGTTTTTACTGCATGTGAGCACACCTGTGAGGAAACTTCAATAACGAGACAATCAGAAAAAGTAAGCCTCTGAATGGCATCTGAACTTTTTACAAGGTTTTATATCAGCACTAGGGGTGTAACCGTATCAGTAATACTGCAGGTATCAGAAGGCTCTAAATACCTGAACATGTGACACTTCAAATGGTATGTCTGAGTTTAGTTTTTAGTGGAGCAGAGCTAATAGACATGGAAATTACAGTTCCCATTGGCCCTTGCATACCCACCATGCTTTACACTCCACGTGCTTGATTCTACAGCGTGAAAATCACAGATGCATGGAGTAGTACTTAGCCCCATACATGACATGGTCAAAAAAAAAAAAAAAAAAATTGTGGCTACAATATAGCTGTAATGTGCGCACGAAATACTAATCAATAATATTAATATCATTCCTGGACAGCTGGGTAAGCAAATTGAGCGCACCTTCCAGCTGTCCAGGAATGATATTGATATTATTAATTAGTATTTTGTGCGCACATTATACCTACTTCTTGGCCACAAATTAGTATTTTGTGGTCACAAATTAATATTTTGTGCGCACCTTATAGCTATATTGTGGCCACAATTAAATTTTTTTTTGACCATGTCATGTCTGAGGCTCCGTAGAGTAGCGAGGGAGAGACAAGTGACAAAGTTTTTGAGACTGCATAAAGGTGCGAGGTGAAATGCACCTAACCAGGCAGAGCTGGCCTTGGATGGAGAACAGCTCCAAAGAGATGGTCCAAGGCTACCAAGACGGAATATATCTCATCTCTGAAGTCATGAAGACCCAAGAGGAAAGCTACAGGGTCAAGGCATGGACCATGTAAGCAATCCAAGCCAGCATTTACCTATTAGACTGATTGTTTTTGTTATTTTTTTGCTCTGATTAGTCATTCATTCATTCACTTACTTATTTTTTGTGTACACAAACAAATAAGCCTTTCTACCAATCATAAATTGACAATGGGACTCCTGCTGTGTACATGGACAAATACTTCAAGCAGTCCAAGCTTATTTATTCATGTTAATTTATTTTTTACTAATATTAGGACGGTCCATTAAATGACCAGTACTTTTACCGTTGATGTTGTTTACAATACTGTGTAAAGCAAATATTAATACTGTACTTATTAATAATATTAATAATACTGAAAGTTATTATACTGTAAAACACAATGGATGGCTTAAATTTTGACAGGAGGGCTTTTATTTTGAAATGTTCACTTTTCCTAATGGGTCACATTATTTCCTTTTCCTCAAGTATTTCATCACAACAAAAATACACAATATCAGAATCAAACAAAGTTTGTTTCCCATTTTGTGATCAAAATGAAAAATGAGAAAAACCGCTTGTTTTCATTTTTTTCCATTTTTTGTTAAAATTTGAAAAACATGAAAACTGCCAGTTTTAAAGGTTTTTCCAAATTTTGTAAAGAACAGAATGACAAAGGTTCCTCCCAATTTTTGGTCAGGGTACCAAAAATCCATGTTTTATTTGTTCAGTTGATATTTGATTGATAATTAAGTAATGAACAAATAAAAAAACAGCTTGTTTAATAACTTATTGTATTGCACAGTCACAGTATTGCATTTTTGCATGTTTATAAACCCCTCTGTTTCAGCCCTGCTCAGAACGAGCTGTTTCTGTGTCTGTGGCTTTAAATGCTACTGAGCTGTCTGACTCTGCCCCTGACCACACCCCTCTCAGGAAATGGATGTGGCTCTCTTGATTTTACAATGTTGCTTTTTTCCAAAATTGAGGACATGACTGGGATTTGATCCATCAATCTTCCAGATCAAAGTGTGCAGGATAACCCACTGAGCTATCCAGCATCTCAGCTGGCAGCTGATTGGGAGGAGGGTGGAACTTTCTAAGTGGGGAGGGCCAACCAAACCTGGGGGCGGGGCTAACTCCCAACATGAGGTCATAAGAGGAAAATCTGAGAACAGCTTGTTTCAGCACATATTTTCTGAAAGCTGGGGGGGGTTGGATTTTTCTGGTACATGAGGGGAGTGTGGACAGGCCAGGGGCACATATTTTTGTTAGAAAAACCTGAAAAAGTGATTTGCACAGTATATCCCCTTTAATAATTGGCTACAACAAGTGTTTTGATTGGCCAAATGTGTCCTTATCGGAGCAAAACTTAAAAAAAAAAAAAGTCATTCGTGGTTCGAAAAGATACTTGTCGCAATTTTCCCTGGTGTAATGAAGTTGCTGGTGTGGGAGCTTCCATTGAATTGCTCCAGGTTCAGAAAAAAATAATTTTTGCAAATTATTCACACAAAAAATCCCCTCTGGTGTGCATGGACCTTCACATGGCGAAAATAACTCCTTCAGTAAAAAGTAGCCGGTTTATGGCATTTCCTGTTACAGTTTGTGTTTACAAGAATCTAACAAAAACATGGTCTATCCGTGATAATTCGCCACCCTCCTGGAGACCCATGCACCATCCACCACTGTGCCGTACATCAGTGGCAAAGTGTAATGGCGACTAGACAGACCATTAAGAAAGCAATCAAATCTGAGTCTAAAAATTTTTCATTTAAGTTTGTCATCTGTAGTAAACAGATTCTTGATTCTACAAGTCTAGCTGTAAATGAAGGAATAATGAAATGCTAGAGAATCGAGCATGGGTGCAGCATGTCCTTGAGTAAGGTTCAATTTGTAATGAGGCGTTTCTTTGTTGTGCATACATAAATCAGTTATTGCCAGGGAAAGTTTAACGTCATCATCCACTTTGACTGTCGAACCTTTATTCGTCTCTTAGTGAGGTGCTTATTTGTCGTATTGTAATGATGATAGCTCTGCGGTTGTGTTTTCTCCCAGTGGGGGTCCAATCTATTCTGAATACACTCAATGGTCCACCCCACACACTCAACCTTTGATAAAACCCACTAGCGAGCTCCGTCACTCAATTAATGTCTGGTTTTATCTGCTTTTAACATACCTGCCATCCTCAGCTGGAATTAAAGCCCCCCTCTCCTCAACATACACACTCTTTTTTTCTGCTAAGTAGCTAAGCACAGTGTGTGGGATTAAGCGCTGTGGTAATAACTTCCATATTGAAAAATGCAAGATTTGGCTTCCTCCTGTTCACAAAGACTCTCATAAATAGAATTTCTTTCCACATCCTACTGTATTTTCCTGCAGTCTTAAACCCGGCTCACTTTTTCAGTTTTATTTTCCAGCGTTTATCACATTAAAATACCTGCATGCTGGTTTTTATTTCACATTTTCTGCCGCAGTCTTTTTTGGATTCCATGATGCCAAAGCAGGGCTAATGCCATGAACTGTCTTGTTCAGTGTTTTCCACAGTGTTTTGCGGTTCAAATGGCGGATTGGAAAGTGCTGACATTCCGGTGGCAGATATTGCTCTCTTGCCCGCCAGCGCCCTAAATCCCCTGTTGCGAGGAGTGTGGTGTGAAATCCATTTAGCACAGATTCCTGCAGAAAGCTTGTCATCTCATTGAAAGGTTCCCCCTGAAATATGGATGGAAAAAAGTGTGATATTCTGCTCTTGCCATATTTCTCGCCTTCCCTCTTTGTCTATCAGTCTGCTTCTTTGTCTCGTCTGTGTGCAAGAAGCAATGTAAAAACAAAGATGGCTTCTCTGTCACAGTGAGGTTAATCTTTATAAAAGTCAGGAGACTGTTGCGGTCCTCGTCCCTTAGGTGCGGGAACACTAAGAGACATAAGAGGAGGGTTTAGTACTTCTTTTATTTCAGCCCGAGTGCAGTCAGGGCTGGTGGTGCACCCTAATCTTAACCTTTAAATGTTTTGATCAAAAACACATGCTGCTTTGACATTAGTCTGAGATTATGACTCTGTAAAAGAAAGAGTCAGAGTCAGGACGTGCTTGGGGTGGCACACTTGACCCCAAAGTTCGTTCAATTAATGGGAACACAAGCGTTCAAGACTTGGCCACCGTACCCAAGTCTGCCTGAAGAGGTGCGTACTCGAGCACAGTCAACAGGAGAAGAATGGAGGCCCTCCTCAGCTGGTCAAGTTGTGAAGACTTTTCCAAGACTTTCCTATCATATCAGTGCAGTGCAGGTCCACTCCATCCTCTGAGAGGCCTCGTAGATGTGGAAGCAGTGTTAATTTTGTTGGCTAAAATAATTAGGAAAACTATTCGTTGACAGCCTTTTTTTCCATGACGAAAACTAGACTAAGATGAAAGTTTAATTTTATTTTAGTCGGACATTCACAATCAGTTGTATTTCTCCACTGTAGGTAAATCTGTCAAAAAACAATGTAGCTGTAGCTATTCTGCCTCTTTAATGTAGAAAGCAGGGACCCCGGGTTTGGCAGGGTGCATAGAACACTACCATGATTTGGTACCAGATTTAGGCGAGAAAATAAATGCTTAAACTAAAAGTAAAGACTGTACGATGGAGTATTAGAGCCACATGAAGGGAAGAAAAAAAAATAAAAGAATAAAAAACATTTTTTTAAATTTTTTTTTTAGTTGTAATATTATGTGAAAAAAGTTGTAATTTACGAGAATAAAGTCGTAATATTACGAGAATAAAATATTACAAGAAAGACAGTCTGCTGCGGTGCAGCGGATCTACGATGGAGTATTGTCCTGATTCTGATAATAATTTGATGCTGATGTGCCAAAAGATGAAGTATTCCCTTATTTGTGAAACCGATATTAAAGTATGGCTTCACAACATGCTCAGCATTGCTCATTTTAATGGAGGCGGCGCCCCGGCAGACTTTCTTTCTTGTATTATTTTATTCTCATAATATTACAACTTTTTCTCGTAATACCACGACTTTATTCTCGTAATATTATGACTTTATTCTCGTAATGTCAAAAAAAAATTTATTTTATTTTTTTTTTTCCCTCTTCATGTGACCCTAATACTTGGTCGTAAGACTGAAATGTGAGGACTTTTTATGGACTAAAATTAGACTAAAATGTTTTTGATTTTTTCGTAGACTAAAACTAGACTGAATGACTAAAATGTGACTAAAACTAAGACTAAAATTAAAAATAGCTGCCAACATTAACACTGTGTGGAGGAAATAAAAAGGTTGTTACTGTCTCATAAATGATAACATCCATTGTAGCAGGACTGACTCCACTGTCTGCACCGGCTGATTGAGTAGTTGCATTGTTTGCTTTTTGTCTTCTACTTGGCTTATTCGCAAATCACCTTTTTTAACAGACTGTCTGTGCAACAGTGGTCTGTTGCTGATGTGAAAGCAGACCAGCACAGGACAGAGGACGGGGAGCAGTCATACTCGGGCAAGATATCCACAGAATTCGCATTCAGAATCTGAATCCCAGCTGATGTAATTAAATTAGATGATCAATCAGTAGGCCACATACACATATATATATTTGTAAGATTTTTAGTGTTAAAATGTCTTGTAGACTTTAATTGCACATATTTCCAGAATCAAAGGAAAATAGTGTGATTTTTCTTTAGAAAAATTTCTTCATTTTATTCTAAAGAAAATTTCTTAGAGTTTGTGTTCTGAAACTCATGAACACCATGTCCTTGTAAGCTGAAAGGTTGTTTTCCTCATCAGCATAGAAACACTTCCCTTTTCTGACCATATTAGAGCATGAGATTAAAGGGCTGTGTGCAAACGCAAAAGGCCCAGTTAAAAAACAGTACCAAGATGTCCATCCATCCATTTTCTATACTGCTTAACCCTTTGGGAGTCAGGGGGATGCTGTCATTGGGCGAGAAGCGGGGTATATCCTGGAGTGGTCGCCAGTCAAACACAGGGCCGACGTAAAGAGACAGACAACCAGGCACGCTCAAATTCACACCTACGGCCAATAGCAGAATCACCAATTAACCTAATGAGCATGTCTTTGGTGGTGGGAGGAAGCCGGAGAACCTGGAGAGAACCCACGCATAGGAGAACATGCACAGAAAGGCCCTGACCGGGAAGCAAACCAGCGACCTTCTTGCTGTGAGGCCACAGCACTAACCTCTGTGCCACTCTGCAGCTAGCGAGATGTCAGATATATTAAAATCAGTGCAAAATTTATGTTTGTAAGTTTCCATTTTACAGTTAGGGTCAAACATTGAATAACTGGAATAAAAGCTACCATGTTTGATTCACGTGTTTTTGGATATTTTTATAATTATACTACAGGGCTGCATTGCAAGGAAAATAGAGTGAATTCTAACTTAAAATTATGGTATAGTGTCATTTTTTGTTAAGCATATTTGAGTGCTGGTGAGTGCATAAATAGCCATTTTATTCTGTCATATCATCTGTGCACAAGAATGCTCTGGAGTGTTCTTAGATTAGAAGAACAAATCATATAACCTGGCACGCCAGATGGATGTGTTTCACGCATCCATCTGGCCTTTAGGAAAGGGTAGAGGTTTTGAAAAAAAAACCCTCAGAGGTTGATTGGATGAACATTCTGTCACATCTTTACGGGCCAATCAGAGCAACAAAACACGTGACGCAGCCGCTACTGAGGAGTGAACTCCATTGAGAACTGCCTAACGTGAACCATGGTGACTGCAGGTATATCAGTGCACGACTTTTGTTTTTTTTGAAAAGAGAACGACTCCCTGCTGTTCTTTGTTCTTCTTTTAACGAAGAAATATCGTCGAGTTCTGATAAAACTGACACTACTTCAGCATTTACGTTGTTCTCTTCCACGTTGTTCTCTTGTTGCAGCTTGCTTACGTCAAGACTCCGCCGCGGCGGAAAGTACTGCTCCTCAACGCTGATTGGTCCTGTCACTTTCTAACCAGGTCCAAACGGTTCAGACGGCAGCTTTGCAAGATATCACCAGTGAGAAACACGGAAACGGGCGTATCCTTTTGCTTTGCAAAGTAATAAATCATTGACAATTTTAAGAAAAAATTACTTTTCGAGAACATTTGGTACATAAGGCACGACTGAAAAACATTCTGCATAACTGAATATGCCTTTTATGGGAGAGGCAGAACATCTTTAAGGATCTCAAAGTCCTGTACCTCTTTGGATCAAGCTTTGGACTTAAATACATTGTTATAAATGGTTGATGGAAAAAAAAATCATGAATCTTATTTAGTAATATTAACGTACTGAATCAAATAAGTCACATGAGAAGATGTAGAGAATGTCTGAATCTTAAAAATTGCATAAAGCAGGTTTTAAGGATCATATTTCCTCTTCAGAACAGCCGGTGAATGAGGCCCATTGTCTGCACATATTTTGCTGCTTTGTTCAGCTCTGCTAACTGCAACACATGCAGCCTGAAATGCTGCATCTCCCCTTCTATACGTTCCCAAACCCTCCCTTTTTTTCCCACCGATGGCAGATGCTTCGGTTTCTGAATACAAAACCAAAGACAAAGAGTAATTGTTGAAAAGTGTGCCGTCAGCCTAACCACTCATGTCATGTCTCTACAAGAATCCCGGCGACAGTCGAGTCACATCGCCTAAGGAGGAGCGGGCTCGAAACCGGCTGATGTGCTCTCCAGAGTCTTTTGTCTGAGGAGAAACAAAGGTCTCGCACAGCTGCTGTGAACGCAGCAGCATCACCAAAAACCACATCAATAAAACCAATCACAGATCCAGCTCCGTCTTAAATCACAAACATCATTTACTGTGGACTAGGGGCATCTATAAAGGGTTTTCTCCAGTATCAGAATGACGCTAAGTTTAAGCCAATCAGAAGTGGTCCTGATGAGAGTCTGTGAGTACTCCAGCACCACTTTAGGTTCGCATGCCTTTGTGTGCCACTGTATGTCAAACAAAGGGCCGCTACGCCTGCCTGCCTGCCATCCTTCCATACGCTCGGCTGGGGGGGAGGGAGGACGGAGATGTGGTCTCAGCGTCTGTGTGTGAGAGAGTGTGTTATGTGTGTAGGGGGGTCGCTGTCTGCAGGGAGTGACCAGGCGTGTGAAAATCCTCCACACTGACTCTCCTCCTCTTCTTCTCTCCGTCATCCTGACTCCTTTGTGTGCTGCCCTTCTCCTTCATTTTCATGTTTTCACCTCATCTTCACATAGGGCTGGGCAATATGGCGAATTTTTACCATTTATTCATAGATTTCCAAAGTAATCATTAGTAAAGCAAATTTATGTTAAAATGATGTTTATTTTTAAAATATAAATAGATACCAGGCTTAGTAACTAGGGAAAAGAGAGGGGTCACAAGAAGCTTCCAGAAATTTAACCATCATGTGAAAGTTAATGCAATTTAAAAAAAATCCAGAGTATTTAGGAGAGATTTATGCTAGAAAAAAGTAATATTTGAAAATATAAGACTTTTCTGCACATGGCTTTTATTTTTTTTTTTATTTACATTATTTCCAATGAGATAAAAAAAAAAAAATTGTGATACTAGCTGGGTTTCCATTACACTTGGAAATGCGCAAAATCGAAATAGCGCAATAAAAAACTGGTAATGGAAACACCTGAATTTCCAAAAAATCCTAAAATAAAGAAATATATTGCAAAAGTGCAATGGAAACACTTTTTCCGCATTTACAAGTCATGGGACATGATGTACGGTGTCACATGACCAGTTACTCCGAGACAACATGGCACGGTACATGTAGACAGAAAAAGAGACGAGACTTTTCTTAACATCATACTTCTACTCGTATAATTTGCTTTTGCCATACATACGGACTTTACCTCTGAACTATCATCCGTTGCCTTCGTCTTTTGTTCAAAATTATCAAGGCAACCGCCGTAGATGTAACCAAAACCGTACCAACACACAACAGGTTTTGAGCGTCAAGCTTCCCTGCAGCGGATTCACGCGAGATGAGATTTTATGAGAATTGCAAGGCCTATGCCCAAAACTCCCTCCAATGGAAACACATTCAAAGCACAATTGTACTTAATCAAAATTTAAGAAATATCACTTTTATTTCCGAAAAAACTGTAATGGAAGCCCAGCTACTGATACATCTTTCAGAGGGAATGAGTGGATTAAACCTCAACATATTATAAATAAGACTTTATAACATAAATCCTCAGGACCCACCATCAACTAGAAATTACCCAAATTTTATTCAGTTTTTTGACTAACTTGATTAATTTCATGAAAATAAAGCCTGGCACAAGATAATAGATCAGATTTTCAGTCAGTTTCCCCCTTGTGGCCAAAGTCAGTAAAGGCTCTATTATCTGTGGGTTCTAAAAATTATTTTAGAGTCGAGATAATCTTCCCCACCTTGGGATCAGAAATCCTGCAGTGTTAGGGAACATAAAGGACAGCCAAGCCCCCATGGTTTCACCGAACAACTGGAAGTCATGGCAGAGGGTGAATATTCCTCTACTCCTCCCAACATTGTGAGTATTCGTGCTACAGTTCGCTGTCTTTCTCTCTGTCTCTCAATCACATAACCTCCTTAGTGGAGGTCATAAAACACAGCTAGCCACATTCAGTCTGTTCACACCATAGTCGTATTTGACCACGTGGGATTTGTAGTGGGAGATGGTGAATGAATATGTCAGTCTCTGGTTTTCTATATTGGCCATCTTTCTGCACACCACACTGTGAAAACAAAACTGTTGAATCTGTCATCATTAGTCTGTGTGGAGTCTCACATTAGAAAAAAAAGGTCACGGGTTTAAAAATTCTTTAAGCTTAAACTGCAGAAATAAATTGGCATCATTTGGCAAAGTGGGTGGACCACGTATTCAACACACCTTATTTCTACAGTAATTTTAAGAGCAATAAACATTTACCAAAGTGCTGCACAGTGGCTAAAACACATTAATAAAAACACAAGGAAGAAATATAAAATAAGGATATCATAAAATCAATAAAAGGAATTCAAACCATAACAGAAACAGATAAGAGACAAAAAAGACCATAGGAATTAGGAAAAATAAAAAGACTATGAATATCATGCTGAGTTAAAAGCCAAAAAAAATTAATATAAGTTTTAAGAGGCGATTTAAAAAGAGGAGAGGTGGGAGACATTTACATTGAAAGAGGAAGTTTAAATGCTCGATTGCAGAGGGGATATAGACATTTTAAAGGTCATAAATATACTGGGGAGCGGATCGATTTAAGGATCAAAAAACAAGGAATACAAATTTTAAATGAATTCAAAAATGAATAGAGCACCAGTAGACAGAGGCCAGGATTGGGGTAATATATTCAATTTCTCAAATACAAGTTAAAAGTTAAGCAGCCACATGTATTTATGCAATCTATGGTTAAAAATACAATGGAAGATCATTGTGTCTCAGCACTTTTTGATACCACAGATTATTAAAAAAGTGGATATTTGATGGTTTTGAATCACATGGTAATTAAGGATAGAGCCTAGAGAAAATCTTCACAGCCTCTATATTGTACAGAAATGTTGCCAAGGATTTATTTGTTACAATTTAGACAGTGTGCTGGAGTTTGTCAGCATTTATTGATGATTTTAAGGGAAAAGTGCCTAATATTCTGAGTCAAGGACAGGTTTTTTTTTCCAAAGATGGGAGACTCAAGATGGGGTTGCAAAAACTCGGAAAGAAGAGGGAGAAAACTCCATTTAAAAAAAAAAAAAAAAAACAACAACAAAAAACAGATGCTTTAGACAAAATCATTGCTTTGCTTCACAGAATGTTGTAACCTGACGCCAGATGAATTTGTTTCACACATCCATCTGGGAAAGCTTCAACAGGAAACGTTTGAGAAAAGGCAGAGGCTTTGAAAAAAACTCAGAGTCCGATTGGATGAATGTTCTGTCTGTCACATCTCTACCGGCCAATAAGAGCAATAAAACGTGATGTAGCTGCTACCAAGCTGCGCGTGCACAGCTACGGAGAATAACGCGAAACATGGCGATTATAGACATGCAAGTACTCGACTTTTGTCGTTTTTGAAAAGAAAACAACTCTCACTGCTGTTCTTTGTTCTCCTTTTAACAAAGAATTGTTGTCAAGTTCTGATAAAACTTACGCTTTAGCAGCGTCCATGCCAAGCTTGTTTGCTCAATCGTACCCCCTCTTGCTGCTGCTTGTTTATGTCACGACTCTGCCGTCCCTGAAAGAACTGCCCCTCATCGCTGATTGGTCCTGCCCCTTTCCAACCAGGCCCAAACGGTTCAGACGGGAGCTTTGCAAGATGGATTCGCCAGTGAGAAACAAGGAAATGGGCGTATCCATCTGCTTTGCACGGGTAAAGAATGTTGTATACCTTCTTTTAAAATTTTTAAGTTATGCCAGCTATCCTCATTTCCTTATCCTATCTTGTGTTTCACTTTACGTTGTTCAGAATGTGCTCTTCTTTCAGTGCCAAACCTACAGGGAGAAAAATATTTAAATTATTTTTATAATTTTTCATTATTCCCCCTCCCAAAAAAACCCCCAACAAATTCTAATGAGTGCATCTTTTAACAAAATATGCACTAAAGAAATGAAGAAAAATATTTTTTGTTGTTATCAAAATAAGGAATATACTCAAAAGTCTAAAGTTGATTTTGGATTTCTGCCAGAGGATTACAGTAGTGGTTCTCCACTGGTCTAGTGTGAGGTCAAACCACTATTTCCTCAACGACCAATCAAGACCCAGATTTGTTTAATTCTTGATTCATAACCAGTTTAATGAGAAACAAAGCAGTTTGGACCTGAGATGGAACAAAAGATGTAAGACATATAGAGATATTGCCTTTAAAAAAGCTCATCAGAATAAATTAAATATTCTGTGAGTGATTTAAAACAGCTAGCGAAAAGCAAATGGATAGAATTTGTGATAGGCATCCAACGAAATCCACGCAAGCGTCTCATGAGCTGGGAGAGGCCCTACAGAATTACGATGAGGTCGATAAAACATCTAGACCAGAGGTGTGAGCAGGAGAGATTACCTCAATTCATGAGGGGCCGCCACATCCGCAACTTTGATTTTGGTTCAGAAGAGGCCACCTGGCCCAGATCCAGATATGATCACTCCCCCGACCAAGAGCAGCAATATTGCACCCATGTTGAAACTCAACTGAGTCAAGCCAATACTGCCACACGATACATGTGCACGCTAAACACGGGTGTCCTTCACTCCAGGGTACAACCCAGGATCCTACTGGCGAAGGACAGTGAGGCAGGACAGCGGAAGATTCAGTAAGAGCGAAGGGTTATCTAGTTCCTGTATCATAGGATCTTCAGGAACCGAGCTGGACCTCAAAAAAAAAAAAAAAAAACCTCCAAAACCCAAACTTTCAATCTTGGTGCCTTCAAGAGGCAGCAACCCGACAAAGCAAAACCCATGTGGCCCCCTATGGACACGAAATGGAAACCACATGACCTCCCGGGCTTCAGCAACAGATATTGTGATGTTGCTGAAGGTCGCGCCATGCACTTCTTGGAGACCGTCTCCTCCAGAGTCGGCCAGCTAAAATGTGGGTCTAGTTCAGTTGACTCAGAACTATCTGGGATCAAAAGCACAATCGGAAACCTCAGTGCAGCTATTTCAAACCTAAAAGGTGAGGTGAGAGGCGGTACTGTTCATAACGTGCAGATTATTCTACAAATAACGAGTTCAGGTCCAGGGCGTGCCACCTATGTTCAGCTGGGAGGCAGGCCCCCCTACATGTGCAAATCAGCCTGATCCTCAGCAGTCTAACTCTTTCCAGTCAGAAAAAACTCACGACCAGCGCTCCCTCGCTTGAAGCCGCCAGGATGGCTGCTTTACTGGCTCTGCAGAAGATGGTCAATGTCAACCACCAAGCAGTGGAGGAAATGATTATGAAGGCCTCCTCGGTCAGGGAGGTGGAAAAGATAAGGCTACAAATCAAATCAGATCATGATTACAATTAGAAAGATCCCCACAATACGACATCTCACACTCCGTCAGTTCATACCTTACTCACAACCTCGAGACAACAGTGGCACCTGCTGTGAAGATCACCATAGCCCCCCTCTCCTTCTGTGGTAGGGCTCAAACTGTAGACTCAGCTCATAGACCCACCTAAAAAATCCTGATGCTCCGCCACATCCTCCACCTCTAATCTCGATAAGTTTCAAACAGGAGGCCTAGGAACACCAAGTACATGTCTCAATCCACGATGGCGGGAAAAAATGAATAATTCTCCTCAGAGATTTGTTCAGTCTCAAACGCTCAAAACAACAACAACAATTTCTCTGTTCATTTCTTTCAGATGTGTAAGGTGTCACCCAAGTGTGTTTTATTGGGTTGTTTTCTGTGCTATTTAGAAAAAAAAACAAAAACATTTTTTCCAGTCATCTGTGAACCACTGAAAGTGGCTTTGAGACCCAAGTTTTGGCCATGACCCACCAATTGAAAACCAAGTGCTTATACTATGTGGGTTGTTGGCATCGTAAAGTTTGGGAACCCCTGATCTAGGAGCTCTAATTTTTTTTGGCTTGATATCAAACTACAAAACATGGTATCATTTGCATGATTTGGTAACAGTATGCAGTTACACTAACCTGACATGCCAGATGGACTTGTTTCACACATCTATCTGGCAAACCTCCCATAGACAGTGTTTGGAAAGGGCAGAGCCTTTGAATAAAATTGGGAGGGTGATTGGATGAACGTTTTGTCTGTCATCTTTAAAGCCAATCAGAGCAACAAAACATATGACGTCGTAGCCCCAAATAGAGCTGCGCCCCTACCGAGGACTAAACTCCATAGAGAACTGCATTATGTGAACTATGGTGACTGTGGAGATGACGATGACTTTTGTCGTTTTTGAAAAGAAAACAACTCACTGCTGTGCTTTGTTCTTCTTTTAGAAAGTCGTCAAATTCTAATAAAACTGACGCATTAGCAGTCTAATGTTAGCACGCTATTAGCACGCTAATGTCTTCCGCCATACAGGAGCAAGGATAAGCTCCTACATGCCCCTGACCTTTCAAAATAACTTAATATTTCCAGAAAAACAAAGGTTTTTTTTCCTGTTTTGAAAGTAAAGGCAGCTCTACTAAGTGGCAATGTTGTACCTTAAAGGCCTTTCTGCATGCATTACTGTAAACCTTTCAAATACAACTAAATACAAAAACAATTGCAAGCTTTTATGTGGTTATGTTACTGCACAGCCTGACATCACTATTGCAATGCAATTAGAGTAATAGTGCAGCACTAGTGTCTTTGTTGTGTGCCTTGTAATAGAATTAAATCCAAGCCTATAATGGTGGTTCCTTGATAAATATTTGTTTTATTTTCAAAGAGACAAAAATTAAGAGATCTGCTGTACATCCTGTATCACGATTCAGCTGTAGAGGTATGAATTTTGGTCATCACCAAGCCCTATCTCCACAACCTCTTCACTTCTACTCTCTCACCTCCACTCCTCCGTCTCCCACCCCCCAGTATTCCCACTCTTCCTCTCCTGTCATCCAGCACACAGCCAGAAGCTAATATTAGCCTGCAACAAAATTATAATGTAAAGTTTACCGCCCATTACAGCTCCTTTGGTGGGAGACAGTCTTTGATATGGAAATGAAACGCTGCCGCCCGCCGCCACTGTGTGAGATGCATACATATGCTCTACATCTGATTCTACATGTGTGTGTTTGCGCCTGAGCGTTCGTGTCTATGCGAGTGTTTGAGAGAACCGAGCGTGGGAAGACAATGAAAAATGGAGGGTGTATCCTCAGGGAACCTGGTCGTAAACCGTTTTGACAAATTGGGAGTGAGGGTGCGTTATCTGTGAGGGGTTTTTATGCAGCTGATACACACACATATATTCACGCGCTGACAGATGACAAACAGTAGGAGTGGATGATGGAGTTACTATTAGCCAATAAGCTCTTTAATGGACCAAACCCTCTTAGCCACACTAAGTCACAAAGTGCTCAAAGTAGAGCGAGGTTAACGGGCGCTAACAGCAGGTCAGATGGCAGGAACAAAGGAAGGAGAGCATACAGTTCAGCAGCATCACTGTGATCGTCAATACTTCACATTTAAGGACAGAAGAAGAAGAAGAATCAATGAAAGAGAGCTTGCTGTCAAAATAACACTGTAATTAATCACAGGTTTAAAAATGAAGGCAGATTTAATGCCATATGTCGCTGATCATTCATCCATCTGCAGCAGCATGCCAAAAAAATCCCTGATCTTTCATTTTTTTTTATCATTTGATGCAACTTAAAGCCTATTAACATCAACTAGGATGGATCAATAAGTGATTTTGGGGGGGGGGGCACGGAAACTTGAAAGGAAGAAGGGGGACAAAAATATCAACACTGAGATGAAATCAGTCCAATATATTATTAAAGAGCTTATTCATCACTGCACATTTATATTTAATGTGATATTTTTCTTTTCTATTATAATCAGATTATTAAATCATTTAAAAAACACATCAAAAGACAAACAGAATTGTGCAAATGCATAATGAAGTCTTTTTAATAAATTACTTTTGTCAAAGGTTATTGTCTACAGAGAAACGATTAAAAAACATTGAATAAAATATAAAATTCACTCATTGATTTAAGAAATAAAACAAAAAATGTTAGAAGTCCTGCTTTTTCTGAGAAATTTTGCATTCTTTCCTTAAAAGGTGAGAAAATGAGAAAAGTTCAAAAGTGCATTTCAGAAATGACAGTTTTAAAAGAGGAAAATGCAGCTGCTCTATTAGTGCAATCCTTTTTGTGTTTTTGATGTGATTAATCAAGATTAATTCATCACAAAGCCTTTCATTAATCGCGATTGATATTCTGAATCGACTGGCAGCGCCTGCAACGAGTGATTCCAAATCAACGTCATGATGAGTGAAGGAATTTAGCAAAAACAGAGACAAAGAGAAAGAAAACGGCTTACCTTTCAGTTCCACCGCCACATGTGAGAGTCCACTGCTCCACACACACTCACGCACTCACACACACACTCATCACACATGCGCTCCCATGCGCTCACACGCTCTGTGTGCGAGGAGGGAGAGAGCAGAACCCATCATTGTTCTCACAACCCCTCCCACACGGATGCGTAGCCGCGTCTGGATGGAAACATGTAGGAGTAGCACTCTCTCCCTCTCCATCAGTGTCTGTCTGGCTCCAAAACATGCAGCATCAACAGTCTACCTTGTTGCAGCCTCCCTCTTCTCCAGGAATTCCAGCACACATACTCACAGCCACTATATGCTCCCAGCACACAAAGACTCCCACTCAGACCATGTGATCATGTGATGTGTGTGATGTGCGACGCATGGATGCATGTGAGAGCATGTGGTGTGTGTTTCCACTGCCTCTTCCTCCTCGCCTTTTAGTCTACGCTGTCTGTGTCTGTGCTGTGAAAATGTCTCATGTACGTGCTGTTTTTACACCCTTCCTTTGTGCGTGTGTAGATTAACACGTATGAGCGTGTTTTACGCCCGTGGGGTGAGGTGTTGGGATAAACAAACAGGCACCTTTACAGCCCCATCCATTGGGGGAAACAGCCCTGCATCTGCTCTATGAGTCCTGAGGGGCAGCAGGGCGTCTTGTACTTACCCCCTCTGCATTATTGATGGTGGTAATGGTGCCATTACTACAGGAGAGGAAGCTGCTGGATGTTTTAACACAGGGCTGATGAGGACGAGGGGGGTTAGGCTCTTAAAAAAGGGGTAAAACTGAGGAAGAGGGATGCAATTCAAGACGGAGTAAGGGATACTGTTAGATCTACGCCTTAGGGTGTTTTCACACCTGTTTGCACAGGTCACAATCATAAACCAGTTGGTTGCAATAATAACCTCAGGTGTGGCCTGGTCAAATAAGGGCCTGAGATATACTTGCTGTTAACATGCTGCAGCCATGGCATGGCGGCTGCCAACATGCCTAGTGTGTCACATTGACTCTTCAGCCATGCACATCCCCAAAAATGAGGGGTGTAGTGGACAAAACTGCAGTATGCAACAAGGTTACTATAGTTAAACTAGTTAACAAGGCATTGCACAAAAAAATTTAATGTGCATGACCAAAACTAAAATAAACTAAAATTAGGGACAAAATATCCTTAATGTTAGTCTCTAACAGCAGCAAACTGACCAACATGTTCACCCAACTTTGAAGAGTGTAAAATGGTCTGATTTGATCGTAGAAGACTTAACACAATGTCAGTTTTAGGTCTTGATGTGCTCTGAAACATCACATTTTAATAAAATGAGGAGTAAGAAGAAGCCCATTGCAATCGATTTTTAAAAACTAAGATGAGGTTATTTATTCTGTCGTTTTTGGGGTCTGTCCCCTGACAAGTATCCCTATGACTGCCAAAATAAGACTAACACTTAAACTAATAAAATCTAAGCTAAAACAAGGCACTATTCAAAATTAAGGTATAAGAAAAAAATTGCAACACAACTTTAAAAAAAATAACTTAATTTAACTAAAATTTAAAAAGGTCAAACCATAATGAAAATGAAAAGTAAAATTAAAAACTATTATCACCAACAAGATAACATTTTTGATTTTTACATTTATAATGTTTTATACATTTATTATGTTTTAAGGTCTTTGCCAATAACACAATACCCAGGTGTTTTCTACCAGAATTTTTTAGAACAATCTCATTTTTGTCCTAGATGACCGTGTAAAGAGCCATTTTCCCAAATGCTGAATTTTGAAATCTGATTTTTGAAAATGTTTGAATCTCTCGTGAAAACATACCTTCTATTTTGGTGCTTGAAATAGCTTTACTAAAACTCTTAGCTTCACAAAAGTAGAGGAACATATAAATGAAATAATAGATGAGTGCAGAAAAGCATGTCTAAAATGAAATTTTGTCATATCATTCCCTGAGCATAAATGTTGTCTGTCATTCTATTTTCACCAAAATGAAGCTGTGCGCTTCTCAGTGTTTGTTCCAAGGCTTCTGCAACATTAAAACGCTTCGTCGTCGTCTGAGATCAACAGGTCAATCCTCTCCTCTCACTCTGATCTCTCACTATACCTCTACTGCAAAAACTGAGACAGGGAGGGCCTTAGGAATTCAAGAGCATCAACTGGTTGGGAAAAAGTTGACAGACAAATAATTCATCCAATGACGCACAGGGAGAGGTGACAACATGTGCCCATTACTCTTATTGACCCTGTAACTCCGGCGTGAGTCACATGGGATGGCAAGTGAGGGCGGAAGTGAAAGGGGAGATTGTCCCATTCACAAAAGTGTTTTAACTGCATTTCTACGACTCTAAATGACAAAGATGATAATCAAAAAACTTGGGGAAAATACATCAGCTAGGGGTTAGACCTCAGATGATTAAACTAGCTAGAACAGAAAAATGTTGTAGTTTTTATAGAACAGTAGCAGTTGAACAACCACAGTTAAAACATATGAGGTAGATCTAGTTAGTGTTTAATCAACTGAATATATATGTATATTAAATAGAAACACATTTATATATAAGGTTTTTATTAACTCCATATGTAATGAATTTATTTTGTTAGTATAATGAAAACTAATTAGACATTTACAAGGATTCTTTCTGTTTTCAACAGCTGTTGTAATAACTGACCACATCTATGAACCCATTCAGCTAAAAGTCACCAGTTAACACAGTCACTAATTAAAGCAAAACACCAGGGCCATTATATAAACCTGACAAGCCAGACAAACTGTTTCATACATACATTGCATGAATATTTCGCCAATATCTGGGAAAGCTTGCTATCAAGGCGTTTTGGAGGAGCAGGACTTTAAAAAAATTCTCAGAAGGTAATTGGACGAACATTCTGTCCGTCATCAGAGCAACAAAAACATGTGACATAGTAGCATGCATGCACAGCTCTGCAACAAATCTACAGGTAAACATTACTGTAGTTCAGGAACTGTAGATTATGATGTGTATTAAACACCTCAGCAGGTCGGGAGAAGAGTGAAAACGTCTTCTCCACCAAGAGTAGCTTACAGTGTGGCTCTTTGCTCTTGTTTAATAAAGAAATGTGGTCCAGTTCTGATTAAACTGCCGCTTTACCAATGCTACAGCTCCTACTGTATATACAGACCCACACTACACCCTCCCCGTAACTCTTGCAAACCCATGCCGTAGCAGGTCAACAGAATGGCGGAAACATCTTTTCCACCATAAAAAAATTTCAATGTTGTTTCTTGCTCTTCATTATTTAAAGAAATGTGGTCCAGTTGAGATAAAACTGCCACTATACTCCACCAAGCTAACGGCAAGTGACACTGAAGTTGCTGTCGGCTAACAGTACAGCTAAACCCCGCCCACAGCTACCGCCTCGTTCTCCTCAAATGATGATGATTGGTCCGGACAGTGTCTAGTTCACCACAAATGACGAGAGCTTTGCAAGACGGATTTGCCTGATGACAGACATGGAGTCTGGCCAGTCCATTGGCTTTGCGAGGTTACCACCACATCAGAGAACAGAGACAGATGTTGAAGAAATGAAGTGAAACAGTGCGGTGTACCGCTGTGTTTGACTGGCCATGGACCACCTCAGCAGATCTGATTTTATCACAATTCTTTTTCATTCTGATTTTAAGGCTTTTGAGACATTCTCTCCTCCTCTGTCTGTTCTCCTCTTGACTGTTTTCTCAGCTGTCAGGTTGCTGTCTCTTGAGATTATCAAAAAAATGTCTGCAAACTTTGTGCAGACTGTGCAAAATTCTTATGATTCTGACGATTTCAATACCCAACCAGAGCTGGACTGAGAAGAAAATCTGGACTTAGCTTTTTTTTTTTTTTATGTGCGGACTGGCCCTTTAACCTAGTTCAAACTTAAAGACCCTGCTCTGTGTCTGCTTTGATCGATCTACCAAATTATCCCCCCAAAAATTACAAAGCTGAGAAGTAAACTCCACCAACAGTTAAAATGCTGGCTGTTATTCTGTTTTTACTGACCTCTGGGGTCAGAGGTGAACAAGGGAGAAACAATATCCTTACTCATGCAGAAGTACATTAAAATCATTTATAATAATAATGAAATCAAACCAGCACCACAGTGTCAGCCCACCAGAAAAATGCCGTGCATGCTAGATTACCAGTTCAGCCCTGGATCCAACAGATGAGCCACAATCCATGCATCAAAATTAGGAGCTCTCCTGATTATAATATTCCAACAAAAACAGCCACACAGCATCAGAAAGACCCCCTCCACCCAAATCCAGGAAAAGATTTAGTCCAGACACGTTATACCCATAAAAAGCCATGGATTGATTCAAACAGGCAAATCATACTTATGTTATTACCAGGCTTCACTTTAGCAATGCTCCAAAAGTGCATAGCTTCATGCATGCCCAGCAGAATTTCACAATAAAAGCGCCCAGGGCATTTTGGCTGGTTGTTCCATAAACTCCGCTGCTTTTGCTACTGTTGCAGAAACATACAGTTAGTAAAGAAATAATCCACCGCACACTGAAAATGACTTCACTGTAACATCAGCCATGTTAAAGGCAGTTGAAGTGTAAGATAAGTCAGGGTGATTGGGGACGTGGGTGATTTTCTGCTGACTGGAGGTGTTTCACTTCAGCCAATATAGCAGTCTGCGTTTTCTGACCATGCAGTCGAGGTGTAACTCTTCTCACAGTCCATAGAGACATAAATCTTAAAACAGCAGACTGTAACCTTTGAGCTTAAGAGTGCGTTTTCTCAAAACGTGAACCTTTGTTTGTCTGAACCTGCATACCTGCTGTGTTTGTGGAGGGAGCTGCTGTGAAAACAGAAAAGGTTGTCCGGTCAGGATTCTGTCAGAGCAACATTTACAATCAGTACAGCTAATTAAGAAGATGTAAACACATGCACACCAGGCCATGCATCGGTGCTTTCTCTATTGTTCTGCACACACACCGCCAACACCAGCGGCTCTCAACCAGCCTCAGGATCCACCACCATCTCAGCACATAAAAATTCCTTGTGATGGAAATTACGGCTCTTTATAGTGACCCAGATCATTCCGCTAAAGTCAGCATGAAGAGCCAGCTCTTTCAGCTCTTCAACAACTCTTCCATCGGGATATGGCTTCATTAAATCAGAAAAATTAAGCAAAGTTTCTATGTTTTATCAATATGTGTGTTTATTCTACTTAGAATGTGCTTGATGATTATTATTCAATATAAATCTCATAAAATAATATTTCCAAAATGTCCCATCTCCAAACTCTCTTGAAGGCAAAATTAAACCTGCTCACTGACTGGGTTTTATGACACTTACACACTTACACTCTTAATCACCAGACCAGTGTGTGTGGTGTGCCTATGAGCAGTGTGGAAAAATGAACCTTTAGTCTCTCTATTAAATGACAAAAAAAAGGGAAAAAAAAGGAAAAAGGAATGCTAAAAGTTTTTCTCTTTTAACCATGATTTTTTAAATTAAGGCACTTGCAACCCAAATTTTCTGTCCAAATAATTTGCACAAATTTTTTTTTATCGAGCATGTAGCAAGTCAGTGCCAGTGCTCAAGCCAGCAGCATAATTTCAAAGTGCAAAACGGGCTGATTTTTAAAAAAACTTGTTACATTTTCCAAAGTGTTGCATCGACGAGCTTTAAACCAATCAAAACACTTGTTAATGCTGATGGTAGAAGAGTTTTGAGGCAGAGGAGCAAGCTCTCTCCTCTTTTCTCTTTTTCATTAGATTTTTTTTCAGTTGCCAGAGATGTTATGTTTGTCTTTAATGCGATATTATGAAGCCTGGTTAAAGAGGGAGACAGGCAGCAGATAGCCGGGACTTTACTCCAGTGATACATTCAACAACAAAGTCTCCTCTTACCTCAGACATAAGACTAATCTCTGCTCCGGGTCTGTCTGCTCCCTGAAATCACTCCTCTGACCAGTCTGTAACACAAACAGGCAAGCCCCCCTCTCAGCAAACCTCTAGTGTGCCCCAAAATTATTAACATGATTTAGTAACACGACAGAATGAAGGAAAAGTCGCCCCTCCTCCCAGCCAACTTAGCTGATAAGAGGCAGCAGTGCAGAGAAATAAAACGGTCCTGACCTCCTACCTGTGCATGAAGGGCAGAAACCTCGTGTTATCTTTTGCCCTTGCCTCAGTTTACCAGAGGATTGTGCTAAATACACTGCAGACTTTTCACGGTGCGAATGCTTATTAGAATTTGCCTGGTAAATTCGCAAAATTGCCCCGTCCTTGATGCACAAAAGCCTTTAGGATGTTCTTGGAGCTATATGAAGTTGCTAGTTTTATTTATTGGACTCTTGCCTTCATCTAGACACCAGGTTAAACAGGATTTTACTGACGATTTTTTCCTGCGTCCCTCACATGTAAGAGGTAATGTCTGTCACTGTCTGTGAGCCGTTAACACTGGAGTTTTTTTAGGATCCTGAGATTCTCCTCTTCCAATCTGTCTGTATAATGACCAAGATCATGTTGTATTTTGCACTCTCATTGAGGGATTTAAACCCTTAAAATTCAAAACAGCCAGAATACTGGCAGGTGCAGGAAGAAGGGTGTAGTTAATTCAGTTACGGGGTCCCTAGTAGTCTGGGATCCCAGGTGTCTGCCTACCTTTGCCTGTTGGTAAAGTCCGTCTCTGAAACTAGAATACCATACAGTCATGGACAAAAGTATTGGCACCCCTGGAATTTTTCCAGAAAATACACCATTTCTCACAGAAGTTGTTGCAATTTCAAATGTTTTGGTAACAGGTGCTGGCAATATAAAAATATAAAAATCACACCTGAAGCCAGTTAAAATGTCTAAAAGTTGACTCAACCTTTGTGTTGTGTGCCTGTGTGTGTCACACCAAGCATGAAGAAGAGAAAGAGGAGCCGAGAATTGTCTGAGGACTTAAGAAGAAAAACTGTGGAAAAATATGAACAATCTCAAGGTTTCAGGACCATCTCCAGAGATCCTGAAATTCCTTTGTCCACTGTGTGTAATATAATCAAGAGGTTTATAACCCATGGAGCTGTGGCTAATCTCCCTGGACGTGGATGGAAGAGAAAAATTGACAAAAGAATGCAACGCAGGATAGTTGGAATGGTGGATAAACATCCTCAGTCAACTTCCACACAAATTCAGGCTGTCTTGCAGACTCAGGGTGCAAAAGTGTCAGCTCGGACCATACGTGGTCATCTGAATGAGATGAAGCGCTATGGCAGGAGACTGAGGAGAACCCCACTGCTGACAAGGAGACATAAAAAAGCCAGACTGGAGTTTGTAAATATGTACCTGAGTAAGCCTCAATCCTTCTGGGAGAACATTTTGTGGACAGATGAGACTAAGGTAGAGCTTTTTGGAAAAGCACGTCATTCTACTGTTTACAGAAAATGGAATGTGGCCTACAAAGAAAAGAACACAGTACCTACAGTCAAACATGGTGGAGGGTCAAGGATGTTTTGGGGTTGTTTTGCTGCCTCTGGCACTGGGTGCCTTGACTGTGTGCAAGGAATCATGAAATCTGAGACTATCAAAAAATTTTGGGCCACAATGTAGGGCCTAGTGTCAGAAAGCTGGGTCTGTGTCAGAGGTCATGGGTGTTCCAGCAGGACAATGACCCTAAACATACCTTAAAAAGCACCACGAAATGGTTGGAGACAAAGCACTGGAGAGTTCTGAAGTGGCCAGCAATGAGTCCAGATCTAAATCCCATTGAACACCTATGAAGAGATCTCAAAACTGGTTTTGCAAGAAGCACCCTTCAAATCTGAGAGACCTGGAGTTTGCAAAATAAGTGTGGTCCAAAATTCCAGTTGAGAGGTGTAAGAAGCTTGTCGATGGTTATAGGAAGTGATTGGTTTCAGTAATTTTTTTCCGAGGTTGTGCAACCAAATATTAAGTTTAGGGTGCCAACAATTTTGTCCAGCCCATTTTATGAGTTTTGTGTAAAAGTATGTCAATTTTGTCTTTTTATTCGGACTTTTTGTGTTGCTCCAATGCACATAAATGAAATAAACATGTGTATACCAAAAACATTTGTAATTGTATCAATTTCTGGAAGAATTGGTGTATTTTCTGGAAAAATTCCAGGGGGCAATACTTTTTTTCCATGACTGTAGCTACTCAAATAGACACCAAAGTGAATACTGGTGGACTGTGTGGAGAAATGATCTTCTCTACGGTTCCTTTTTGCAGTCACACCTTTGCAGCCCACTGAAATCAGCTCAGCTGTCCTCCTCCCACTATCGACCCAGCAGTGGAGATTTTCTGACACACACTGATGTTTCTAAATCCAAAATGCACCTCATTCATTTACCAGACTGTAAAAAGCCTGTTATTTAATTTTCTCATTTGTCTGATATAATCATATAATGATAATTTGTAAAGTTAAATTTCAATGACTCCAATACTACATGATTAATTCCATTATTCATATTTTAAATGACGATGTCTCATTCTGTCTTTTAATTATTAGACTAAATTAGTTAAACTTCTATCCAATTCTCCCTAATCCTCTCCAACTGTTCTGCTGAACAACTTTTTAAACGATGTGTAATTAAATCAAATAAAAGGGTGCACATTAATTCACTTTTGCAATCATTAAAAACACAGCCAAAGTGAAATGTGAACATGTTTCAGTTTTCATAGAGTCATTTGTTCAACAATAGCGGGAGCACGGATGTGTTCAAACCCTCATTAAAGAACCAAATTAAATTTGTTGCTGACTGTCTTTGTTATCAACTCGCCGATGGAGAACAAAAGATTTCTACGGCTGACACGCATCCTGGCGTTAACGCTCACATGAGCGGGCACACGCGTGCAGGACGACAATCTGATTCACGTTCTGATATTTCCATGAAATGGCTGCTGTGGGTGATTATTTGTCATTTGAATAGTAAATGCAGGGGGATTTTTACTCACATCCTTTTAAAGCAGCAGGACTCTTACTGTGAACGGCTGCATGGAAAATTATACTCACGCCTCTATCTGCATATTTCTGTTGGATAAAGATTACTGCAAAAATTGGCCACTTTCTAGAGGTATAATTTATAATAAGGCCACAATAGTCTAATACTCAATGATTTATCCTCAGTGTGACAGTCAAAATCGTGCTTATAAAAGAAAAATCATTCTGAATCCATCCACCATTCGTTCAGTTAATATTTGATTGATAATTAAAGTAAAGAAAAGTGGCTCATTTTCATTTATCTATTATTAAAACCAAATGACATTTAAACAAAGGTTCATTTTTTTTGTTTTCATTTCTGAAACCATATCAAATAAACAAGAAGCAATTCATCTTTTTGATTTTCGCTGTTTATGTTGGGATCAAAATAAAGGAGTAGGAAAAAAACAGCCATAAGCAGTAAGTTTGATTTCAGTGTTCACTTGTGTAACCTGGTGCAGGTGTTGTTCGCAGAAAGGCATCCTGACAATCATGTGCCCATCACTGAGGAGCTCACGATTACTGTAATGAGATAGGGAACACAAACGCCCGTACAGAGTTACACTGCTCCTCAGTGATGGGCACGTGATTCTTGGGATGCTTTTCTGAGCACAACACCTGCACAGAGATACACTGGCATCAGTGATGGATACATGGTTCTTATTTATTTGTAATTCAGTTATCAATCAAATATCAAATGAACAACTGATACACAGATTATTCCTTCCCAACTGTAGAGGGGTGTGAAATGCCTCATTTTACATCTGTTTTCTCTGAATAAACCATGAGTCAGCGCTTATCTTGGTTTAAATATCAGGTAAATAATTAATGATGGGAATCTGAAAGTAACTTACAACTTAACTTACTTAAATTCAGTCTCCCTAGTGTGTACATAAATTAATAAGGTGGGCAGTTTAAAGATCCAGTAAAGTGAAATCCAAAGTTTTTGTCTTAACACTCTAAATATGTTGGAATAATGTTGCTGTAAACATGTGAAAACACTGAGATCTACATGTGACTGAATTCTGGATTTAGACTGTTAGAAAGTTTTCACCTCTTTCCTGGCTGGGTTTAATGTGGGCGGGGCCAATATGTCATGAGCCTACAGTAGGGAATGACCCCGCCCCTCTAACAGGACAATCTAAAATCACAGAGCAGTTCATCTCAGTCCAGTCTGTTGTTAGCTGATGTCACTGCTTGTATTGAAAGTTGACAGTTAAATGCTGTTTTTCAATTTTTTTCATTGCGAGGTACATTTGCCATATCACCGCGAATAGTGACGGACATCGGGAATGACAAACACTGCAGAGGTAGAGACGTGGTTTAAGCCTAGAGTAGAAGCCATGGGAGAAAACGCACAGCCAATGGTGGTGGAGGCTGTCTGGTGATGTCAGAATATGCAAATTAGATAGGTGAATTTACTCCCATCACAAAGTTTGAGTCACACTGAAGATTTTTCTCATTTACAGTATGCCCTTATCTCTAACCACTTTCAAGCTACAGCCTTTTGAAATCTTGATATCAAAATTGAATGTTTTCTTGAAAAAACTCTGGCGCCCGAAGGGTTAAGCTGTGATAGCCATATTTACCTCTGCCGAGGAGGTTATGTGATCGGCAGGGTTTGTTACTTAGTTTGTTTGTTTGTTAGCAACATAACTCTAAAAGTTGTGGACGGATTTTGATGAAATTTTCAGAAAATGTCAAAAATGGCACAAGGAAGAACTGATTAGATTTTGGGACTGATCCAGATCACCATCTAGATCCAGGAATTTTTTTTAAGCATTCTGTACTATTGGGAGATAGGGCTAATGGTGGAGGTCTGCGCTCTCTGAGTGCTTTTCTAGTTACCACATATCTTCCTTGTATTAACATTATAAGTTGACTTTTTTATGGATATCTGTTTTGTGCAATCCTTAAAGAATTTCTTGAATTAAATTCTCAGGGAAAGATCCTCCAGTTTGCCGTCCTGTGCAGCATAAAAGTGCATTATTGTATAAAATAACTGTCCATAATATATTAATTATTACCAGTTATGTAGGGGAGGTTTGGTGTGTGCAGCTGATGCTAAATGCATCAAACATGGTGTGAGTCAATTCAGGAGAGTATCAGTTGAATGTCATTATTGCAGCTCGTTTTTCATCCAAATAACACAAATGTGGTTTGAATTTAAACATGAAATTCGATGGCTGCAGCTGCAGAAAAACACAACTATATAGAGGCAGCTCGGCTTTAGTTTCTTTCCTGCATTATGTGGATTAAACACACATAGTTAACGCTTTTTTAAGATGTAAAATCAGGCAAAATCCAAAAAAATGCAACCCCTGAAAACCTGATTAATGCCAAGAATAAAAAGACAAATGAATCCATGTAGTGATTTGAAAGCATTGACGCATGCAGGTTTCTGTGTTTAAAGGTTTTCTCAGCGAATGCCACACCCAAAGACCCTCATGCTGTACGAACAACAACGCCACGCTGCTCTCCTTCACCATCCTGTTCTCGCTCACTAACGCCGCACTCCTCTATGAAACATAAGAACCAGCTGTGTGTGATGATACTTCTGAGCGCTCACTTTATCTTCTGCAGAGAAACCACAGCCCGGCTAACCCGGCCGGCGCCTCGCAGCCTCGTGGAGAGCGGGAAGGATGACCAAGCAAGAAAAGCAGCAGATTAAATTACAGCTGATCCAATCAAAATAAACAAATAGAATTATATCTATGTTCTGAAATGACTATTTGATATCAGCTGGGTTTTTATTTAGAAAACAACACTTTCATTTAGATCTCCAAATTCAGCCAGCTCTCGGCCTTCTCTTCCTCCCAGCCTGTGAAAGAACCTCTCAGTAGAGACAGAAACACTCCTCTACAGTGGAAGTTTATACACGCTGATAATGATTCACAACCGAGGGGAATTTGTTGCATTTCACGGTTGCAAACAGTAACCGCTTTGTGTGTTTAGATATTCAAATTATCGCTCGCATGCCGGCATGTGAGAACACGGAGGCTTCAGGGCATGAAAACTGGCCAAGTACACAAACTCAAACGCTATCAGTGTCAACGCTCCGGGCGATTATTAGCACATAAAAGAAGCTGCTAAATGAAGGAGGGGAAATGTACTGATCAGCACCGAGATAAAGGACGCAAAGAAAACAAGAGGCGAGAGAAAAATGTGTTTGCAGATGTGTGTGAGTCCAAAAATATCAGCCCAGATAGAGGCGACCTGAAGGAAGGGGAGAGGAGGGGGGCAGGGGGTACATGTACAGTACCTGCTCTCTCTCTAGGCCTACTAATGAGCACAAACTCTCACTGCTGCTCATCACAGCCACCAGCAGGAACAACGAAGACATCATTCAAAACACATTTCATTACCTATTACCTTCAGCAGCTGCAGTTTAGAGCCAACATATTCAGCTTTTTAAGTCCCTTTTCCTGTTATTCCCCTTACTTGTAAAACTGCAGTTTAATGCAGTGAAAGTTTAACAAAAAGCAGTGCAGCTTTGAGCTGAAAGTTGTAATTTCATAACTGAAACACAAAAGTAGAGCTGCCTTAATACTATCAAGAAAACAGTGGTCAAGATCAGTACAAAAAAAAGATGTTATCTGGATGTTTGATAGCTAAATGGCGTGGATATTTCAGTGCAAATTAATTTTTTTTCAGCTAATATATTTATATATTTATGCCAAATGTCTTTTTGCCTGCCTTCCCAAATGAGATACAGATGCCTGAATGTCTTTTTGGAGTCTGTTTTAATCACCTAAAAGTTGTAAATGCTGTTTTTAACCTTGTACAGTGCTGTTAATCGTTCTGTGGATGAATGGTGCTCAGTAAATAAACTCTCCTTGGCTAGCACAATTATAAAACAAAGTCTGTTATACTAAAATCATCATGTAGGGCTGAGGTATTCTTTTTCCTGCTGAAATACAGAAAAATCCTGCAAGTTATACCAAAAATGCACAAGGTTAACTGAACCTTTTTCAAATCTCAAAGCCTTAACATTGAACCTTGTCCACATTAGAGCTCAAACAGCTCTAATGATTTACTGTGCAGCTTCTTCCACATGGACCAAATGGTAAATATCACACAGGCATTCTTATTAGCAGCCAGCTGCACAGTATCAACATGTGCATGAAAAACTGCATAAACATAATCTTTGTGTTTGTGGAGAAATTAAATGTTCCTTTAATTAAATAAATAGAATAGTAATTTTCCATTTAGACTAAACGTTTCAAATGGATCATAGTACAGCAAGTAAATCTATTATGCACTGGTTTTAGTGGTATTGTCTAACCCAGTGTTACTCAGCGCGTGGCTCTGGAGCCACATGAGGATTTGTGGCTCTTTTATGTCTAAATTTGAAATGTTATTCTCACAGAAAACTTAAAAAAGGGAAACTTTGACCTTAGAAATTATCAGTTGTAAGTCACATTAATCAGGTTAACAGCACACTTAAACAGCAGGCTTTAACCCCTTAAAGCCTGTTGTATCATATTTGATACATACTTTTATGATACCTCTATCTAATCAATATGATCAATAAATTACTTAAAAAAAAACTTTGATTCGTCAATTATCAGTTACCAAAAACACCTAATGTATCAAATAGGATACAAAAAATATATATGTTAAATTTTATGGAAATTTGGATTTGTTGGATTTCATTAGAGAGTTAAATAATCATTTCGGTCACAAAAAAATTGGAGTTTTCTGACTATAATGTGTTTTCAGACTTTAATGGGTTAATTGTCAAACTTAATTGTCAACCTTTATTTTATAGCTGTGTATTTCCATTGCCCTTATTTGCAATTTTTTGCCACTTTTAATCAATCTTTGCCATTTTTCTATTTGCCCCTCTTATCTCATTTTACCCAATTTTGCCACTTTTATTCTGCTTTTTACTATTTTCCCCTTTTTTGCCATTTTCTGCCCCTTTTTGTCCATTTAAGCTGCCTTCTGCCATTAAATGCAGTTTTTCCCCATTTTTGCTACCTTTTTGCTGCTTTTTGCATATTTTAGTCACTTTTCACTCATTTTTTTGCAACAAAATTGATGCCTTTAACCATTTTTGTCACTTTTTACTCATTTTGGCCACTTTATGCCCTTTTTTCTCCCAATTTTTGCCACTTTTTGTGCCCCTTCTTTTGCTCCTTTTCACCCATTTTTGCCACCTGTAGCTTATTTTTATTCCCGCTTTAACCACTTTGCCATTTTTTTTTCAACAGTTCAACTCTTTGGTTGAGCAGGGTTGAGTCTAACCCTTTATCTCATCTGATTGCTGTAAAATTTGCTCCCTTTGACAAGTTGTAATTTTACTCAAACATAACCAGCTTTGAACCATGATTGTAAAAGTTTTGGGGGTTTTCATTAGTTTAATTTTTTATTTCGTTTTTACCTTTTGTTTTACATTTCAGTTTAGTTTTAGTTTTTCCTGCTGGGTTGCTAGTTTAGTTTAGTTTTTATGTTGCAAAAATGCTTCATTTAAGTTAAAGTTTTTAATCAGTTTTCATGTTTGTTCAAGTTTTTCCAGAAATATCAGAGGGCGACCCATGAGGGTTCTTCACTTTTCATTTCATTTATTCATTTTCGATGTTTGTGTACAACTTAACCCTTTAAAACCTGAGTTTCTGGACTCTTTTCTTATTTTAACCATAAAAGGCCCAGAAAATGTCCTGTGAATATGTGCTTTTGCCCATTTTTCCACAATACTTAGAACTTTTAATATATGGCAGTTATTTACATTTTGCTGCATGTTGGGACTTCCAGTTTGTAGATGAGACTGTAGACAACTAAAACGAGGATCTGCCGGCCGAGTAAGTTTAAAAAAACGGAGAAAACCCTTATAATCATAACTCACCATGGAAGTATAATTAACATGGATAAAACACATTTTACTACATGTTAAGAGTGTTTTAACAGTTTAAAATGAAAAAACACAATAAACGGGGGAATTTTATGCTAGACTCTTAGTGAGAAAAGGGGAAATTACAGTAACAACCACATGCTGGCTGTGAAGCTGGCTTCTCAGCTTTCAGAAGCTGTTTGAATTTTTCCGATAACACAAACAGTCATGCAATTATGGTCATGCAATGTGTGTTTCAACAGTGCATCGTCGGCAGATTAGGATTCAAAGTGTTAAGAGGAAAGATAACCATTGTGTGAATGAAATCAGGGGATTTCACCTTCTCCAGGCATGGGCATACATGTCATTCAGTAAACTACTGTCAAAGACTAAAACTAAGGAGAGTTTGTCTTTAATTTAATTTAATTTTAGTTCTTTTTGTGTGTATAGAATTTAGTTTGTGTGTTTTTGTTTTTATTTGAAGGCTTAGTTTTATTTAGTTTCATTTAACTAATTTTTTTTAACTTTTAACTTTAGTTAAAGTTAACTATAATAACCTTGCTTTGAACAAATTTGCATTTATCTTTTAAATTTTCAGCCTCTTTTTTCCCCAAAAGGATAGCATTTTTATACTGGTTTAATGGGAAAAAAAGCAAACCTTGTGTGTAGGCATCAAATAATCAAGCAGAGACTAATATATAAAAAATGCAAACACCTGCAAATTTGAGCCACATTTTTAATGAAATTGGGTGATATTTAGACAAATAATTAGCACAAAGATAGTCGGCTTTATTTGAGGTATAAACTGTAAGATATTTTTATTTTTGCTAAATTTGCTGCTTTCTTCCTTTCCCCCTCTAAATGTTAAAACTGCTTTTGCTGCAGTTTAATGCTAAAAATGTTTATTACATTTAAACTGTGTAGACTTGAGCAAAATAATTATTTTCATGAATTGCTAAATCAAGAAAGTGAGGCAGCGTCTACTTTAAATGTCAACATCAGCAGTATTTATGCACAAATATTCCAGCAAATGAATCAACATTTGTCTCTGCAAAACTTTGCACAAAAAAAAGAGTTTGGCTAAAATATAAATGATCAGAATTTTAAATCTCTGTTGCTAAATGTTAAGCTTTATTTGATTTATTTCTTTTAATGGTGAAATCGCTTTTTTCCAGTTTAATGCTTTTAAGTTTGAGGCACAAAAGCAGAGCAGCCTTGAGTGTGAGCATCTTTATTTGTAAGTTATGATTAATAACTAAACAGCAGAGCTGTGTTCAAAAACATCTGACAGCATGGTCATTTAGTGAGGCATGGATTTCAGGCAAACAGAGAAAAAAGTAAGAAAAATTAGCACTGACCCCGCCTTTGTCTGATTCTTACGTCTCCATTCGGAGAGAAAAAAGCAGAAATCCACTAAAGAACAAGAAGATAAAAATAGAAAGAAAGGGTGCTGCAGGTAGAAAGGGAGCATAATGGTCTCTTCAGACCAGGTGAGCCCCATCCACAGGGGTCCCCACCCGCTCAGCTCCATCACTATCTCCTTGACAACCACTTACCATGACGACCCCCTTCACCATGACGACCTATGTCACCCAGCTGTCCTCCTGAGACCTGTAATGGAGCTAATATGGCCGCCGCGGAGCCCCCTGACAAGGCTGAGACCACCACCCTCTTCTTCTTTCCTGTAATTCCTCCACCTTGGGGAGTTAAGCAACTAAATGTGAGGAAGTGCCTCTCATCCAGACAATAAAAGCTGCTCTATCCTCAGCGACCCCTCGCCTCCCAGCACACCAATCAATTGGATCTCCAGCGCTGCTAAACGAAGACCTAACAACTGCCCGCTCGTAGCTTCTCTGTCTGGAACGTCGCCTGGAGAAAACCAGACACCAAATTCCTCAAATGGCTGCAGTAACTCGGTTTAGAGGACAGGTTATTTTGAAATTTGTGCACAGAAATGAGAGGATGATTGTGCACTTTAGGAATGTGTGCATGCTGAAGTGTGTATTCCAGCAGCAGTCTAACCCGAGCATTCACATGGACACAGAGCCAGCTCTTAAAGCTGCTCTTTGTCTCTGAGGGTTGCATAATAAGTCCATGACAGCCTGTCAGACATCATATGAAATTGATTCCACACAGGCAAAGCGCTCCTCTCCTTCAGCACAACACTATCCTCTCCATCTCTGCCCTTTCAGATCTTTAATTATGTTAAAAAGGACAAACTTGTTTTATCGTGAGCCTACAGAGGCAAGTGAGGTAAAGGTGGAGGTAAAACACACAAAACATCATGAGAACGTCTTTCTGGGCAGACGTCAGGCTTCTTTTGTCCGTCTTATTAAGGCTGCACACTGGACCAGGGATGGGCAGCTTTGGTTACAGAGAGAGCCACATTAATAATACTGTCATCCTGGAGGGTCAAATTCATATAAATCATCTCAATTTAACAAGCACGCTCTGAAAGTATCCAAGTATGCGGTAAATGCTTTATCTGTGATGCACATCTGCAGCAGTTCATAGAAACTAAAACTGTCTCATCTTCCTCATTTTATGATCATGTCTCTTCAACATCCTGGCACAGCTTGCAAACAAACCATCAATGCACACAGACTTTAGACTAGTGACATTATCTAACAGGAGCGTGCACATATTTAAATCATAATTTTCATGCTTTATTCAGTTTTATTTATGTTTATATTTGATGTTTAATTCCTGCATATTGAGAGCAAAGATAAGCGGTGTCAAATTCCTCGTTGCACGAGCATACTTGGCCCATAAAGCTGATTCTATTATAAAATATTAAGTACAGTTACAAATTATGTTTATATTCTGGCCTCAACCTGCAGTAAAGACCCAAAATTAAGATATTTTTATATGAATGATAGCTTTAATATTGGTTTGATTTATTTGACAACACTGTGTTTGTAATGTTCAGCTAAATTTCTGCTTGTACGGATAAATTAGGGCTGAAGGAATTTGGGAAAAAAAACTAATTGGGAATTACAATTGCGAATTAATATGCAATTATTTTTAACCCTTTAAAGCCAACTGTATTATATTTGATACACGATTTTGTGAAATCTTGGCCAAATAAACACTGTTGATCATTTCCTTAAAAACCTTTTGAATACAATCTGACAAATGGTTAGAAAAAAAAACGCCTTTCAGGTGATAATCAATAGCCAGAAATGCCCGTTGCATCAAATGTGAAATTTTATGGCAATGTTTGCTTTTTGGGTTTCAGTAGAAGGTAAAAAAAAAACATTAATTCCCCCCAAAAAAGAAATCTGATGTTTATTTGAGGTTAGGGTATCTTGTATTTTTCAACAAACAAGCAATAAATCATTCTAAATTTGAATTTATAACACAAAAATTTATATTTCTTAGCTCAAACACACACAGATATGCCTAAGTTAATAAATGAAGCAGAGGATTTAAGATGGTTTAAGCTACCCCTTTCAACACAACAAAAAATATCTACTGGTTATTTGAGTATAATTTAGGATTTCAAAGATGCATTTATCAGCACATATAATATAGCACTAATGATAAAAATTAATATGCATATATTTAGACTTAAATGTTTTAAATCGTGTTTTTTGTGTGTTTTTTTTTCATACTAACAGTTTACTGATATACATATTTGAAACAGTAATTTATTAAGGAGGGGGTTGGGGTACACGTGAAGGCCGTGGGCCTCCAGTTGACCATCCCCACAACAGGGGATTTTAATATTTTAACAAAAACAAAGCCACAGACATAAAGACGTTTTCATTTGATTTTCAACCATTCATCCAAACCGTGTAACCATACATCAGCTCTTTGGAGTGATAATTTCACAGCGGTGTTTCCAAAGACACATGATCTCTCACAGACACTGGCGTGAACTAACGTGACTTCAGAAAAACAACAAAAATGGATCTCCATCAGCGCTGTCAGCTGGATGTCCTGGCTTCTTTTGCAGCATGAAACAAGAAAAATGGAGAAATCCTGGCTGATTCTGGGAGAATCTGTCAAAAGGAGCCCAATCTCAAAGACTCTCACTCAAACAAAGCAGAAATAAAATTCTGTACGAGTTGCATACTTGAGGATCATTGTGAGAATTGCAGGCCTTGAACAGGGCCACACCCCTGATTGTTAGGGGGAAAATTCCAACCCAGAATCCGGCCTTAAATGGTCTAGTGCAGTGGTTCTCAACTACCGGGTTGGGAACCTAAAAGCAGATTACAAAGCAGTTTTGAGCAGGCCGTGAATGTGGGCCTAGTATAAAATTATGTGGCTCAAAGCTGATGCACTGAAGAAACAAACAGATTTCCACCAATACAGTGTATTTAAACCATTATCCTGTGATAAGGAGTCAATTCAAGTCAAGATTTCAGCTTATTCATCTCCATTCTTAGATGCCCAAGCTCTTTTTCCATACATATCAACAGAATTCCTGAAGAAATTACAAGAACAGCCCACAAGCACAAGAAAACAGGGTAAAACAAACTGCATGCTCGTCCTCCAGGCGCCTTTTTATTTATGTGCTTTTAAAACACATTCCCTTTATGCTGCCTCTTTGTTCAATCATGCTTTGTTCTGTTGAAGGTCAAGACTGAAAATACTTGCATCAAATTAATAAGTGTGGTTTAATATTTGCAAAATTTGTGGTTGCAATTCTCATGAAGGATTTAGTCGTGGATCCTGAGGCTAAAATAACTGGAAACCCGCAGGCAGCTGGAGCAAGGCGGAGCTTTTAACCTGCATGTATGGAAAGATCACGACTGCCGTGTTTAAATCTCTGCAAATACGTCTGTTTTCTTCACTTGAATCTAAAAAAGGAACATTTAAGTGGCCACTATAGGCTCATTAAAGCTCTACATTCGCTACGGACGTGAGGTACCTCCTGTCTATATGCTGCAGCAGGGGCAGAGCAGAAGCATCCAGGCTTAGCTCCATCATAGGAGGGTCCAGGGGTAAGATTCCTCAGAAATCCTTTGATTATTAGGCATTTATATGCCCCATTTTCAAGCATTATTAAATACATAGTTAAAAGTTGAAGTCACAACTCAAATTCAGCAAAAACTACGCAGTTTGATCTGAATAAATTCCTTTAAAACCGGCATGTCATCATCCTAAAATGTTTTTTAAAAGGGGCTGGAAAATGTTATTTATTTTTAAGTTATATAGGTTAGAGAGGAATGATGTGCAAAAGTTTACAATTTGAAATAAAAAAGAAAAATGTTCGTTTCCAAATTATATTTATTTTTCCAATATTTAATTTCTGTTTTATCATCAGGATTATAAATTAATCTATTTCTGGCATTAATCTTTCAACACTCAGCAGTGACGTTTATACTGAGCCGTCAGGGCTTAAGCCACCCCCTTACTCCGCCTAAACTCTGCAGTCTTTTCGTCCTTATTTCAGCACGTTTTCTAGAAGCTTACGGGTACGTAACAGCTGTTGCAGTACCACTAGAAGTTGTGGGGGCAGTATTGAGCTCAAACTGGATCAGTAAACCACAATGAAGAAGAAAGCTTGAGTAGTTTGTAGTTGAAAACTGCAAACATTTTTCGAATGTTAGCTCGCCCGTGCTCACAGACAGGCGACTAAAACCGGACAGCTGGGCGGGGGTCAGACAGGAACTGCGTGTCAGCTGAACGGCAGCGAAGGAGGAGAGACACCGCGCCCTCTAGTGGACAGATATTTCAGTAAGTAAAGGAAGTGCAAGGGTAGTATGGGCAGTGACGGAGATACTGTAAAGAGAGTGTATTTATCCTTTAGGCCGCACAGAAAGGTGCGTACTCACGAATGATAGGATGCCGGTTATGTGTGTGACGGTGTGTGAATCAGATGTTCGTGTAGCAGAGGAGTGTGTAACTTACCCCCGGCTGTCTCCCAGGGTGCCTCTCAGCGTCCTCCTCTCAAAGCTTCATCTACCATATGTTAACTATCACTCAAACTCCCTCTTCACCTTCTTTTCCTTATCTTTCCTTCTTTCTTTACTTCTTCTCTTACTCTACCTCTTTCTTCTCCACTCATCCCTCCCCCTCTGAGTCTCCTCTTCTCCTCCTCTGTCGCCCTCACCAGCGCTCCAGGAGCTCGGTATCGCTGTCTCTCAGCTGGCACAGAGAACAGGCAGACACATGGGAGGGCTGTTTTGTAATCCAGCAGGTCATACCACCCTGGCATAGGAAGGGGGGAGAGGGTGGGGGGAGGGCTGATGAGACTCAAGTATGGGGAGGGTGAGGGAGGAGTGAACAGACATATACGACTGCCTCCCAACGTATACCTTCACTACATCCCTGCGTCTGTGAGGCGATGGTCTCTCCCTTTTTCCCACAGACGATGGGAGGTCTCGTCTCGCTACATCCTCACTGCATGCTGAGGTTTGAGGAGAAGTGGGGAAGGAAGGAAAGGAAGGAAGGGAAAGAGAGCGAATGGGAGTGGGAGGAAGTGTGGGAATGAAAGGAGGGATGAGAGGAAAGGGAGTGAAAGCAGAGATGAATAGAGGATGGATATGGGAGGAGGGATGCCTGGAAGGCTTGGATCAATGGAGCTTCTCAGCTAGGGAAATATTTTTAAGTTTAGAAATCAAATGTAGGATAAGAGGAACAAAGAGCTCCCTCCGTCTTCAATGTGTGATGCTGTTAGCTTTACATTACATCCAGCCACAGAGAGAGAGAGAGTTTAAATCCACAAACAGAGGCAGAGAATGAGCTGATGAGAGACAGAGAAAGATGGAGGTCAGGTCTCAGGGTGACTGACCGCTTGTCTGCCTCACTGCAAGCTGTCATCTCTCCCACTGATGCTCAAACAGGCGTCCATTCATCCTCACTTTCACCTCAGCTGGCCCAGGACGAGGCTGCTCTCCAGCAGACGGGATGCTAACAGGTCTGCTTAAACTAGAGAACACACACTGTTGATATTAAAGCACAATCAGCCTTTTCTACAGTGCATGTCAAAACTAGAAGGCAGAAACACAATGTTAAAGTCCCTGTGGAGTAGAATTTAAAATGTATGTTCGAATACACTAGATACACTATATTTCCAAAAGTATTTGCTCACCTGCCTTGACTCACATATGAACTTATGTGACATCCCATTCTTAATCCATAGGGTTTAATATGACGTCAGTCCACTCTTTGCAGATATAACAGCTTCAACTCTTCTGGGAAGGCTTTCCACAAGGTCTAAGAGTGTGTTTATGGGAATTTTGACCATTCTCCCAGAAGCGCATTAGTGAGTTCACACACTGACGTTGGACAAGAAGGCCTGGCTCTCAGTCTCTGCTCTAATTCATCCCAAAGGTGTTCTATCAGGTCAGGACTCTGTGCAGGCCAGTCAAGTTGATCCACACCAAACTCTCTCATCCATGTCTTTATGGACCTTGCTTTGTGCACTGGTGCACAGTCATGTTGGAACAGGAAGGGGCCATCCCCAAACTGTTCCCACAAAGTTGGGAGCATGGAATTGTCCAAAATCTCTTGGTATGCTGAAGCATTCAGAGTTCCTTTCACTGGAACTAAGTGGCCAAGCCCAGCTCCTGAAAAACAAGCCCACACCATACTCCCCCCTCCACCAAACTTTACACTTGGCACAATGCAGTCAGACAAGTACCATTCTGCTGGCAACCGCCAAACCCATCAGATTGCCGGATGGAGAAGCGTGATTCATCACTCTGGAGAACGTGTCTCCACTGCTCTAGAGTCCAGTGACAGTGTGCTTTACACAACTGTATCAAACGCTTTGCATTGCACTTGGTGATATATTGCTTGGATGGAGCCGCTCGGCCATTGAAACCCATTCCATGAACGATGATGATGATTTCCACCTTTCATTGAGGAAAAATGTGACCAACCTGCCGCACAGTGGAAAGAAGTTTAATTTTTACGATGACGTCATGTAACTGATATGACACTCTGTCCCGTATCCAGGCAAAGTTGCATTCAAATTCCATCTGAGCTGTGCCAGAGTCCACTTGTACCACGTCCTAGACCACCTCCTCAAGTGGGCCTGGGCGCAGTTTGTTTGTATTCACACTGGTCAAAACTAATCAGACTTTGGGCTCAAGTGCCCCAGAACCTGGTCCCTGAGGAAAAACCACCTTAGCCTATAGTGGAAGCACTTGGGGTGCCTTTCACAATAAAAGCATTCTGTACAATTAATGGTGTTTCTCCAAAGAAATTCTCAACCAGGCTTTTACTTTGAAAAGCACAAACTAAAGTGCACTCTTATTTTGGAGACAGAAAGCTTTAGTAATATTAGAGAACAACTTTCTTAAACAGGTGCATTTAAGCTTTTAGCTTTTGTCTAGGTCTCAGGAAACACATCATAAAAATATTCTATGGTTGTGAACGTCGTATGTGCTACAACAAAGTATGGCTCTCCATTTATCACTTTCTTGTCTATTCTAGGCCAAAACTGAACACAGAACACAAAAAAAATAGGCAAGACATTGATACTCTAGTTTTTCCACACTTGAGCCATGCATATCAGGTGGATGAGACACAGTGCACATGAAGGGAGTCTGAAAGCCCTGACTTGCTAACATGCAAACAAACTGATAATGAAGATGCTTGTCTTACAAGCTTGATGCTTGAAACAGGCCTAAAGAGGATAAGGGGGAACACACCAACACTTAAAGGGGTAATTCGGGATTTCTGAAGTTGGGTCGTATGGGGTACTGTACGAGTAGTAGTGGCATTAACCTCCAGGGATTTCTGCATAAGTTGCTGCTTTAATTATTACAAGCTCAGAGACCCCCCACATGTGCTTTATTGAAAAAATACAAAGCACTTCATGCCTCCCCAAAGAAAGCCTCTGTGTTGCGTTGCAACTTTCTGCATCGTCTTCTTCCGCCTCAGTGCACTGTTGTCCCCAGATCAGCTGTGTGGGTCTGCAGGCTTCTACAGGGACAATTACACTACCTGGAGCTAAAACAAAGATAAAATGAGTGATTTCGATTCAAATGATGATGACGTGCCGTTTACTGTGGATACCAGAGGGTACTTAAGTGGTACTCCAGCTTCCTCCCACCACCAAAGACATGCTCGTTAGGTTAATTGGTGACTCTAAATTGCCCATAGGTGTGAGTGTGAGCGTGCCTGGTTGTCTGTCTCTATATGTCAGCCCAGTGATTGACTGGTGACCAGTCCTGGGTGTACCCTGCCTTTTACTCAACCACAGCCCCCAGTGGGATAAGCGGTGTAGAAAATGGATGCATGGATGCTGGAGGTTCTCTGAGCTCATAATATTTAAAGATGCAACTTTCAGAGAAATTACTGGAGGCCAATGCCATGACTGTAGCCAAGTACCTCTTTCGAACCAACTAGTGTTTCGCACAGAGTTACTCTACCCTGGCGTGGAATTAACAGCCAGTTTGTCGGAGTGTAGACAAACATGCCTCACATTAAAAATAGGCAGAAAATACAAACAGCCACCCTCGAACTTTGGTACTTTCCACTGTAATGCCTCAAACCTAGGCTATTACTGGTGCAGAGACCTAAAAGACTACACAAAGAAGCATTTGCAAAGAGATTCACGTTCAACAGCTGCTGTTAGAAGATGTCTATGACGGCAGTCATCTCAAAGTCACCAGTTAACACTGACACTAGGTAAACCCAATAACAGGGACCATTACGCCTACACTGAGAGTAAAAGGTTGGAGACAGTGCTGAATGTTAGTTGTGTTCACCAGTCATCCGTCTGAGCTGATCAGATCTTACTGTTTACTACTAAGGTTTATTACTGATCACAGAATAAATTTAACCTCCTCGAATGATGCCATGTTTAAGGTTTACATCCCATGCTCTGTGATGTGCCCTCTATAGCAGTGGTGTTCAACTTGTCCAGCCCCAGAGCCCACTACCTATCACATGTAAACAAGGGACCCAAATTTTAGACTCCTAATGCAGAGTTCAAAGAAAATTTTATCAAGCTGAGCTGGTGCAAAGAAGATCTAAAACTCTTAGGCAACAGTATTCAAAATGACAGGCAAAAGACGAGGTCAGAGAACACAGGAAAGTCACAAAAATGCTTAGACACTGACACAGAGGATGGCATGAACTGGCAGGGAAGGAAAAGATTGGGAAGACTAAGGGTAAAGTACACAGATAAAACACAGGATAAGAAATGTGAAGATTGGAATAAATCAATAAAATACCTAATTAACCAACAGACATGACACCTTTAGATCCTTAAAGAAGAAAAATGACCAAAAACTTCTTTTAACATTAACGTTTGTGATTAATCTTGAAACCTTAACCCGTTAAAAAATAATAATAAAGCAAGTTAAGCATAACTTGCTCCCTTAGTCCTCCAGGGCGGATGTTTACGTACCTGGAGGTGAAGAGGTGAGAGGGTCAGACACAGCCAGCAGTGATGAGTGAGGAGACAGACCCAGGTCTGATTAATGGTAATTTTCTTTTTAAAAAGCTGGTGATTGTTAGTTAAGATAAAACCAAAATTGTGGGTACATGCTGCAGTGATGAACTGTCTTCATACTGAAGCACAACAGAAACATCTTTTCTGCCATGGAAAGCTTTCAATTCTGTTTCTTGCTCTCAATTGTCAAAAGCAGGGTTCTCAACCTTTTGAACCCATGACCCCCAAAGTAAAGGTGCCAGAGACCGGGGACCCCACTGTACCTGAAGGTGGTTGAATACAGCCATGCACAATCAAGAAAAGTCATGTGCAGACAAGTCCACTAATTTAACCTGAATAATAACCAGTCTTATCAAGGCAAAAAATATCTTTTCTTATTTATTTATACCTTAGTACGTAGCCTTCATAAAAATTGAAATCAATTTTCTTAAAAACAGAATTAAAGTGGATTAAAAATGATCAAAATTGGTGGTAAAGTGTTAAAAGGGGAATTAAAAGTGATTAAAATAAGAAAAGAATGGCAATAATGGGTTAAAATGGCAAAAACAGCTGGCAAATTGGTGAAATGGGATTCAGAAGAGGAAAAAGTGGTTGGAATTGGCAAAAATGGGTTAACTGAGGCAGAAAAATTGGCAAAAATTGGCAGAATGGGTAAAATTGGGAAAAAGGGGCATCACAAATAGTAAAATGTGGTTAAAATGGGCAAAAATGGGTGTCAAAAGTGGTCAAAAGGGGCGATTAGTTCCAATTATGGGTCAACGGAAGCAAGAATTGACAGAGAAATGTTTAACAATGTGTTAAAATCGGTGGGTGGAAAGTTATGTAAACTGGTTAAAATCATGCAAAATTGGTGTAAATTGTCAAAAATAGGTAAAAAAGTGAAAAAAAAAAAAACGGTCCAATGAGCATAAATTGATCAAAAGTTGCCAATGATAGTGGTAAAATTGGGTAAGGGAAGTGGTTATACAATGGCACTAACAGAAATTTTCAATATAAAAAACCCATTACAGTTACACACGCTTTTCAGCTCCCAAATGAGGGAACAGTTATTCAGGATGCTACTGATAAAACTTTTTTATTTACATTTAACTAATTTCAAACATTTTCCTTTAAATGCCCAAAATATACAGTTTGATATCATTTAAAAAAATGTTCTCCATTTTTTTAAGGCATCTGGCGACCCCTTCTCAGTATCTTGTGACCATAAAGGGGTCACGACCCCAACATTGAGAACCACTTGTCTAAAGAAATGTGGTCCAGCTGTGAAAACGCTGCCGCTACTTCACCAAGCTAACTGCAAGTAACACTGAAGTTGCTGTCGGCTCACAGAACAACTAAACCCCGCCCATAGCTACCACCTCGTTCTCCTGAAATGATGCTGATTGGTCCGAACACACGCTGTAGACGAGAGCTTTACAAGATCAGTTTGCCTGATGACAGACATGGAGTCTGGCCAACCCATCGGCTTTTCAAGGTTAGAAATTAACATATTATTACGGGAAAATAGCTTTTTTTAGGCCAAGATGTCATGTTATCTCAAAAAATAACCACAACTAAGTTGTTGTCATGGCAAGGATTGAATTAAAATGCACAGATGTATTTCTGCATCACAGGGGCTTCTGACATCATAGATCACGATGTATTTTTTTTCCAAGCACATTAAAAATCAGCTCTAGGACCCCTGCTGCTCAGGAGGACGTCCGTGTGAATACAAAGGTGTTTCTGCAGGCTAGCCTTGTTCAGTTTTAAAGAGCAAGATTAAAATCAACAACAATTTTATTTTTTGGGTTAAAAGATGACTTTATTTCCTCAGACTATTAACAAGAACAAATAATTTACAAGTAATAAGACATCAACAGATGGTCCAGTGAATGGTTAGCCAGCAAAAGGAAAAGTGTTTTTGTCTTTGGATCTGTAAAAATGTTGAAAATTCAGACTTTCTGCTGATATTTATGTTTTCCAGCTCGTATTTGTGACTGACTGAAAGCAGGTCTGTGAACCACTAATCTGTTTCCCTCAGTAGAGTGTGCCGCATGTGGGTAAGTTAATTTAATTTTATTTGTATTTCCTTTATTTTAATAGGGAGGACCCACTGAGACCGGAGTCTCTTTTCAAAGGGTGCCCTGCAGTTACACAAAAACAGAACAAATGAAAACAATAACACAGTGATAACAATATCCATTACATACCAACTCATAAAAAGACACATTTATACTTATAAAGGAAAAATAGTTTAAAATTTTTAAGTACAGTCATGATTCAGCGGGATGCGTACGGAAACACGCGGTTTAAACATTCATAATGAATTTGGCCTCACACATTAGCACTGGTCTGTATATAAGAGCAGTCTTGGTGCACACCCAGAGCTTCTTTTGCAGCCCAAATTCCCAAAAAAGTTGGGGCACTGTGTAGAAGGCAATGATTTGCAAATCTCATAAACCTAAATTTTATCACAACAGATCAGCCTTTGAGCATTTTGTTGAAGTAAAGTAAGTATAAGTAAGTAAAGTAAAGTATTTTGTCAGAAGTAAAGACAGGCAGAGGTTCACCAGTCTGTGAAAAACTGTTAAAAATGCGAAACATTTTCAGGAAAATATAAAATGGCGAGTATTTTAAATATCCCAACATCTACAGTCCATAATATAATCAAAAAATTCAGAGAATCTGGAGAAACCTCTGTGAGCATGGGAGAAAGCTCAAGGTTTTTGAGCTCTCAGGAGGCACTGCATTAAAATCAGGCATGATTCTGTTCTGGAAATCACTGCATGGGCTCAGGAACATTCCAGAAACCATTGTCAACACCAGGGATACTCAACGCGTGGATTTAGAGCCACATGTGGCTCATTTATGATTTGTGGCTCTTTCATTTCTTAATTTGAAATATCCCCCTCAGAAAATATATAAAGGAAAATTATGTATTACAGGTCACATTAATCAGTTTGAATCCCCACATTAATACAGTTGGCTTTAATTTTCAACCTTTATTTTTTTATGTATATTTCCATTGCCCTTATTTGCAATTTTTTGCCAAATTAAAAAAAAGGCCTCTTTTAATCCATTTTTACTGCTTTGAACCCACTTTTGCCATTTATTTTTGCCATTTATTTTTTGCCATTTTTACTACTTCTATCCCTTTTTTGCCTATTTTATCCTGCTTTTTGCAATTTTTCCTCTTTTTTCTGCCATTTTTTGGCCACTTTTTCCTCATTTTAGCCTCATTTTGCCATTGACTGCCACTGTTTTCAGCATTCTAGCCATTCTTAGCTGCTTTTTGACCATTTTCTCACATTTTTGCCCATTTTAGTCACTTTTACACTCATTTTTTGCCTTTTTTTTTGTTGTTTTTTTTGGCAATTTTGTGCCAGCTGTAACTCATTTTTTGATAACGTCTCACCCATTTTTGCCACTTTTCACCCACTTTTTGCCGCTGCTTGACCATTATTTTCCACCTTTAACTTATTTTTATTGCCACATGATTCAGTTTTTGCCACTTTTCACCACTTATATTACGGCTCTTGCAAAGGCATTTTTCAACAATTTGGCTCTTTTGTTGAGCAGGGTTGAGTAACACTGGTCAACGCAGATGGTCTTGCAATCCACAAATGACATTTAAATCTGGATTGTGCAAAAAAGAAGCCACATGTGAACAGGATCTAGAAATGCTGCTGTCCCTTCTGGGCCAAAGCTCATTTATAATGCACTGAGGCAAAATGGAAAACTGTTCTGTGGCCAGATGAATCCAAATTTACAAAGTATTTTTCAAAGCTTCTGATGCTGGAAGCTATCCAGCTTGTTAGCAGCCCACAGGTCAACAGCCTGCATCTTTGATACTATGGGGTTGCATTAGTGCCTAAGGCAAAGCTGAAAAGTAGATAGAGGTGTAAGAGCAATATATGCTCCCTTTCAGACAAAGTCTCTTTCAGGTAAGGCCTTGAATATTCAGCAAGACAATGTTAAAGGTCACATTTTATGAAGAATAGACTTTTTCAATCAAGAACCAAAAAGAAATACCCCCCTTCAGAAAATGTGTACTGAAACAAGCCGTTCTCAGATTTTCCACTCATGATGTCATGTGGGGAGTCAGCCCCGCCCCCAGAGAGATCATTTACTTTTAAAGACACAGAAACAGCTCATTCTGAGCAGGGCTGAAACAGAGTGGTTTTAGACATGCAAAAATCCAATACTGGAATTTTTTTTTTTCAGCAAACTAAAGACAGGCATGTTTTGGGGACCTCTGAGACCAATATAAACCTATCTTAAAGGTGTTTATGTGACCTTTAAACCACATACTCCTTCCATCACAGCAGCATGGCTTCACAGTAGAAGAGCCAAGGTACTGAACTGGCCTTCCTGAAGTCCAGACCTTTCACCAATAGAGAGAATCATAAAAAAAGATCTAGCAAAGAAGACCCAGAAATGTTAAAATCCTACAACACTCAAGAATGGGACAACATTCCTCTTCCAAAACCCCAGCAGGTGGAGTTGCTGGGGGATGCTACACAGCAGTAGTCATGGCCCTGTCCCTACTTTTTTGAGGTGTTACTAACATCAAATTCAAAGTGAGCTAATATTTGTCATTAAATGGTAAAAAGTCTCAGTTTCAACATCTGATAGTGTTTTTTTTTTTTTCTATTGTGAATAAAATATAATTTTATGAGATTTGATCCTTGCATTCTGCTTTATTTACATTTAAGCAGTGCCCCAACTTTTTTGGATCTGGGTTTAAAGGGTGGGACTTTTCTTGTCTAATTTGAAATTAACATGTTTTTGTTATTACACTTGCATTGAAATCAGGAAAGATCCTTCTCCCATGCTACCTTTGCAAGAAGAGGCTAAATTCATTGAAGGAAAATTAATTAAAAATGAAATAAAATAACTATTAACAGACCAAACCTGCTCTTAACTCTGTTCTACATGGATGGTGTTAACCATTTAATGAGGCTTTAATGCCCTAGACATTTTCATAATGATCCTCTTGTTATGTTCTCCACCTCCTCTTCTTATTAAAATAAAAATTATGACATTTTTAGCTTGAAATAGTGCTTAGTTCTTTTTTACGACTCTTTGAAGGATTGACACAGTCCAAATTTATGAATTTTCCATGTGTGCAGGAAGAATGGGGTCATAGCTTCACATAACTGTCCGTGTTAATGCATGTAAGCACATTTTAATCTGCTGTAATTGACTGAGCTTTACCTATATGTTACAGTAGACTGCCTCTAAACGACCGAGCGGGATATGCAAATGTGGCTGTGTGGATGTGGGCAGGAGTGTGCTGAGAGTGGAGGCAGCGTGATTGAATAAAGATCCACTGAACCATGAAGGAAGGTGAGGCAGAGGTAGGTGTCTGTGGTGAACAGCGGTCCTGCTTTCATCAGCTGGTTTAACCGTCTGCCCGGTTAACTCTTCGTCTCCTCTCACAATGAGGAGGAAACCGCTGGGTCTGCAGAAATTCACCATATTTATATTTACAACTGCATGTTTTATCAGCTTCATTAAACTCAACAAATAAATGACATGTTCTTTATTTTACTATTGCTGTAGTATGAAGAGACACTTTTAAATAAAATGTGCTCTTCTGTTGAATAAATTGTGTTTTCAGAGTGTTGTTGGGTGTCAAAACGAGTTTAAAGTCAATGACAAATAATGAAAACATGTAGTTACTGCAAAAAATGAAATAATTAACAGTAAAGCTTAAAAAAAAGAAATAAAAATATGTTGAGATGTGAGTTGTGAAATTAAACCACAGAAATGTGGAGCATGGCTTAAAACGGGGGGCAGTAGGCTGCAGTGGGAGATAGTGTCTTTCTTCTTCTCCCAACAATAAAAAATGGGGTCTGCATTTATGTATTGGGAACACTGGACTCAGGTGTACTCAATCCACGATGACACAGCCACTCCAACTGGAACCTGAAACACACAGAGAGCACGATGAGCAAAAAGCAGCCAGCAGTGCGGTCACATGGGAAACATTAATGCTGAGTAACTTGCTACTTAATGAGATTACTGTCATTGGCATCAACTTCCTCCATAACTTCATGACAAACCGAGAAAAGTAACAACAGATAACAGCCAGTTCTTGAAACATCCATCCATCCTCTCCTGCTTATCCAGGGCGGGATTGCAGTGGCAGCGAGATGAATAAGTCGACCCAGGCATCCCTCACTCCAGCCACACTTCCCAGCTCCTTCTGTGGGATCCTAAGGTGTGCCAAGACCAGACAGGATATATAATCCCTCAAATGCATTCTGGACAAACCTGGAGGACCTCCAAAGGGAGGCATCAAGGAGGCACCCCAATCAGATGCCCGAGCAACCACAAGCAGCTCCGTTCAAAGAGCAGTGGCTCGACTCCTCGTTAGGAGTCTGACAGCTTCATAGATGGAGGATTAGGAGACAGAGCGGGTGGATGGAGCAACTGGTTTCTTCATCAACTTTGCAAACAAACTTACCACAATTCAGGGTAAAATTAGCCAAAACCATCTATCCAGAATGCCCAAATTAAATTGAATGCTGTATTTGAACCATTTGGAGTACAAACACATGCAAGATGTCTTTAGAAAGATAACCTTCTGCAATTTCCTACCAAACTGCCAGAGTCACTGTAGCTACTACTGGTTCTGAGTAATACAACGACTTAATTTATATGGTGAAAGAAAAGGCTGTAGAGGAATGTGTCTGGTAGGTATTAGCTGGAAAACTCAACTGGATCAACACTGGAACAGAAAATGAGTATTTTACACCTGTTTATATGAGGAAAAGTCCAAGTGTTTTCAAACTGGAGCAGTGTTACTCAACCATGCTCAACCAAGAGCCACAATCTAAGAGGTGAAAAGTGGCAAAAACAGCTTGAAGTAGCAATAAAAATGAGGTTGGCAAAAAGTGACAAAAATGTGCAAAATGCAGCAAAAAATGGGTGAAAAGTGACAAAAATGGTGAGAAACAGTGGAAAGACTGTCAGAAAGTAGGAAAAATGGGTGAGAAGTGACAAAGTATGAGTGAAAAGTGACTAAAATGAGGGAAAAACAGGAAATAAGTGGTATGTAATGACAAAAGGTAGCTTAAATGGACAAAAAGTGGCAAAAACAAGAGGCAAAAATTGGGAAAAAGGAAACAAGTGGTATTTAATGTCAAAAGGTAGGAAAAGTGGGAAAAGTGGCAAAAAGAAGGTGCAAAATGGTCAAAAAAATATGAAAAAAGGATTATTTAATGGCAAAAGGTAGCTTACATGGGTGAAAAATTGCAAACAAATTGCAAAAAAAAAAAAAAAGACCCTGTGAAAATGGGGAAAAAGGTTCCTCTTTTCTTAAGGTTTTCTGGGGGAATAATATTTAAAATTAAGATGAAAAGAGCCACAAATAATCACAGAAGAGCCACATGTGGCTCCAGAGTCACACATTGAGTATCACTGAACTGGAGACTCAAAAAAAAAAAAAAAAATTCTTGGTCACTATAGTAACCACTAACATACACCTAAAATAAAAAGGCTGCTACCCCTGAATTCTTCCGACCTGACATGGAAAGCTTCAATAGGAAACGTTTGAGAAAAGGCAGAGGCTTTGAAAAATCCTCACGGTGGGATTGGGTGAATGTTCTGTCCGTCACATCCAATCAGAGCAACAAAGCATGTGACGTAGTTGCTAGCAAGCTGTGCATGCGCGGCTACTGAGGACTAACACGAAACATGCCGCCTATAGACATGTAAGTACTCGACTTTGGTTGTTTAAAAAAAAATAATAATAATAAATAACAACTCACTGCTGTTCTTTGTTCTTCTTTTAACAAAAAAATGTCATCAAGTTCAGATAAACTGGCGCTTCAGCAGCATCCACGCTAAGCTGTTCCTCCATAACTGGACCAGCTCTTGCTGCTGCTTGTTTACGTCCCGACTCTGCTGCACCTGAAAGTACTACCCCTCATCGCTGATTGGTCCTGTCACTTTCTAACTGGGCCCAAATGGTTCAGACAGGAGCTTTGCAAGATGGATTCGCCAGTGAAAAACAAGGAATATCCATCTGCTTTGCAAGGTTAGAATTCTTCAACATAAAGACATCATCTTAGTCTCTAGCCTTGTGCCATATCAACTCCAACAAAATGTCCTCAGCTTCAGTTACCATGGTTTCCTGCATGCAAACAAGCAGGAAGTGAAACGTGTCCTCCTTGATGTTAACAGCTCATAGTCCAGTGTTCCTGGTTCTTCACCCAGCCTCAGCTTGATTTGATCACTCATTCTGTTAAGAAACAATTCTTCCGTCTCAGCGATCCCTCTGAGTCTGATTCCTTTGTGCACCAGTCCTTGTGCTATACCCAGGCACATTCTCCACATGCACATAGTTTGCAAGCAACTAACAGAGTCTTATTTGCACAGGATCCGTTTTTATTACTGAACCTTGTCAGTCGATATGGTTCTTTGACTTTCCACAGCATCTTTGCTGGCTTCACCGCCATCTTAAACATGCTGAAGCAGACAGGAAGGCTCTCTTTTGCTCTATCTAAACTGAAACTATAGTTTTATATACTGAACACAGACTGATTCACTCCTCACAGCTCTGTGCCATGTATGGATTGATGCAAATTCAGCTTTTGTTGAGTTGGGTCTGCCTTTGAGATGAGGTATCGATCACATTTCTACCATGGGCTGTCATAACAGGCTGTGAAATTAGTGCTGCCTTCACTGTATGTTTAATGGAAAGCCTTCAGCCATCATACATACCAACTAAGTCTGCCCAGACATCCTTCAGTATATATTTTAGAGTTGTTTTAGAAGAGAGGTGTATAGCACTTATATGAAAAAGTTAAACTTAGCTCTCGTATATGTTAAAATTCACAACATTATCATCTCAGACATAGGAGTAATGTCTTTAAGAAAATGGAATTAGTCTGCACAGAAACAAGGAAATAAACATCTCCATCACATTGTTTTTTAATTTATCTGCTCTTTTTTATACATACCTCTGATCAATACCTCCATACCTCTGATCAATATACGTAAATGTGTCATCTCAGCTTATTTATCTTTATTAGAAAAATCCAGTAAATACAGGAGACCTTCACACACTTCACATTAAGAGGAAAAAAACTACCATATCAAACACAGTTTTGATTATTTGGCTGTTTTTTTTAATCTGTAAACAGACAGCTAGGCTCCATTTTTGTGATGGTATTTACCCACACATAGTATCAGCCTCCAGGGACTGTAACAGTCTTTTAACTCAACACCAGTTTAACAATCATACAAACCAGTGCCTCATTAATTCAGAAAACAGAGCAAATACTGTGTTTCAAAAAAAAAAAAAAAAAATCATAACTAATAAATGAAGAAAGTCAAACTATGTTTTTTTCATATGGATGCTGGTATGATCTAACCTTGCAGAGCAGATGGATTCTCCCGTTTCCATGTTTTTCACTGGCGAATCCATCTTGCAGAGCTCCTGTCTGGGCCCGCAATGGGCAGCAAGAAGAAGCTGGTGCATTTATGGCGGAAGAGCTTAGCATGGATGCTGCTAAAGCGCCAGTTTTATCAGAACTTGACAACATTTCTTTGTTAAAAGAAGAACAAACAGCAGCATTGAGTTTTCTTTTTAAAAACAATAGAAGTCGAGTACTTACATGTCTGCAGTTGCCATGGTCGGTACGCTACGTCACATGTTTTGTTGCTCGGATTGGCCCATAAAGATGTGACAGAACATTCATCCAATCACACTCAGAGTATTTTTCAAATCCTCTGCCCTTTCCCAAACGCTTATTATTGAAGGTTTTCTAGATGGATGTGTGAAGCAAATCCATCTGGCGTGTCAGGTTAGGTATGATCCATTTCTGCTTGTGAGCATTGGTTAGGGGTGACTGAGCAGTAGGTTTATGCACAACTGAAAGCCTCTAATGGATTCTACACCTTGAGGTTCATGGGACTCAAGAGACACCAGCAGCTTCAAATACCTGTTTGCTGCTTTGTAATGGCATTTTAGCAGCTGCTCTCTTAATCTGATGAATTTGTCTGGCAGAAACCTTCCTCATTATGCCTTTATCTGCACGAACCCGTCTGTGGTCTGAATCAGCCACAATTTTTTTCACAGTACCATGATCATGATTAAGTTTTTGTGGACTATCTAATGTTTTCATACCTTGTCCAAGGCACTGAACTATTTGACGCCTTCAGCAGCAGAGAGATCCTTTTCTTTCCCATACTGCTGAAACCTGTGGCCTGATTAATAATGCAGAATATGGTTTTCCTTTAGTTGGGCTCACCTGGCAAACTAATTATCACAGGTGTCTGAGATTGATTTCAGTGATCCAAAGAGCCCTGAGACACAATAGCATCCATGAATTTAACTGAAGAACAACAAGTTGAATGTGTATGACACTAAAATCCAATTTGCACAATAAATTTGGCACACAGTGTAAAGGAATGGCCTTTTCATGAAAGGAGCGGAGTGAAGCAAACCTAAGTCTCCAAAGGGTGGCTGAATGTGAATCCATGATCCAGCAGCACCACAACCTTTTGGTCTTCATGAATTAAATATACTTCTGTAATACTAAAAACTTAACAAATGTGTTCTAGTGTAGTCTTTATTGTTAAAGTTGCTCAGTTTTAATCAAAAGTCATATTTCTTATGCAAAGTCACATTCCTTTCAAAAACTGACACACTATCTGATCCAAAAATGAAAACATTCATGTAAGGTTTATTTGTGCACAATGGGGAGTTTAAAATTCTTCCCTAAATCATCAAACCTCACGTGGTCTAAATGTATGACCCAACTGATTTAGTCCCAAAAATAGATTTAAAAATCTATAAAAATAATCTTTCACTTCACCTGTTTTTCAGCGCCTTAGGTGAAACCCTGAAATTTCTTATTCAGTCTAAGCCACAAGCTGAAGCAAATTATACCTAACTAACAAAGACGAAGGAGAAATGCAGAAAATCCACACATATCTGAGGCAGGAAAATCAGATGCATTCAGCTCACGTCATGACTTAAAAAATGTCATCACTAAAACTGGATTGAGCTGAGAATAGATTAACAGGAAACAGTTTGAAGCTTGGAATAAAACTAGTTGGACAGATTTAATGCTTTCCATACATATGAGTATGCGTGCAGCAGATTCCTGCAGTTTCTGACACCATACAGCGAGGCTAATGGGCGCCGTGGCTCATATTGACAGCCTGGATGATTGACAGATGCATAAAGAAGCCCTGCAGTCAAGGCTGAGCTCGCTGCCGCCATATTCTACACAGCTCCATTTACATACCATCATGTGGAGTGATGTGTAGCTCGGAAACCAATTTTTAGCACTATGCTGTGTAGCAAATTGAGTCATTAACCTATATTAGCTTCATGAGCTGCTTGGTAAGCTAAGTGGCTCTACATGAGGGATGCGACCCTGCTGGATGCCACTCAGACATGTGAAGTGTTTCCTAAATCCTGAAATCACACATAAAACATTGCTGCAGTGTTAACCATGGGGCAGAACAGACAGACCGGGACCACATGAATATTCTGTGCAGAATCATGCAAAGAGAGAGGAAAGTGTTAATTACAGGTATGTGAGTGTGTACATGTTAATGTCATGTACATGTTTGTGTGTGGCTGTATCAGGCGTGCAGCTGCTGTGTAGTCTGCCTCTGCTGTGGTCGTGTCTTTGTCTGAGAGAGCGATGAGATGAGACACTCCCTTATCCCTCATCCTCATACTGTAAAAGCTCAATGACTCCTCCTGTGTTTTACATGCTTCACTGTGCCTCAGTAAAGTGGTGTGTCTCTGTTTAAGGAGTGAGAATAGCTATATGAGTGATGGATTACTGTTTTAAAGGGATGTTTCGGCATTTTTACCTCTGCCAAGGAGGTTATAGCAAGATAACTCAAAAAGTTATGGACAGATTTTCATGAAATTTTCAGGAAATGTGAGAAATGGCATAAGGAAGAACTGATTAGATTTTGGGAGTGATCCGGATCACCGTCTGGATCCAGGAATTTTTAAAAGAATTCTCTACTATTGGGAGATAGGGCTAATAGCGGAGGTCTGCGCTGTTACCACTTTACACCAGGAGATGGCGGACATGAGTAACTTCAATCCCAGCAGCATTTTGGGTGTGTTTCTATTCAAAGTTTTGGAGTTTATAGAGTTTGAAAGACGCACGCCTGGTCGAGGAGATGGGTCGGAGCTTAACAGAGAGAAAGACAGCAAATTGTAGCGAGAATACTCACAATGCTGGGAGGAATAGAGGAATATTCACCCTCTGCTATGACTTTCAGTCATCCAGTGAGACCATGGGTGCTTCCGCCATGACAGTCCACCCGTAGCAAAGCCAATGCTTTGTCTCACCATGCCTGATCTCATATTTCTAATTGGCCCATCAGTCTGAGGTCTGCAGATTTCCTCAAGTATGAAAATGTGAACTTATCCTTGATGATTTAAGATATCCTTGTTAAGTCATAAAATCTGAAAAAGTAAGGAGAAAAATATTTAGATAAGAATTTAGGAATGTGGGAAAATAAATTGTGTTTTGATTTTACATTTGTCATTTAGCATCTCACATTCAGGACTCAAACTTAGGATTTTGACTTTTAATTTCATACTTTGAGCATTTCAACTCATAATTTTGACTTCTCATATGATAATTTGAGCTTCAAGATTCATAATACTAATTTTTAAGTGATATTTTGACCTTTTTAACTAATTATTTTGTATTTTTCCTCATATTTTCAACTCCTTACTTTGACTTCGTAATCCCAGTTTGACCTTTTAGACTCACAATGTAAAATTTTGGATTATGTTTTGACTTTTAATTTCATGATTACAAATTTTATTTCATATTTTGACCTTTTAAACTTATGATTCTGACTCAATTATGTTTTTTATTATTATTATTATTTATCTAATATATTTGCCTTAAAAAAATATTGTTTTTCAATATCAATTTCATGTTTTGACCTTTTTGAACTAATAAATTTACTTTTCCCAGCTTGTGAGCCTTTTAAACATAGCTTTTTAACTTTTCAAATGTCAAAATTGTTTATCATCAGTGCTTCGTTTTTTGTTTGTTTGTTTGTTTGTTTGTTTTCTTATTTTTTTACCGGTGAAACAAGGTTGACAGTTTCTGGTTAAAAAGGGGACCCTGTTAGGCCCTCAGGTCAGACCTGAATCCAGAATCCGGCCCCTGCTGTGACTGAGTTTGACACCCCTGCTATAGGCACTAATGCAACTCCATACCATCAGAGATGCAGGCTTTTGAACTGTGCTCTACGTTATCTGACCACAGAACAGTTTTCCATTTTGCCTATTATTCCGTTTCTGGATTCTCTTTGCATATTGCTTCTTCTCTGCATGATACAGCATCAGCTTGCATTTATGGTTGGCAGAGTCGTCAGCATCCAGTATTGACCTTTAGTCTTGTCCATTACTCACAGAGATTTTTCCAGATTCTCTGAATATTTTGAAGATATTTTTTACTGTAGATGATGGGATACCCAAAGTCTTTACAATTTTATATTGAGGAGCATTTTTCTGAAATTGGTTCACAATTTTTAGACAGTTTTGCACAGATTAGTGAATCTCTGCCCATCTTTACTTCTGGGAGACTATGTCTCTCTAAAATGCTCCTCTTAATCCCAGTTATGTTACTGATCTGTTGCTAATTAAGCAAAGTAGTTGCAAAATGCTCCTCCAGGTGTATTTCATGAGTACCACTTACTTTTCCACTGTCTTCCCCCAATATATTTCATGAAATGCTGAAATATCTTAGTTTCAACCTCTAATATGCTGTTTATGTTCCATAGGTTGTTTGCAACATGATCCTGAATGTGAGTTGGAGGTCTTCAGGGGACAGCTGTTAGGAATGAATGAGAGCAGATGGGAGTTGATACTTTACAGGGCTAAGTGGACCTGTATGCTGCAGTTATCATCCGAAAGTTTCTAAATGCATTGAGTATGACCCTACATTTAAAAATAAAGGGATTTTTTTTACCACAGTTTAACCAATTTAGCTAGTGTGGAAGTGCTCAATCTTACAAATTCAAGACTCTAGAGTCTAGACTCTTGTACTAAGAGGCTTGCAGCACCCTTAAACATATATTTTGAAAATCCTCATTTTGTCACAAGAATGCTTTTAATTGAAATGTGGATGCACTAATAACCAAATAAACCTTGTAGGGTCAGCGACTGAGTAAAGAGGAGCTGTTCACATACAACCATGTGCTATGAAACGGCTCTTTTATGTTAGTCACGGTAGCTAGCCAGTTTCTTTTTCTCCATGTCATTATCTGTCGTCATTTAATCCACATTTAAAAAGTCAAACTGGAACCAGACAAAAAGTCATTTTCTGAGCCAAACAACCAGCTCTCGTGAGATGAGCCAAATGATGTGGATTTCTTAAAAGACACGGATATCCTGTTGCAACTAGAAAGACTTGAGGTTAGTGAGATAGACGTTGGCTAAGGAAACATGGGTAATATCAGAGGTTAAGGAGCTAAAATCATGGCAAAACTGTGCTGAACCAAACCTGACTGCCTCATGGAAACAGACCACAGGATGTTGTGTGTCACCGCTTATCCAGGCTTCAGATGGAGGCTTTTTAAAACTCCTGCCTGCTGCCATTTCTCAGTGAGTTTTAAAACTTTTTTTAAAGTCATTTTTTGCCTGACTGTTCAATACTATCAGGACACAAAAGTAGCCTGAGAAGTAGTTAAAACGTGGCCTTTTTGGTACCGTGTCTCCATGTAAAATCATAGAGATGATTGCACTCCAAAAGGGAGTTCTCCACTTCAGCGTGTCATTGTCTGCAAAGAGTCTATTGTGAATAAAATATGGTTTTATTAGATTTGCAAATCGCTGCATTCTGTTTTTATTTACATTTTACAAAGCGCCGCAACTTTTTTGGAATCGAGGTTGAAAACTTTATCAATAAGATGAAAACAAACACTGGATTAAAAACAGGGATAAATAAAACAGAACTCTGAATTATGTGCAGGCTGTGTTGCAAAGGAAGTGGACATGCCTCCTTTTTCTCACAGTCAAATGGCTTTGGGCACTTCAGCATAGTCCCATTTATATCCTAATAATTCAGCAGAATTTTATCTTCATTAAAGCACTACTATAACTCCACACAGCCATGGTAGTGAACTCCCTAGTCAGAGGATATAATGAGGTCTTGGCCTTAATGTGCAGCATTAGCCTCTGTGTGCACCCATACTTTGCTTACTATTATTCCAGAGATTTACATTAAAATATTCCATTAAGAGATTGTCACTGTCTGAGTTATAATCATATAAAGAAGCCACTATGTTGACACACAACAATGCTAATGGAGAGAGACGAGAGCAGATAGAGCTAACTGTAATGACAGCCCGACTGCTGATGGACTGGCTACCGTTCTCACATTTACCAAACATGGCTTTTAAGTAAAAACAGGCGTGCTGTTGGAGTCGTAATCGGGCTTTATTGTGTTTGCAGATGAGCAGCCTAAAAAGGTTTGTTTCCCTGCATTTGTTGAAGAGCCTGCTGCATTTTTCCTGCTTTTATTTTTTGTCATTTTTTCATGCTTGTGCCGTACTTACCTTCAGTTTGAAGAATGGATGGACTAAAATTGAGTTTTCCTTATATCTAAGTCGTTTGATCATTACTGAACAGAATGTTTCTAACTGCCAAACATATCACGCAATTTCACATGAACACGGAATTGTAAAAGGCGATAGATAAGACTATTTTAAGGAGTTATTTTCCTCCTTTCACAGTTATCAATGGCAATTACTGTGAGAAAAGATTGTTTTCTGGAAAGAAGTGATTTCACATTTTCTCCCTTTCTTTATTTTTTATTTTCTTCTTTTTTTTTTTTAAAGGTTTTCCCAGATTCAAAGAGCAGAAAGTGCAGTGGTGTGTAAGGGCAAATTATCAGCATGGTCCAAAGGACACACTGTACACTGGGTCAAACATTAAGCATTTTCAGAAATGCTGTACATCTGAAAGCATCAATACTGCATGCACATCAAATGCACAGCACACAGAAACTATACAGTGTCACAAAAAAAAAAAAAAAAAAACCCAAAAGCTATGGATAAAAGAAATGCTTCAAATCCAGCAGTCATTCGGGTCCAAAGTCCAGACAATTTGTTATCAATGGGAGGAGGAGAAGGTGGGCACGTATTAAAGGGATATTTCAGTATTTTTTAAGTTGGGCTATGTGAGGTACCTAGCATTAGTAGCGTTAATAGCCTCCAGTGATTTTAGTAAGCATTGCTCCTTTAAGAAGGAATCACTGGTTGTACCATTCAGGATGCTATATGCCAGTGGTTCTCAACCTTTTTCAGCCCGGGACCCCCAAAATAAAGGTGCCAGAGACTGGGGACCCCCATTGTACCTGAAGGTGGTTGAACACAGCCATGAACATTCTAGAATAGTCATGTGGAGACAAGGCTGTCCATAAGGAGGGATAAAGGGGAAGGTTATCTATACCTCTTTCTATTTATTTGTGTAGTAAATAGCCTTCTATAAATGAAAATAACTTTTGTTAAAAATATTAAAAATGGGTGAAAAATTTCTTAAATTAGTGAATAATGGCAAAAAAAATGCTGGAAAATATTTTGAAATTGGATTTTTAAAGAACAAAAATGGGCTAAAAGTGGCAAAAATTAGATAAAATTGGCCAAAAAAAACCCAACCAAAAATTGATTCAACTGGCAAGAATTGGCACAAAAAGTGGTAAATGTGGATTACAAAGTGGCTGAAATGGCTTTTAAGTGCAAAAAAATTGAGTGACATTAAGTGGACTGCGATGAAAAATTGTAATAAAGTAGCAAAAATGGGATAACTGTGGTTAAAATGGGCAAAAAGGGGTGTTAAAAGTGGTTAATAGTGGAAATAATGAGGCAAAAACAGGCAAAAAGTGGCAAGAAATGGTTTAGAAGTAACAAAAACAGGCAGAAAAAAATGATCAAAAGGGTTTAAAATTGACACAAATAGGCTTTCAGTGGCAAATATGTGTTAAAATTGGCAAAATGGTGTTAAAAAGTGATGAAAAGGGGTTAAATTTGACAAAATTGGTGTAAAGTGGCAACAGTGTAATTTAAAACATATTCTTAGTTGTTTTTAAAGCATCTGGAGACCCCCTGTCAGTGTCTCGCGACCCCCAATGGGGTCCCAACCCCAAGGTTGAGAACCACTGCTATAGGCTATACAGTGTGACAGATGGGTACAGTTTGTCCCTGAAGTTTTCTGGAAAAAAAAAAAAAAGTGCCACAGAACACTGTTGACTCAAATATATGGGCACTGTTGAAAACTAATTAAGCATTTTATTTTATACCCAGAAAGCTTGTTACTATTTTGCAATGCAGACTTTGGTTATCTGTGATGTGCTCTTGGAATGGAAATAAGTGACAAAAACACAGAGGCTTCCTGGGTAAAAAAATTAAATGCTTCAAAAATTTTTGATAGTGCGCATGTTGAGCCAGTATTGTTTTGTGGCCAATTTTTACCAAAACTCCAGGGAGAAACTGCACCTATCTGTTATGCTGTATAGCCTTCCTCACCAGTACAATGAGAGGGACCTGGATGCAGCCAAGGACCTCCACTTCATACCGGAAGTCAGGAAAAAGCCGCCATAACTCATCTTCTAATACCGGTAGTCACTTGAACTGAACGTCTTCTTCATTGTTTTCTCCGTATGTCGCTGCCATGTTAATATAGGCAAGTTCCCCACATAACGAAATACAAGTAGACGGAAAATATGCAAGTTTTTGGGTTAACAAGCAGAGTGATTACATAACAGTAATTTTAGTAAATCGATGTATGATCCAAATTCAAGAATCATTTTGCACAGACATAATATGTGACAGGAGATTGGCTGGCTGGCCAGACGCTGATGTCGCCGCTCTGTGTGGATTATTCAAGTTCCTCCACACCAAATCCATCAAACCACGTCTTAGTGTTTGCTTTATGCACTGGGGCACAGTCATGTTGGAATAGAAAAGGGCCTTCATCAAACTGTTGCTACAACGATGGAAGCATAGAATTGTCGAGAATGTCTTGGTATGCTGAGGCATTAAGATCGGCCTTCACTAGAAATAAGGACCCTAGCCCAAACCCTGAAAAACAGCCCCATACCATTATCCCTCCTCCACCAAACTTCACAGTTGGCACAATGCAGTCTTGCAGATTAGGTTCTCCTGGCATCCTCCAAACCCAGACTCACCAAACAGAGAAACATGACTCCACAGAACATGTTTCCACTGCTCCACAGTCCAGTGTTAGTGTGCTTTACACCACTCCATCTGATGCTTGGCTTTGGACTTGGTGATAAGAGGCTTACATGTAGCTGGAAATGGATTCCATGGAGCCCTCACCATGCAGTTTTTGAGCTTGTATTAATAGACCTGAATGTAGTGGTGTGTTGATCCAAGAGGAAGGTGACTGAAGGAGAAAGACACTGAAAAATGTTACGTTCAATAAAACTGTATAACAGCATTAGTCTTGTTTTTTTTTTCAATATCCACACCCCTTATGCATGCAACTGTTGTGTGAAACAGTCTATCTGGGGTGTAAGTTACCTAGGGGTATGAAATGCAGCACTGGACTAGACCATGATCTTTCAGAGAAAATTTTAGGTTGGAGGCAACGTACAGTGCAGTGATAAAGTATTTGTCCCCTTTCTGATCCCTGAGTTTTTGCATATTTATCAAACTCAAATGTTTCGGATCATCAAACCAATTTTGATATCTCACAAAGACAACCCAAGTAAATAGAAAATGCAGTTTATAAATTATGATTTTATTTACTAAGGGGGAAAAAAATCCAAACCTAGCTGGCCCTGAGTGAAAAAGTAATTGCCCCCTGAACCTAATAATTAGTTGTTCCCCCCTTGGCAGCAATAACTGAAATCAAGCGTTTGTGATAACTGGTGATGAGTCTTTCTCATCACTGTGGAGGAATTTTGACCCACTCTTCTTTGCAGAATTGTTTTAACTCAGCCTTATTGGAGGGTTTTCCAGCATGAACTGCCGTTTAAGGTCACACCACAGCATCTCAGTTGGATTTAAGTCCAGACTTTGACTTGGCCTCTCCAAAACCTTAACTTTGTTTATTTTGAGCCATTCAGAGGTGGACTTGCTGGTGTGTTTTGGGCTGTTGTCCTGCTGCATAACCCAAGAGTGTTTGAGCTTGAGGTCATGAACTGAGGGCTGGACGTTGGCCTTCAGGATTTTCTGGTAGACAGCAGAATTCATTGTTCCATCAATCACAGCAAGTGGTCCAGGTCCTGAAGCAGCAAAGCAGACCCAGACCATCACACTGCCACCACCATGTTTGACTGTTGGCATGATGTTCTTTTTATCAAATGCTGTGTTATTTTTACTCCAGATGTAACGGGCCGCACACCTTCCAAAGAGTTCTACTTTTGTCTGGTCAGTCCACAGAATATTTCTCCAAAAGTCTCGGGGATCACCAGGAGTTTTCTTGGCAAATGTGAGACGAGCCTTTGTGTTCTTTTTTTGTCAGCAGTGGTTTTGGCCTTGGAACTCTCCCATGATGCCATTTTTGCCGGGTGTCTTTCTTATGGTTGAGTCATGAACTCTGACCTTAACTGAGGCCAGTGAGGCCTCCAGGTCTTTGGATGTCATTCTGGGTTCTTCTGTGACCTCCTGGATGAGTCGTCGTTGCACTCTTGGAGTCATTTTGGTTGGCCGATCACCCCTGGGAAGGTTCACCACTGTTCCCAGTTTTCTCCATTTGTGGATAATGGCTCTGACTGTGGTTTGCTGGAGTCCCAAAGCCTTGGAAATGGCATTGTAACCTTTTCCAGACTGATAGATTTCAATCACTTTGTTTCTCATATGTTCTTGAATTTCTTTGGATCGTGGCTTGTCTTCCTGAGATCCTGTAGCCTACTTCACTTTGTCTGACAGCTTCTATTTAAGTGATTTTTTGATTCAACAAATCTGGCGGTAATCAGGCCTGGGTGTGGCCAGTGAAATTGAACTCAGCTTTCCAAAAACTATGGTTAACCACAGTTATCTCATGATTTAACGAGGAGGGGCAATTACTTTTTCACACAGGGACAGAAAGGTTTGGATTTTTCCCCACTTAAGAAATTAAATAATCATTCAGATGCATTTTCTATTTACTTGGGTTGTCTTTGTGAAATATAAAAATTAGTTTGATGATCTGAAACATTTCAGTGTGATAAATATGCAAAAACCCAGGGATCAGAAATGGGGCAAATACTTTTTCACAGCACTGTATGGTAGGCCATGATTTTGCTGCCATGGGTTAAGGTTGTAATCAATGCGTCTCTCCCCTAAAAGCTTCTGCAGCACCTTTAAAATGACTCCTGGTTGTAACAGACGGGTCTTTTGAAATGATTTGTAAAGCCTTTCATCTCTGCAGCTGATCTTGTGCTCTTATGTTGCATTGTTCTTAAATGCTTGTAATTTATCAAAATACTTCTCAGTGAGTTATTTAATATCATTCAAAGAAATTACTCTATACTCACCATCCTGTTTTATCCGACCATGACCTCTCATGCTCAGTTAAAAACAACTCTGTAAAATGTCTTAATATTCATCTGCTTCTGAATTCATGTGGACACCAAGAGGTGGAGGACAGAAAGACCTCGTCATTGCTTGTCATCCAACGTGAACTAAGAGGCTCTTCACAAAGTCTCCACTGAGTGTGAGTCATACAGAACACACAGGAGGAAGAGTAAGGAGTAAAGAAGAGGCGAGGCCAAAGGCATACCCGTTAAAGATGGAGTGGATGTCTTTGTCTATGTGTTATGATGCTCTTGTGTCCTACAGTCAGCAAACTGTACTTCATGTACTGTAGATCATTTATATTTCACTGTTTATCTCTCCAGCTCATTTGTGATACAGCTGAAAGTCACCATCACAACTTTGAATGGAAACCATGAAGTTTTATTTCACTACAAATGTCCAATAATAACCTTAAACTGAAGCATCACAGTTAACTGGCTGACCAGAGCAGGAGTTCATTCAGATACATACAGAATATAATAATGAAAATATTTATCCTATGGCAATGCTGGATGTCATTCAGGTGAAAAACTAGGGAAAAATACAACTACATTTCCAAAAAAGTTGGGACACCTAGTAAAATATATAAAAACAGAGAGCAATGATTTTTAAATCTCACAACCCATGTTTGATCCACAATATAATAGTACCAACATATCAGGTGTTGAAACTGAGACGTTTGACCATTTCATGAAAAAATATGAGCTCATTTTTACTTTAATGACAGCAACACATCTCAAAAAAGCAGGGACAGGACAGATAATCCGTTGTTATTCCCTCATATTAATAAGATGACGCTTGATGTGTCCACCACGGTTGACTATTGGAGTTATGAACATTAGCAGGTGAACCAAAGACACTTTCCTCTGCTCTCTCTGTGTTCATCTCTCCAGCATTTTTACCGTACATGGTCAAAGCAGTCCTGGGTCATCGGAGTTACTTCACAAAGATATCAAGGCTGTGTCATCAGAGTCCTTTAAAATGCACTGGTTTTATGTCTCTAAACTACTGTCACCTGTGAACTCAGCTGAACTCACACCACCATCGGGAGCACCAACGTCAGCAGCGATATCATATCAGGAGGTTGTATTCACCTTGACAAGATGGACTCTGCTGGCATACCAAAGAATAAGAGGTTCAGTCTTGCTGATTGAAATTACTTTTTCCTGTGTCCACCTTAATACTAAACATTTTTTCTGCTCTGTTGTATCAAACCAGCCTCCCTTCACCGTCCTCTGACGCAGTTATGATGTCAATGGTCTGTGGCTGAACGAGAGGGGGGTTAGTTGGCTGAGATTAGCTTCCTCTTCCTCCCTGGGAACCCTTCTGTGCTTCACTGCAGCTCCATTAACTGTTAAAATGGAAAGAATCACTTGGATATACAGTAGGCTTTGTGTGCACGCATGGAAAAAAATGTGAATACATTAGTAGATTGAGTGATACCTATATGAACTTTCCATGAACGCTTGATGCATTAGCATATCTAACTGCAGATGTTGTGTTTTTATTTCTCCGACCAAATATTTCTTTTAAAATTTGATGAGTAGGTTTTGACGTCAGTAAAGTCTGAAACTAATCCATTCAATTCTTTACAATCATACATGCCAGGTTTTTTTTTGTCCCTTCAGGAGAACCTTAACTTACTATAGCAGAGCAGCAGCTAAATAGTCACCATAGCATCTTCCTGCTCTCACAGTGATGTAAAATAAGTCCTCAATTGCTCACTCAATATTTTGCTTTAAAAAATCTACAGACTGTCTAACGCCCTATCCCTGGACCTGCAGCTGACACGGATGGCGATGCAGTTTGGATAGGAGGGGGGCGGACAGTATGGATATGATTGGATTGAAACTTCAAATTCAGTATGTGAGACTTTTTCAAGAAAACTGCACAGATTTTTGTCACAGTTCATCCCAGCTTCACTCGTAAAGTGTTAGCGCTCCAGTCATGCACAACCATCAGACCATTTAGTGTGAGCACATAAATCGTGTGTTGTGGTTGAGCGTTGTGAGCGATTCAGTCGGACAGTATGAGCTGACAACGTGCTGGACAGCTCGCTACCTCGCTGGCTGCTGGTAATGCCCCAAAGCAAAAGCAGAAACTCCAAGACAGCATCATTTTAGTGTTTTTTCATTGTTTATGCAGTTTCTTCATCTTCTATGTCTCCTTGTCTTCTTCACTGCTCTTTGTTTGGGACAACAGCACCACTAATGTATTACTGTTTGTTATCCAGAAAGTTTTGTTGGTTTGACCAAGTGCACCGTGAATACAAACCAGAGGAAAGAGCAACAAGGCTGCAATTTAAGCCCTAAACAGAACTGAGGTGTGAAAACAACCCTATTGTTACCAAGTTTGTTCCACTAAATGCTTCTAATTGGAAAATTACACACTGTGCCTTTAATGAAAAACAGTGTTAAACCCTGTGTTAGACAGAACAAATATTTAGAAGATGTCTCCTAGCTCTAAGTCATGGTTCCAGGCCACATTGGTGCAGCAGTGTGGCACTCTTTTAAGTGATCAATCTTCAGGTCAACATCATTAAAAAAAAAAAAAAGTAGAATCTCTCTGACTATTTTCTTCACAAATCAACACACTGGGAAACATGGCTTCATATTGCCAGTACTGACATCAATTAATTGTGATTAATTGTATTTAACTTTCATAATATAGAATTTAATCACAATAATATGTAGGGCTGAAGGGCCCTTGCACCCCAGCACATGTCAGGGTGTTGCACTACCACTCATGTGTGTGGTAGTAGTGGGGTGTTGGTAAACCTGTGCATTGCGCTGCCGGATGGCATAGACACCACACAGATCATCCTTTGAGCATCCTTACATTAAAGAAAATAAGCACAGTGCACTTTGTGTATGAGGTAGTACTGCCCCTCAACAATAGGTGGCAGTGTGACAAAGGAAGCTGCTGAGAAGCAGATGGAATCAGGGAAGGACTATTGATGATGTGAAATAATTTAAAGATTTGACATTTAATTTTTGAGGTGCTACTGGTGTCTTACATTAGACGGCACTACAGCAAAACCATGAAATCAACATTGAAATCTGTAGAGAGGTAAACCCTGATGATACATGTTAAATTTGAAGGCAATCAGATGTTTGATATGAGAGTTATGCCCACTTCCTGTCTGATGGCGAAGGATCAAAATGGCCGCCATGGCCATTGGGGCATCTGTTAATGAAAGATGTCAATGTTGGGACAGATATTGAAGACTTAAGGTCAAAATAAAACCATGATAGTTTCATCACTGTAAGAGGAAAATAGGAATGACCCACTTCCTGTCTGATGGCGAAGGATCAAAATGGCCGCCATGGCCACTGGGGCATCTGTTAATGAAAGATGTCAATGTTGGGACAGATATTGAAGACTTAAGGTCAAAATAAAATCATGATAGTTTCATCACTGTAAGAGGTAAATAGGAATGACCCACTTTCTGTCTGATGGCAAAGGATCAAAATGGCCACCATGGCCACTGGGGCATCTGTTAATGAAAGATGTCAATGTTGGGACAGATATTGAGGACTTTAGGTCAAAATCAGAGCCATGATAGGTCCAACACAGTAAGGCTGGCCACACACTACAGGATTTTAAGCCTGATTTTAGCCAAGATTTGCCTCCCCCAATGATTGTGGGGGTGTATACCGACTGGAGCCTCATTGCAAACGATTATTTGTCTGAGTAGTCTGTATGTGTGTGGTGTCAACACATTTCATTTACTGCTACAAATCGCATTGTAGCCTCCTAGACCATGAATCAAACATGTTTGGTATTTACGATTTTAGGTCGTAGTGCCTCTGACGGAGTACCCACAACAACCAATGAGAGCGAGCACACTGGTAGCGTCACCAGACGAATCATATGTACTTTCACCGCTCACAACCATAAACACAACCGTACCTTAATTCCAGCCAGAATTTCGTCCTGAGTCTTTCCCCTGTTTTATTATTGTTGCTGGACCTGTAACACACACCAGAACAGCTTGTTGTAGAGAGACAGCAAGATGGTATCGACACACATCCGTGTTTTTTTTTTTTCTTAAGTCACATGATCACGTGAGGTTGTGGGTAGGTCAGCAGGTGTGTGGTCTCCAGTGATCTGACAGTCTGGCTGAGTCGTCTAGTGTGTGCTTTCAGAGGATTAAAGATGAAAAATCTTTGGAAATTGTCCTGAAGTCTGTGGTCTCTCAAGGTTTTAAAATCGTTCTAGATTTAAAAATCGTCTAGTGTGTGGTCGGCCTAAGAGGAACACAGAAATGATCCACTTCCTGTCTGATGGCGAAGGATCAAAATGGCCACCATGGCCACTGGGGTATCAGTTTATGAAACATGTCAATGTTGAGACAGATATTGAGGACTCAATTAGAGCAGAGTCAAAATCAGAGCACAGTAGGTTTAACACATTAGGAGGAATACAGAAATGACACATTTGCATGACTTCCTGTTTGCAGCAGAGGGCACTATGATGAGCTGTTTTCATGTGGGTGTGTTCAGTGTGATACTGTTATGTTGCCATAAAACTCTGAAAACCATAGAATTACGTCCCTCAGAGTTACATCAGTTTTCAGTGAATAATTTTCCAAAAAGAGGTCTTATTTTGAAATTCCAATGAAGTGAGTGGACTTCCTGTTGGGAATTTGGCATGGGTCCAAGAGGCTTTTTTGTAGGTGTGGTCATGATGCATGTGCAGACTAGAGATCATCTGCCCAGGTTCAATGGTATTAGGGGGCAGAATTTTTAAACTAAAACACCCAGCACTGGTTGTATTGTGTGTTTTATATCTATTGGGACTTTTTTATTAAGCATCTTCAGGCACAGCACAAGTGTCATATGTGGACTGTGGTTGGTTGCATGTTTTTGTTAAAGAAATGCTGCAATGTTCATTTGGTTAACCATGAAATTTAAAGAAAAATAGCCGCTCAATAGGTAAACACTTTTGTAGTGGATTACAACAATAAGAAGGGACTTGAAAAAGCCCCTCTTTCGCACTTTATCCACAAAACAATGGGCTGGACCCAGACTGAATAACCATTTGTCCAGAATATGAACCCTGGTCTGAGAAGCTGTGGTATATTAGTTGTGCATTTGCTTCAGAAGCAGCCACAGCACATGTGGATAATTACCCTCCTGGTTATCTTAAAGTGTTGTCATTACATCCAGATTACGCAGCCTTTAAATGCCTTATATGGATGTTCATTATTCTGTGGTTTATTAGATGAACAGAGTGACTACAGTCAGAGTCATACAGCTGATATTAAAGAAAAGAATTACATCAGCTGACTGGGTTAAACCTGACCTGCCCCTTAACAAGGACTCATTACTTCCCATCAATATTACCCATGTAACTTTCCGTCAGCATTGCATAAGCCGTCATTGCCAAAGTGAAACCGCTGAAGTGCACTCATGTTTTTCAAACACCCCTCCATGAAGGGTGCAGGTGGAACTTTCCGGTTTCTCCGAGTCTCCGTCGTCATTAATATGACAGGCAGCAGACAGCAGCCACCAGCTGTCCACTTGTCAGCTCCTTTACCTCCGTACCCGCTGGTGAGTCAGCCTCCCCTCTCACATCTTTTCATCTCCCTCCTTCAGAATAAAAGCACAGCAGCCACGGTTTGTGCATGTTTAATCACTATCAGTCACACAGTGTGAATCAGCCTGAGCGGTGATCAGTGTAACTGTCATGAGAATTATCAGCATTGTCACTACCATCATTACCGTCATAATCAGCAGCAGACACAGTGATCACCCATGAGTCGGATACTCAATGATGCTACATGATCAATCTGGATTTATACAATTAGATCAATAAATGTTTGATCAATCAAAGGAGAATGACAGTGTTGTCCTGGAGTGACATCAGTAGGGTGTCTTTAGGACAGGCTGAAAGAAGGTCCTCCAGATTTTGACCTAAAAGATTTGAAAAGTAGTCCTGTTTTTAACATTTCTACACATAATTTTACTCTTGTTGTCATATAGACAGTATCAGTGAACAAAAACCTATCCTACTCAGGAGTCCTAAAGGGTTTAAGCCAAACCCAGCTGTCCCAGGGTATGTCCTGGAGTGGTCGCCAGCCACCAAGACAGTCATGCTTGCACTTACAGTTGCAAGAAAAAGTATGTGAACCCTTTGGGATTTCTTGGATTTCTGCATAAATTGGTCATAAAATGTGGTCTGATCTTCATCTAAGTCACAACAATAGACAAACACAGTCTGCTTAAACTAATACCGCACAAAAAATGATATGTTTTCATGTTTTTATCGAACAAACCATGTAAACATTCACAGTGCAGGGTATTTTTTTGTGCAATATTTGTTTAAGCAGACTGTTTTTGTCTATTGTTGTGACTTAGATGAAGATCAGACCACATTTTATGACCAATTTATGCAGAAATCCAAGAAATCCCAAAGGGTTCACATACTTTTTCTTGCAACTGTACACCTACAGGCAATATAAAATCACCCGTTAAGCTAACAGGCATGTTTTTGGTTTGAAGGAAGCTAAAGTAACTGGAAAGAAGCAATGCATACACAAGGAGAGCATGTACACTAGAAAAAAGGGCTCTGTTGGACTGGGATATGAGCTGGGAATGTTCTCGCTGTGAGGCAGCAGCATTAACCCCTGTGCAGCTGTGCAGCCCCATCCCTGAAATGCAAGCTTATATAGAGCTCAACAGTGTAGAAGTGCAGAAGCCATTGAACTTTTCTTCTATCACCACATCTCAGGGTGATGTGACTGAGCCTGTATCTTCCTATAAATACCTTGGGTTTTTGATAGATGAGTCTTTGACTTTTAGGCCTCATATTGATCAACTTGTGAAGAGGTTAAAGCTTTGGCTGGGCCTTTACTTCAGAAATAAGTCTTGTTTTTCCTTTACTCCAAAGAAGAAGCTTGTTGCTGCCACTTTTATGCTTCTGAATAACTATGGTGATGTTCTGTACATGCATGCATCTTCTCAGTGCCTTAAATCTTAGGCTACTGTGTACAATCGGGCACTAAGGTTTGCAAAGTCCTTAACCCCTCAGTGTTTTCTGTATGATCAAGTTGGGTGGCCCTCTTTGACCGCACGTAGACAAAAGCACTGGCATATGCTTATTTTTAAGGGTATTCTAAATCTGTTTCCATCATACCAGTATGATGATTGACGTATTACATTCATGAGAAAAGTTCTGGAAGTTAGAGATGACAACCCTGCATGTCCAAATGGAGAAAAAAAGGCAAACAATACAACCTCCACACTGTATCCACACCCAAATGCAATACACCAGTGTCCAGAACTGTGTGCCAACCACAGCACAACAAAAAACATGAGTAGTAACTGGTAAGAAAACATGAAGAAACTTCAAGACCTGTCAGCTCCCTATCAGTCGCCTTAAGACCTATCCACACAGACTCACTGCTGTGATTGCAACTGAAAGTGTATCTCATAAATACTGACTTTCAGTGGGTAGATATTTGTGCAATTACTTACTTCACATTACATATTTTTATGTAACTGAAGTTACTTTGTAGAAATCAGTTTCACATGAGGATGTTAACCCCCTGAGGTAAAACATCTAAGGGGGGGAAATACTGTTTGTAGGCACTAGAGCTGAACGATTTACGAAAATAATCCTATTGCATTTTTTTTCCCCAAAATTGCAATTGCGATTTAATATATGATTATGTTTAGGTTTCTCATCTCATGCATTGTTCAGCAAACACAAGCAATAAAACATTCTAAATTATAACAAGCACAATATTAGATTAATTAAACCGGGAACGATTTTGAAAAAAAAAATCTAAAAGTGATTTAGCTCATAAAGCAAAATTAATATAAATTGCTATACTGAAAGAAATGATAATTTGTTTCATGTTATTCTCATTTTGATTAAGAAAATCATATACATGAACAGCAAAAGTGGGATTTTTGTAAATCATTCAAATAAAAAGACACTTGAATGTATCCATAATGTGTAGAACAGATAATCCCTGCTGCAAAAAAATTGTACCAAAGTGGTATTTTGATTCATTTCAGGTTAGGGAAATATTGCACTGTCTGCGATTTGAAAATTGTAGCAAGTCATATTGCAATTAAATTCTATTTGCAATTAATTTCCCAACCCTTATAGGCACTGTATGCCAGGTTTATTTAAAAAGCTTTATTCACATTTTGAAAATTCACATACTATGGGCTAGCAGCCTAAGTTCACAATCTCAGAAAAAAAGGAAACGATGCACCCCTGAAATCCCAGGGGTGGTAAGGGTGTGGCCAAGGGCAAAGGTCTGTAACCAGAGCTTTATGTTCATTGGAGATGAATGATATACAAGTATATCAAACCACATGCAGGCATATGTTAGACACTGTCTTTTGTTTTTTTGTTTTTTTTTTAAGAAAATGGGAGAAAATTCATCGGCCCACTTTAGAGTAAGTCTGACAGCATAGAAATCTTGTGGAATCAGAGTACAGTATTTGTCTTTAAACAGTAAGGTCAAAGTGAGTTTTCCAGAAAATACTCAAATTTTAAGTACTGATTTTTTTACATGTACATTTAAAACTGAAGCTAACAAGATGCAGGAAGTTAAGAGAGTTGCAGCTTATCAACTTGTGTCAAAAAATAATTCAATTGCTTGTCACCAATTTAAGTAATTTTTAAAAGTACATCCACAGTTTTCTTTTTCAGTGTAAGTACAGTGCTCCATCAGTTCACTCTGCTGTTCTCTTCTGACTGGGTGACATGCATGTTGTGGGTGCGGGCAGGAGTGGATGACACACTGTGGGAGTGGGCGGTAATGGGCAGAAATCCAGCAGTGGAGGGTTTAAGAATAAAGTCAGGTCAGGACTCTACTGTATGCTTAACAATGTGCAGCTGTGTTGTGTCAAACATGATTAACAGAATCAATAATGGAAGAAGAATGAAAAAAGTCTAAGATGAAGACTTTAGTCTGATTTAGATTTGTTGTTTTGCTGGATTAGTTTCGAATTACAGGCAGTGCTTGGGAATAATGTTGGGGCTTTTGTTTTATAGGACAGGACAGTGGATAGAATCAGAAGAGACGGGGAAATGACAAGAAGGAGAGGAGCCAGATTTAAACCTGAGCCGCTTAGAGAACAACATCCTCTGTTTAAGTGGTAACTGTAGTGACAATCCTGACCCCAGCACTGGAGACACGGTGCTCCAGCTTTCATCCTGACTCTGGTGACAGTAAAAAATAACCTGAACATATTTCAGAGCATATTTATGTTTTATGTAAATATTTGATTTCATTGATTATGCACACAAGCGTAAGAAGAAGGAGTGTGGTGGTGGAATTAATGAGCACTTCTTAGACTCAAATATTTATTCAGCTCTCTGAGTACAGCACTAAAAGCCTTTTTTTTTACTCTCCCAAACGTATTTGCTTTGTGAGCGGCTAATTGTTCTGTAATTTATACACACACTGTATATACTTAAGCGGGATCAAAGAAAGAGCTCTGTTGTTTGCTTCATTCAGTGGATATTTGTACTACAGTGATAAAACTTGTATGACCACCACAAAGACAATAACTGAACTGAAGCACTGGTCTCTACTGGGCAAAAATGTTGTGTTAAACAGCTGTTCCCCCACATTTCACGTTTTTTTGTGTCATCCGCTCTTGTTCCCATTCCCCCTTTACCTTCTCTGACCATTTTTATTCTTCTGATGCAAAATACAAAGCAACACATTAATAAATAACATCAGATTTTAAATTACATGAAAATGCATTGTTTTATTTACAAAGTTATGTAGTTGTTAAAAACAGGTGTAGGAGTTATTCATGCTAAATCCCAGCTGGTGTGAGCGAGTAACCGACCACGGCCTGCTTTATGGAAACAGAGTGACGAGACTTGGTTGCTTTGAATTCACCATAGAAGCTGTTCTCCTCATCATATATCAACAGGTAGCCTTTAAAATACATTTTTATCGGTAAGAACTTCGACCATCTACATACACTTTATTGCCAAAAGTATTCGCTCACCTGCCTTGACTCACATATGAACTTATGTGACATCCCATTCTTAATCCATAGGGTTTAATATGACGTCGGTCCACCCTTTGCAGCTATAACAGCTTCAACTCTTCTGGGAAGGCTTTCCACAAGGTTTAGGAGTGTGTTTATGGGAATTTTTCACCATTCCTCCAGAAGCGCATTTATGAGGTCACACACTGACGTTGGACAAGAAGGCCTGGCTCTCAGTCTCTGCTCTAATTCATCCCAAAGGTGTTCTATCAGGTTGAGGTCAGGACTCTGTGCAGGCCTGTCAGGTTCATCCACACCAAACTCTCTCATCCATGTCTTTATGGACCTTGCTTTGTGCACTGGTGCACAGTCATGTTGGAACAGGAAGGGGTCATCCCCAAACTGTTCCCATAAAGTTGGGAGCATGGAATTGTCCAAAATTTCTTGGTATGCTGAAGCATTCAGAGTTCCTTTCACTGGAACTAAGGGGCCAAGCCCAGCTCCTGAAAAATAAGCCCACACCATAATCCTCCCTCCACCAAACTTTACACTTGGCACAATGCATTCAGACAAGTACCGTTCTCCTGGCAACCGCCAAACCCAGACTCATCCATCAGATTGCCAGATGGAGAAGCATGATTCGTCACTCCAGAGAACGTGTCTCCACTGTTCCAGAGTCCAGTGGCGGCGTGCTTTACACCACTGCATCCGTAGCTTTGCATTACACTTGGTGATGTATGGCTTGGATGCAGCTGCCCCATTCCACGAAGCTCTCTACGCACTGTTCTTGAGCTAATCTGAAGGCCACATGAATTTTGGAGGTCTGTAGCAAGTGACGCTGCAGAAAGTTGGCGACCTCTGCACTCTATGCGCCTCGGCATCTGCTGACCCCGCTCTGTCATATTACATGGCCTACCACTTCATGGCTGAGTTGCTGTCATTCCCAATGGCTTCCACTTTGTTATAATACCACTGACAGTTGACTGTGGAATATTTATGAGCGAGGAAATTTCACCACTGGACTTGTTGCACAGGTGGCATCCTATCACAGTACCACGCTGGAATTCACTGAGCTCCTGAGAGCGACCCATTCTTTCACAAATGTTTGTAGGAACAGTCTGCATGCCTGGGTGCTTGATTTTATACACCTGTGGCCATGGAAGTGATTGGAACACCTGATTTCAATTATTTGGATGGGTGAGTGAATACTTTTGTCAATATAGTGTACTTTCACATACAGAGGCTTTAAAAACAGCATGGAGAGCTTAATCAGGCTTGCACATCTGGACACTAAAATTTTATTCCATTCTTCTTTGCAAAACTGCTCAAGCTCTGTCAGGTTGTACAGGGAGCAGGTGTGAACAGCCCTTTTCAAGTCCTGCCACAAATTCTCTGTTTGATAGAAGTCTGGGCGTTGACCCGGCCACTTTAGAGCATTCCCCTTGTTGTCTTTAAACCATTTCTGTGTAGCTTTCTCTGTACATTTGGGCTTATTGTCTAGCTTGAAAATAAATATCCTGAGCCGCAGCTCTCTGCAGACTGAATAAGATTGTTTTCAGAATTTTTCTATTTTTGCCATGTGCATTTTACTCTCTATTTTTACAAGCCTTCCACAGTCAGCTGCTTAGAAGATTCCCCACAACATGATGCTGCCACCACCATGTTCCACAGTGGAGATGGTGTGTTTGTGGTGATGTGCAGAGTTTGGCGTCTTGTCTGATGGCCAAAAAGCTCCATTTTGGTCTCATCAGACCAAATAACTTCCCACATGCCTTTAGGTGATCTCTAGTCCAGAGTTAATCTAAGTTTTTTTTTAAATAAGTAATTTGAAAAATTAGGTTAATATATATTTTTTAACAGCAAGTACTCTAAAAACTTTAACCAACTAATATTCTGACTGATTGACTTTCATTTGTATTGAACTATAATTTTACCAGTATGATCTGAGTGAATATTTCACTCAAGACATAAATTTCCTAAAGGTCACATATTTAACCCTTTAAAGACAAATTCATATTGGTCTCAGAGGTCCCCAACACATGCATGTGAAGTTTGTTGCTGAAAAAACACTCCAGTGTTGGATTTTTGCATTTTTAAAAACCCTTTAATGTTAATGAGCTGGCTGACTCCGCCTCTGACTCCGTCCCTCTCAGAAAATGGATGTGGCTCCCCCCTCCTCAGGAGCAATTACAGCACTTTATCCAAGCAGGGAGGGCCAACCAAACCTGGGAGTGGTGCTAACTCCCCACATGACATCATGAGGGGAAAATCACACATTTTCTTAATGGTGGAGAAAGAAATGGATGGGGGGGGGGGGGGGGGGGGTCCGATTCTTTGGGGGATATCGGACGGGCCAGGTGCACGTATGTATGTTAGGAAAACAGTCATACATCAAACCCTTAATGCATGTTCTGTGACTTAGGCAGGGTCTTTTAACTAATTAGCAAAGTGTTAGTAGACACGAAAGCCAAATGATCCTTTTGTAAACCAGGCCTTCTGCTTTTATAAAGAAACACCTGGCTGCAGTCGAGCCAACAATCAACACTCAGCATATGTGTAGCACATATACCTGTAACTGACAAAAAAGGAAAGACCATTTAAATCCTGATATCTTGGTGCGTGTTTCTAAAAGCAAGGTGTGTCACATTTCTCTGCTATGTCTGTTTAAATAAAGGAAAATAACCCCCATGAAGAAGTTCTTGATAAGGGAGAACAGAGCATGAGTTTTGTCTCACTCCAAACATGCCAGATGTATTTCCTGTTCTATAGCAGTATTTTTCACTTGTTGTAACTGTAGCAAGTCGAGTCAGTTCAAATCAGCTGTATTTATAAAGCAAGAGTTAACGCTGTAAAATCTGTTGGGATAAAACATAAAACATTCTCATTTAGCAACACTAGGTCAACTTCTTATTCATCATTGTCAGTCACTCCCTCATTTGTCTATTAGGAATTCATCCAGATGTTCCTCTGTGCTCTTAAGCCAACCTGGAGACTCTTTTTCACACGGTTTGCTTAACTGTTTCAAAGTAAGCATGGTGTAATAAGCCAAAGCATTCCATGTTTTCCGTGAGAACCAGGGACCCTGACTTGAAAGTGCTGACCCTCAGCCCAGCCACTTCACACTCCACTGCAAACCACCCCATCATCTGCAGGAGGTCTTCAACTACAGAAGCAACCAGAACCACAGGGATGTAATCCTGAGGTCACTTAACTGTAAACCCTCTTCCCTCTGGTTGCACTTTGAGATCCTGTCTGTGAAAACCATAAACAGATTCGGGGGTAAGGGGCAACCCTGGCAGGGGCCAACACACACCAGGGAAGAGTCTGACTTTTAGCTGAGGGTGCAGACATAGCTTTCATTTTGGTTGCTCCTGGAACATTAGTAAAACTGGATACTCCTGTGAGATCTGCTCTGAACATGGCCTCTTAATTTGAAGCTTAGAATAAATTTATTTAAAAAAAAAAAATGAGGAAAGAATCTGCACAAAGTCTCTTCCTCTGGCCTGGCTACTGGCCTGTATATCATGTTCTTTTCTCCCTAACTACAGCAATCAATGTAGTTCAGCGACTTAAGATAAGTTGTATTTTCCAGCTTCATGCCTGAATGTGTTTCAAGAAACTCCAAGAAGACAATCAATCAAGTCTGGCAACACACAGCGCTGTAAATGAGCCCAGTGTGAGGCTCACTGTGTTTGACTGCATCTGTATTCTTCATCATCTCAACTGTCAGACTTCACCGGCTCCATCCTGGAGATCACTTTACTCCAGTCTGAACTCGTGTGAATGAGGATCTACAAAAAGAAATGCACTTAAGAAGAGGTACACAAGAGCTGATGCAGTTACTCAGTTACAAACAGGTGTCCATCAGGCAGTTAACCAGGAGGCAAAAGAGGGTTAAACAGCTAGTTTGGCATCAGCCAGCATGTAGATAGAAAGTAACTACTCATTAAAAATCAATTTATCACAACTTTTCAACAACAACTGCAGGAACTGTTGGAAATGGAGCATAATATGCAGGCTAAAGCTCTAGATCAGGGGTGTCAAACTCAGTCTGGGGCTGGATTTGCTCCAACAGTGTTGCCAACTTCCAACTGGTTGTTTGTCTCTAAGGTTGCTTTCACATTAGACCCAATTGTTTTGAACCGCGCTGCGGCGTGTATCCCCCCCCCCCTTTCCCCCACTGGTTTGCTTCCACACTAGCAACATCGAACTGTGCCCAGGCCCACTTGCGTATTTACTCGATTAAAAGTGATTAAAATAACTTTTTAAGATGCCAGCAACTTCGCTCTTCGTATCTGCACATCTATGTGCAGCTCAGAGGATTAAATGGGCTCGCACTGAGGTGACAGGAGACTTTCATTGCCTTTGCACCTCCTCTCACTGACTCCAGCTTGTGTTCATCTGTAAGGTGAGCCACAACCAGAGGTGTCAAAAGTATTCACATTCATTACTCAGGTAGAAGTATAGATAGTAGGGTTTAAAAAAAAAAACTTCTGTAAAAGTTGAAGTATCAACTCAAGCTTTTTACTCAAGTAAAAGTGTAAAAGTACTGGTTTCAAAACTACTGAAAGTATAAAAGTAATGTAAGGGGGAAAAAATGCCATTAAGGACAAAAACTTAGGCCGCGCCACAGGGGCCTATAGTGCACTACCTCACCTCCCCAAAAAAACATCTTTCTAAAGGCCATAATGACTATAATGTTATTTTAAAATGTTAATGTTGAAAAATTTGGGATGCATCTGTTTCAGCCGCATTTATGCCCATTGAAAATGAATGCATTTTAGTACAATTCAAATCCATTCAAGAACCATATATGTGTACTACCAACCTCCTCACTGGTGCTTGGTTGGGACATTTCGCTCCAGTTCTCTTGAGTCTCTGCCACAGACATCTTTGTACAAGGCTACATACGTCTGCTATTTCCTTACTGGAGCGTGACGTGATTTGTTTCATGTGCGCAGGTGCGATGGATCACGTACAAACCAACAGGGTGTCAGAATAGTATTATGTTTATACTTCTCATCCAACCACAATCAAATTCACTCAATCCGGATGGTGCGATTTATCTGGATAGGTGTTTGGGGGGGTTTTTTGTGTGTTTTTTTTGAACGATGACAAGCCGGAATGAAAACAAGCTGAAATGAAATTGGGGTAACAAGGCTATTTTTAAAATGTAAGGAGTAGAAAGTACAGATAATTGTGTGAAAATGTAAGGAGTAGAAGTAAAAAGTAGGCTGAAAATAATTACTCCAGTAAAATATAGATACCCAAAATTTCTATTTAAGTAAAGTAACAAGGTATTTGTACTTCGTTACTTGACACCTCTGGTCACAACAGATCAATTATTGACTTGATTATGATTTCTGCCCTTTATTGAGGAAAAGTGTGAACAAACTGCCGCGCTGTGGAAAGAAGTCTAGTTCTTACGCTGACGTCATAAAGCTGATATGGCGCTCTGTCCCGTATCCAAGCGCGGTTGCGCTCACATCCCATCCGAACCGTGCCAGAGTCCACTTGAATGGCGCCTGAGACCACCTCCCCAAGTGGGCCCAAGCCCGGTGCCCAGGCGTGGTTCGTTTGCATTCACACTAACAAAACGAACCGGACTTTGGGCTCAAGTGCACTCGGATCTGGGACCAAGCCCCCATTGTGAAAACACCCTAAGTCTCAGCCCTGCGACTGACTGGTGGCCAGTCAGCCACCAGTCAGTGGCCCAGAGGCAGCTGGGATTGACTCCAGCCTCCGCAACCCCGATTAGGACACACTGTGGAGATTATGGATGGACTGATTACTTTCATTTGATCATCATATAGGGTATTTACTCAGTACTGAGTCATTGCTTAATCGTTAACTAATCACATTAATCACCTCATAACTATGACTATTTTAATTTAGGTTAAATAGTACTTATTCACTTGACAGTAACTAGCACTTACACATTTGATAACCGTGTAAATTTGGTGAAGATAAGCGATCACAGGATATCTTCTGCCCTCTGTGGTTAACTAGCATTCAGTTACCCTTTTTTCTAATAATCATATCAGTTTGGTGTGGTTTAGTTATCAGTTATTTACTCATTTGTGATTTTTATTTGCCCATTTTTGAGCACCTTATTGTGTAGTTTTACTGTAAAAAGATACACCATAAGGTTTAATGAATGAAAAACAAGTCACAACAGTCCCAGGCCTGGTCAGTAATATATCAAGTAATTATGAACCACCTCATCATCTGAACATGAGAAACTGAGTTAAAGAGAGCAGAGAGTTCGTCTGCAGAGTCACTGCACATATCAAACCTCTGTTGTTCTGTAATATAACCTTATATACCATATGAAAGGAACATCACATGTACATTTTATTAAGGTATTTCCCAGCGGTGTTGTGTTTCATCTGTTTGTAAGAGCGAGGCTTATTCGCTATGATTTTGAGAGACAGGAACGCTGGATCAGAGCGTCTCTGTCTGGCACTAAGGAGCGTCTGAATCACTGGAGCATGTCTGTGGGCCGGCACGTGCTGCTGCGAAACCTTCTCACACACCGACACTATCACACAGAATTATGCTTGGAGGAGCAATCAAGCCGTTTTGTTCCTTTATAATCAAATCCCTGAAACAACGGCCCTGTGAGGTTTTAATTTTATTCTACCTTTTAAAGAAATAAGGAACAAAGAGAACAATCAGCATAGATTTGTTTAGCATCGGAAAATAACCAACATACACAAAGTTTCCATGTTATATACAGCTTTTAACACCTTTTATGATGCTATAAATGGAAAAAAATCTCAGTTTCTCTCATGAGCTCTTTTAACCATCATTTAACGGTCTTTATCTTTAATTCTAATGCCTCCTAACTGAACTTTAAAAGCAACATTGTCTGCAGGTCTTCTGAAGGTACAGGAGACTATTCCGCTGTAGTTATTCCCATAATTTGATCATATATGTCATCTGACCAGCTCCAGATAAAGTTACTTACTGAAACCAATCATAGCTGTTTGCATTTGTGTTTTCTGTTAATGCAAAGAGCTAGGATTGGACTTCATGTGTGACTTTCGGCCTCTGCAGGACAAGGCCTTAAACTATAACCACCTAGTATTACGCCTCTGCTAGGTAAAGGTTACTGCAACCCCACAACATTCAGAGTGATACTGATCTAGATCCATACTCTTATCACTTCACCCTGAAGTCTAAGTCTAGGTTTTTGACAAATTATAAGAAAATACTTCAATGCAAGATTTCAGATTTCAGATAAACCGTTTCATACGTCTACTGCATGGATGCATTTCACATCTAGAGGACGACTCAAACCTTTTTTCTTAAAACTGTTTTATTGTGAAAAACCCTCATAAATGCTCAGTGTTTATGCAGCACCTGTCACGTTCGTTCACCTGCATGCACGTTCACGTGTGTCTAACCTGCTGTCTGTTGACACAACCAGAGGAGAGAGAGGAGGAGGAGAAGGCGAGCCTGGGTGTGTGAAGCACAGAGAGAGGAGCTGATAACTTGATAGGTAGTTTAAACCTGTGGCTCTTCTCTGTTTTCCTGCAGTAATCTTTACAAGAAATCATACTAAAATGCAGCCAGCCTACCTTTGAATCGCTGAAAATCTTCATCAGCTGCTCATACTCATCATATTAGATGGTTTTGCTGTAGCTGCTGTTGTACGGTAATTCTCCTCTGTCTTTGACAGAGTGATAAAATCTCTTAAACCTTGTAGTGAGTCCCGTAAGTTATAAATATCAATCCATCGGTGAAATCTGCTTTAACATTGGCGAGATAATGCTGATTAGTGAGCTAAACAAGGGGGCATATGGTAAAATTATGATGTGTTTAATGACAGCTCAGACTTTAGAGCATTATCAAAGGGGGGCGAGGTAAAGACCTTTTTATGATGTGTTCAAATGTCACATGGAGAGAATTGGAATTTTAGATTTTAGTGAGAAATCTGAATAAATCCTGTCATTTTAAAGGAGGAATATTTAGTATAAGATAGATGTAAAGCATGAGTGCAGTTAAAACATGTCTCACTCCACCCTAAATACACAAATAATCCTGTCAATATAACTAATATTATCAATGAAGAGTGTGATCATTAAGGAGTATTAATAAGAGGATCAATATTAATAAAAATCAATGACCCTCATCCTGGACTGGAATGTTTTTCAGTTTTCATCGATTTAAACTATGAAGGGTGATCAGGACTAAAATGTGACTAAAACTAAATGTATTTTGGTTTAAAGACTTAAACTACAAGCCATTGCCAGAATTAACCCTTTGGGCACCAGAGTTTTTTTTAAAGAAAATATTCAATTTTGATATCAAGATTTCAACAGGCTGTAGCTTGGGAGTGGTTAGAGATAAAGGCATACTGTAAATGAGAAAAATCTTCAGTATGACCTAAAGTTTGTGATGGGAGTAAATTCACTCATCTAAGTTGCATATTCTGACATCACCAGGCGGCCTCCACCGCCATTGGCTATGCGTTTTCTCCCACAGCTTCTAACATGTCTGCCCCTACCTCCACAGTGTTTTTTATTCCTGATACCTCCGTCACTATTCGCAGTGTTTTGACCCCTAATACTCCCACCACGTCCCCTCCTGGGCATTCGCCAATTGCTCCCACCCCGGCCACGGTGAGGCAAAGTATTGGTTTGTGCTGCTTGTGGACTGTCATGGCGCATGGACTCGCTGTTGCTGTTAACAGACGCACTGTCAGTCTCACCCATGGTTTCACCGGACGACTGAGGGTGAATACTCCTCCATTCCTCCCAGCATTGTGAGTATTCTCGCAACAATTCGCTCTCTTTCTCTCTGTTACGCTCCGACTACAACCACTAGTACTGCTTTCTCGTCTCCTCAACCAGGGGTGCATCTTTCAAAACTCTCTCTCCAAAACATTGAATAGAAACACACCCACAAATGCTGCCAGGACTGAAGTTACTCATGTCCGCTATCTCCTGGTGTAAAGTAGTAACAACATTAGGCACCTTATTTGCAGCTAGAGCCTGTTTAATTCAGCAATGTTGCTTGTCGCAATTTTGCGACTTTGGCGCTTAAAGAGTTAACACTGTCTTTAAGGCTACTCAACCACTGGGTCTTGAATGTCTGGTTTTGTTCATGCACAACTGCTGTAAACAGCTCCTCAAGTCCTTTAGAAAAAAAAGAAATTCAGACATTAATAAAACACATCAACGTAGCCCACCTAGAAAGCTGGACAGGCTTAAAAATGATTAATAATTTAACTTCATTTGGCTCTAGGTTGTAGGTACTGGGGACTCATCTAGGACTCAAACATGGGTAATGGGGACTCAACTCAGATTTTTCTTTAGTGACTCAGACTCGACTCGGACTTGAACACCAGGGACTCGGGACTCGACTCGGACTCAAGGTTTGGTGACTCGACTACAACACTGATCAATATGTTAATAATGTGTTAAATTAAATTCATTTTGACGACACTATTTTCTTGTTGCGTGTTCTGTTTGACCCTCAACCCATCCCGTACAGACTTATGAATGGTCAATTCAGCTTTAAGATCACTCCAGATTTTTGCCATCGAGGTCTCCATCAATTCTTCTTTCAATTAATCAAGTACTCTAATAAGAAATATTGCATTTTTTTAATCAACCACTTCTGCTTTTATCAAGAGCAATCATACTAGAGAAATGACAAAAATGAATGCATCCCTCAATGAACTACATGTCTGTCAAAAATTGGTATTAACAGGTTCATGCAGTGCATCTTTACTGCGTGTTACGTTATAACAGCAAAAGCAAGTGCATTGTGTCACACAAATAACCGTCTGAGCAAAACACAGCACACCATGCAACACAGCGCGATGTTCAAGCTTACACCATGGGCATTTGTGGATCCATGACTGATTTAGGCGAAGCCTCAAGGAATTTTTTTTAATCAAGTCACTCAAATTACTTGAGGAATCATTTCAGCCCTATGCCAGATAAGACTTGAGTCATCTACACTTACTGCCGTGAACTGACTTACCCGGAGTTCATAAAGTCTTAAATACAAGCACACCGCCAATGCAGAGAGCCGCCCCCCTGGCTAAAGGAAGGCCATGCTGGATTGTTACAACAGAGACGCTCAGGCGACTCTGCAATCAACAATGGTTGCTAAATGTGTGGCTACAGATTGCAGGTGGATGATTATTGTGGAGGATGAGGTTCTGCTAAAAATAATTCCTATCCAACATCTGTACTTAAGCACTTTCTTTGAGAGCCATTATTGAAAATCATGTACTAAAAGGCTCACTTCATCTTCACGTGTGCTCTCACCAGAGACTTGACTTCGCCTGGTAATCTGTGTTTTTCTCTAACTGTATTTATTCTCTTTTTGTATTATCCTCTTGCTGTAAAGGGATGTTTCTGTGAGCCTTTATTTCCCCCCTGGTGAGGTTGAAATCTTCTGCTTTAAGTTTGAAGGATGCAGGGAATGTTTTTGTTGTTGACATTGACCAACATTTGCATACAGACAGCATTTTTGTCCTCTAATGTGTTGAAAAGGGTGTTGAAATCTTGAGAAATTTCCTGTTCAGTACATTTTCATCAAAAAATGGTGCAATTAATTTGCGATTAATCACAAGTTAGCTATAAAAGTTGTGAGATTAATTGTGATTAAGAATTGTAATCTTTTGACAGCCCTAAAGAATATATAGTAGCAGATGGTTGGATGAAAATTCTGTCCATCACATTCACTATGGGCCAATCAGAGCCACAAGACAAAATGAGGTGGTAGACATTTGCTGCTCCGCACAGTATCATGAGCTGCTGTAGTTTACGAATGGTGGAGCTTGTTTCTGGACAAAACTCGTGCCAAGGTCAGTCAGAGGAAGTGCAAGAACAAGAAAAGTGTTCAGTGTGGCTCTTTGCTCCTCTTTCAATAAAAAAATACTTTCCAGATCTGCCAAAAACTGTATCTACAGCTACATACAAGCTAATAGCCTTGACATAGCATTAATTGCTACAAGCTTGTAGCTTAACTAAACCCCACCTGTGAATATTGGAAACACATGGCGAAGCAGGCCATAAGAAAAACTAAAAATCTTTTTCTCCATGAAGAGATTTCTTGCAATTGTTTTATAAAAAAAAGTGATCCAGTTCTGATAAAACTGCCACTATGCTAAAGCTACATCTAAGCTAATCGCTACATGGTGTCAGCCACTGCTATTGGCTATTAGTACAACTAAACCCTACAGCTGGGGACCTCCAGCAGGCACTGGGACAGTTTGAGTTTTAATCAGCTGGTATGAGAACAAGCATCTTTGAGGCTGAGGCCATGGTCCTTTGCCGGAAAACGGTGCATTGCTCCCTGTGCCCCAAGTGAGGGAGTTCAAGGATCTTGTTGGGTAGAATGGACTGTGAGATCAACAGGCAGATTGGTGCAGCATCAGCAGTTTTGCACACGCTGTACCGTACCATTGTGGTGGATTTACCGATCTTTGTCCCAACCCTCACCTATGGCCATGAACTCTGGGTGGTAACTGAAAGAATGAGATTGCAGGTTCAAGCAGTCAAAATGAGATTCCTCAGGAGGGTGTCTGGGCTCAGCCCGAGAGACAGGGTGAGAAGCTCGGACATCTGAAAGGATCTCAAAGAAGAGCCGCTGCTCCTTCACATCGAAAGGAGCCGGTTGTCATGGTTAAGGCATCTGATCAGGATGCCTCCTGGGCGCCTCCTGTGGAGGTCTTCCAGGCACGTCTGCAGCACCTGTCACGTTCAGGAGACCCTGAGGCAGACCCAGAACTCGCTGGAGGAATTATTTATCCATCTGGCCTTGGAATCCTTCAGGAGAAACTTGAAAACGTTGCCCAGGAGAAGGACGTCTGGGTTGACTTGCTTCTCCTGCTGCCACCGCGACCCAACCTCGGATAAGCAGAAGATGGATGGGTGGATGGATGGAACCCTACCTGTAGCTACCGCCTCGTTCTCTGATTGGTCAGGTCTATTTACAGACCAGGTACCATTGTTTCAGATCATACTTTTGCAGGGTGGATCTCCCTGATGATGGCCATGGAAGCTGGACAATCCATATGCTTTGCAAAGTTAATGTTGACCAGTGACGTCTTTAAGTTGGCTGTTTGCCAAGTCTGAAGAAAGTCCCTCGAAGCAAAGCATTCTTGTGATGTTGGGTTCACAAGAATGGCTGAGACAGATGGAGAAGTTGACATGGCTCTGCTTGTGCATTCTAGCTCTGGCTAAAATCATGATCATTTACATGTTAATAAAGGAGGAAGGGCAAATCAGAGACCAAAAAATGCAAGTAACATCCACGCCATCATCTTTTGTTAGTCCTATCAATCAAAGAAATAAACTGGGCAGCATCCTAGATAAGCAGCAGTCTTGATTATATGTGGCAGATTTAAATAATAGCAACAGCCCTTAAAAAGCCTCCCCTGCCATCATCATGAAGCAGGAAATCAAAAGTGTAATCATCACCAGTGAACGCCGCAGAGAGGCGAGGATCAGGGAGACGTTTACACGGAGAGAAAGAAGAGAGACAGAAAGATTCACAGAGGGAGAAAATCAGGGAGGTAAAGACAGAGAGGAGGGAGACGGAGAGATAAAGAAAGAGGGAGACACAAAGAGAGATGGGGGAGGTGCAGCAGACTATAGGCTCAAACTGACTGCGGTGTTTAATTGCTGTAAAATAGTCAGTAAGCTTCTCTTCCCACCTACTCTTAGTGTTGTTAATATGCTGTTAGCCTCTCCTCCTCCTCCTCCTCCTCACCGCCAGTCCCCCGATACACACTAACACACATGCACATACACACTAATACCAAGCTACTTATATGCAGGCACTTATACACATATAGACCAGCCACACTCTTAAACACAGCCGTATGCGCACATTTATGGAAAGTCAAAAGGGTCATATTCTCCTACTCTGGCTTTTGGTGTTCTACACATCCACACAAACACTTCTAGCATGTGTGTGTGCAGCCAGCATAAAGCAGCTGGAGCTTTGAGAAGCTCTGACAAGTTTGGGTTGTTCAGAGAGGAAGATGAGAGCAGCTGCTTGTTGTCTGCTTCCACATAGAGTCTCCTTTAGGTGCCCTTAACTCTCTCTGCTCATAGATGGATGCACATTTACGCACATACACTCTGTTCTTTTCTCGCTGTCTCCTCAGGTTGCCTACCCCCCCTCCCTCCCTCCCTCGTTTGCTCCCACTCCCCTGCATGTTAACTGAGCCACTGGATGCTGAAGGCTTTAATCAAGGCAGCACAATGAGCACCAAGCTCTGCGGAGGAGATCGCTTTCCATCAGCGCTGCACGGCTCTCTGCGCGTTTGTCTGACTGCAGATGTATTCATCAGAATTGTTGCTGAATTTTGTTCCTCTTTTTCACCTGCATCTCTCTTGTGCCACATAGATCATAAAACCTTGAAGTGTTTCATGTCCAGATAGCAGGTGCACCAGAAAATACACCATTTCTCCCAGAAATTGTTGCGATTACAAATGTTTTTGGTAAAAAATCTGAAGAAATAATTTTCACAAAACTCAAAAAATGGGCCTGACAAAATGGTTGGCATCCTCAACTTAATATTTGGTTGCACACCCTTGGGAAAAAATAACTGAAACCAGTCACTTCCTATAACCATCGACAAGCGTCTTACACCTCTCAACTGGATATTTGGACCACTCTTCTTTTGCAAACTGCTCCAGGTCTCTCAGATTTGAAGAGTGCTTCTTGCAAAACCAGTTTTGAGATCTCTCCATAGGTGTTCAGTGGTTTTTAGATCTGGACTCATTGCTGGCCACTTCAGAACTCTCCAGCGCTTTGTCTCCAACCATTTCTTGGTGTTTTTTGAGGTATGTTTCAGGTCGTTGTCCTGCTGGAACACCCATGACCTCTGACACAGACCCAGCTTTCTGACACGAGGCCCTATATTGCGGCCCAAAATTTTTTGATAGTCTCCAGATTTCATGATTCCTTGCACACAGTCAAAGCACCCAGTGCCAGAGGCAGCAAAACAAGCCCAAAACATCTTTGAACCTCCACCATGTTTGACTGTAGGTACTGTGTTCTTTTCTTGGTAGGCCTCATTCCGTTTTCTGTAAACAGCAGAATGACATGCTTTTCCAAAACGCTCTACCTTAGTCTCATCTGTCCTCAAAATGTTCTCCCAGAAGGATTGAGGCTTACTCAGGTACATTTTTACAAAATCCAGTCTGGCTTTTTTTATGTCTCTTTGTCAGCAGTGGGGTTCTCCTCGGTCTCCTGCCATAATACTTCATCTCAGTCAGATGACCACGTATGGTCTGAGCTGACACTTTTGCACCCTGAGTCTGCAGGACAGCCTGAATTTGTGTGGAAGTTGGCTGAGGATGTTTATCCACCATTCCAACTATCCTGTATTGCATTCTTTTGTCAACACAAAGGTTGAGTCAACTCTAAGACAGTCAAACTGGCTTCAGGTGTGATTTCAACCTTTGTGTTGTGTGCCTGTGTGTGTCACACCAAGCATGGAGAAGAGAAAAAAGAGCCCAGAATTGTCTGAGGACTTAAGAAGCAAAATTGTGGAAAAATATGAACAATCTCAAGGTTACAAGACCATCTCCAGAGATCTGGAAAGTCCTTTGTCCACTGTGCGTAATATAATCAAGAAGTTTATAACCCATGGCACTGTGTCAGAAAGCTGGGTCCGTGTCAGAGGTCATGGGTGTTCCAGCAGGACAATGACCCCAAGCATACCTCAAAAAGCACCAAGAAATGGTTGGAGACAAAGCGCTGGAGAGTTCTGAAGTGGCCAGCAATGAGTCCAGATCTAAATACCATTGAACGCCTATGGAGAGATCTCAAAACTGCTGTTGCAAGAAGCACTCTTCAAATCTGAGAGACCTGGAGCAGTTTGCAAAAGAAGAGTGGTCCAAAATTCCAGCTGAGAGATGTGAAAAGCTTGTTGATGGTTATAGGAAGTGATTGGTTTCAGTTATTTTTTCCAAGGGTGTGCAACCAAATATTAAGTTGAGGGTGCCAACAATTTTGTCCAGCCCATTTTTTGAGTTGATGAAAATGAAATAAACACGTGTATACCAAAAACATTTGCAATTGCAACAATTTCTGAGAGAAATGGTGTATTTTCTGGAAAAATTACAGGGGCACCAATGCATTTGTCCATGACTGTACATAGCAAGAGAACGATTCATATTTCTTCCCTAAACAGCTGTTGAATTGTACTGTAGGTTAGGTCACACCTTATAGTGAACCAGTGGTCCTCAACCTCAGGGTAGGACCCCCTTGGTGGTCGCAAGACACTTAGAGGGGGTCCCTCGATGCCCTAAAAAAAGGAAGAACATTTTTTAAATGATTTTTCCCACCCAATTCTGTTACTGTTATTTGCCACATTTCATCAATTTTGCTCTATTTAGACCCATTTCTGCCTCTTTTTTTACCCACTTTTGCCACATTATACCAGTTTTGCCGAATTTAACTCATTTTCATCTCTTTTCTCCAACAATTTTTGCCAATTTTAACCTGTTTTTACCACTCTTTACCCTTTCCACCTCTTTTTCTGCCTGTTTCTACCACTTCTAAACCAGTTCTTGACATTTTCTACTTCTTGTTCCCTCTAATGAGCCATGTCACTATTAGTTCCTTTTTACCTCATTTTACACCCATTTTTGTCCATTTTAACCACATTTTACTATTTTTATGCCCATTGTTGCCAGTTTACCCCACATCTGCCAATTTCTGTATATTTCCTGTCTATTTCTTCCACTTTTTAATCCCCTTTAACTGTTGTTTTTGTCCTTGTGTTTTGTCATTTGACATTTTTAACCCATTTTAATTGTTTTTAATAAAAGGGATTTACATTTTTAAGAAGGCTACAAATGACTAAAAAGAAAATTGTTTCTATGACAAGAGCGGTTATTATTCAGGATCAAATATAAAACATGGTCATCACAACTTCACAATGGACATACAGTGGGGGTCCCTGGTCTCTGGCACCTTTATTTTGTTTTGAAAAGGTTGAGAACTTCATAGTAAACAACCCAGTTGGAGGTCCATACTTAGGGCCTGAGCACTGACCTCGTAGTAAGGACCCAATTGTATCTGTGGGGTGTTCTTACACATTATTTTTCTGACACTTTGTGGCTTGTTTTGGGGACCTTGACATGCCAAAAAGTCCGAAAAATGATAAAAATTGTTCCCCAGAGGAAATTTTTTGAATGTTTTGTGGTCCAGCCCCACATTCACCCCAGGTGTGTCTTAGGGGACTGCATAAGAACTACATGCATGAAAACCAGTACACATCAGGTCTACAAAAGAAAAAAGTCACTTTGGACCATCCTGTAATACAATGGTTCCCAACCTGGGGTCCGGGCACCCCTAGGGGGGCAACCAAGATTTCAGGGGGGCGTGGGACCCTGTTTGCTCTCACCTTGTCAAAATTAGATGTACATTTTTTTTTTTTTTAATTAAAATAAATTACAGGATTAGAATACATAATGTAAGAAGGCGTATTGGGCCATTCTAAAAGAAAAAAAAAAAAAGAATCTTCTAATTTTTAAGCAACAAAGGGAAAATTTGCGGGGGGGGGGGGGGTATATGAATTTTTGAGGTAAAGTTGTGTATTTCAAAGTAAAAAAATGAACTCAGAATTAGAGTTTTAAAATCATAAATTCACAAGACAAAACGTAAGTTTTCTGAGTAAATGTTAAAATACTCAAAAATTTCAGGTTTCTTAAAATCATAAATTTACGGTGTTGAAAAGGCAAAACATTTCTGGTGCTGGTTCAGTTTTTGACTTTGTAATCTCAAAAATTCAAAGTTTTGGTTCTTTAAAATTTACAACTGTTGAAGTAAGAAAAAAAATCTATTTTGTTCTCATAAATCAATGACTTATTTTGAGTTTTTTTCTTGAAAATTAACAGATTTATCTTTTAGTGTCTTAAGATGCCATCATAAGAATGGACAGAAACATAGACAACAGACATAGATCTTTTTTCAGGAACAGGTGTAAGTAGTTCTATAATGTTGGGATTTTGTTTACAAAAACAATTAAAATAGATGTTTATTTTTTGAAAGTGGGACTTGGAAGGGGCTTAGCTTTTTTTAGATATGAGTGGGCGGGGCCGTTAGGAAAAAGGAACCACTGCTCTAATATGTACAGGAAACGCACTACCAGCAGTTAAAGGTCATATTCTGGCTGTTTTGTACTTTTACTTCTACTGAGATAAATTTTACCCAGAGTAATAAACCTCTGACAGTCACACTAGGAAATATGATGAGATGAGCTAACACTTTGAAGCTGAAGGTAGCCATAATGGTAGCCAAGTTTACTACAACGATGCTCAACAGTGTTACTAGCATAACACATGAGGTTACATCTACTGTACTTGTGACTTCGCACCAACTTTGCTAACGTGGTTTACTCACCTTAGAACAAATGTAGGCACCACTGTTGATCTTTACCTTGAGCAGATTGTCTGGTCTGCTACACACCTTAATCAAAGGAGACACTTTGCTAGGGTTTGTTGCGAGGTATAGGGAGCAGGATAAACTACATTTCACTCTCTAGCTCCACAGGATACAGCTCATTTACATCAGTTGACCATTTTTCTAAGTTAAAGCTGAATACATTTCTATAAAACTGCAGTCAAATCATCATTTCTGATGCTTGTCTATGGAGGTTTACAAGCTGCAGGAGATGGGACTGGCTCGTGGCACTGGAAGACAGTGCTTAATAATGTGCTCAGTGATGGCTGAATTGGAGAGCCTTTTCCTTGCATGTCACACATTTCGGTCCGTTTGTATTGCTCCTGTGTGAGCAAAGATCACACCCCAGGTAATTATGCAACAATGGAAAATAAGGTACATGACTGAGACTAGAGCAAAAATCACTATAGATGTGAAAATACTCTGGGTAACACAGGACCACTGAGACCTGTATCTAAAAACACAGAATGTAGGGGAAGTTAATGATTAGTTTCTCATCACCAGTGATCACAGGATGGAAACCAGGAGATCTGGGCAGTCTCTGATACTGTGTTTATGATTTTCAATCCCTCAGATATCAGATTTATATCACCCAGATCACAGAGCTGACAAACAGCATCACAACTACTTCAATCAATCCCCCACAAAGAGAAATCCAAAACTCTTACTGATCTGCAGTGCTGACTTGACAGGAGATTATCTCAAATATCATGGGTAAAAGACATTAAAGAAGAGGGAAAAAAGCATATTTACTGACTCATCAGAGATCCTGATACCACAAAGTTTGTTTGTAGCTTGATCTGCTGGAATGGAAGATAAGGAAATGCTCCTGTTTGATATTAAGGACAACAAAACATTTCCAAACACTGCACGCACAACTACAGCACCTCGACCTAATTTGAGCCAGAATTGTTGGTACCCTTCTATTAAAGAAAGAAAAACCCACAATGGTCACTGGAATAACTTCAAACTGACTGAAATAACTAATGGGAATCAGACGTTGCTTTTGAATTGTGGTTCATTACAATCATTTAAAAAAAAAACTAATGAAACTGGCCTGGACTAAATTTATGGTACCCTTAGAAAACATGTTAATAATGTGATCATAGGGACATGTTAAACTAAGGTGAGTCCTGTAGTTAGCATCACAGGTGTCTCCAAACCTGTAATCAGCCAGTCAGCCTATTTAAAGGGTGAAAAGTCGTCACTGTGTTGTTTGGTACCATGATGTGTACCACACTGAACATGGAGCACAGAAAGCTACGGAGACAGCTGTCCCAGGAGATTAGAAAGACAATGATAGACCAGCATGTTAAAGGTAAAGGCTATAAGACCATCTCCTAGCAGCTTGATGTTCCTTTGACTACAGCTGACCAGATTATTCAGAAGTTTGAGGTCTACAGGACTGTAGACAACCTCCCTGGATGTGGCCGCAAAAGGAAAATGGAGTCGGATAATAGGAATGGTAACCAAAGAGCCCAGAACAACTTCCAAAGAGATTAGAGGTGAACTCCAAGGTCAAGGTTCATCAGTGTCAGACCACACCATCCATCACTGTCTGTGCCAAAGTGGACTTAATGAAAGACTGAGTGAGGAAGACTCCACTGTAAAGTAAATCATAAAAAGCCAGACTGGTTTTATTCTGGTAGCTTTTCAGAATTAAAGCATTATGTACATACGGAAGAAGGCTTATACTTTGAAAAGCACAAACTGGAAGTGTTTTCATACTGTGTTTATCTTTACCTGCAACATTTTTTTTTTTTGGCCTTTTTGCCTAGGTCGCCTGCATACGTGGCGCGCCCCTTAACCACTCGACTACCGGCGCGCCCTGCCTGCAACATTTTGAACCGTGTGGAAACAAAAAGCTTCATAAAGAGTAGAAGTTTGGGGAACAACTTTATTAAACAGACACATGTTAGCTTGTGGCCTTCATCTGGTTTATCAAGAAACAGATTTCAAACATATTCTACCAATGTGGATGTAAATATTTGCTACAGCAAGGTAAATATAGCTCTCTATTTATCATGTTCCTGTTTAGCTTGACTGACGACCACTCTATGGTCTATCCAACAAGATGAACTTGTCTGATCATGCAGGGTTCCTTTTAAGTGACAGACATGAGAGAGAAAGACAGCACTTCATCTCTAGTCAAAGTGGTGCATATTACTATATTAAGGTAAAACAATGTTCTGATTACTATTCCTGATATGAGCACTTCAATTCCTCATATACTTTTGGATTCATTTATAAGTTTAGTAGAGAAAAAAAGCTGTCAGATCGATTAATCATGCCTGAACTCTGTGAATTTTGTGCACACGTGAGCTGTACAGGCTTACTGCAGGTCCTGCAGCTGCTAACCCGGGTATCTGTGCTGTAAACTGTGACAGGATCCGAATCATTCAGGTGTGTGTTTGTGGGCCTATGTGTGTACGAAGGCGCAGTGTCGTAATGTTGAATCCAAGCAGAGGAGATGGATTGATTTACAGTTATGCACATAATCACATCTTCCTCTCTGGAGCTGAGTGCACCAGCTGATCATAATGGTCTGACTGACTTCATTGTTTTTGGTTATAGTGACGATCATAGCACACCTGAGTCATGTTTGACCTGCTAAGTGGTCAAAGGCAGCACAATTTCATAAAACTCTAAGAAATCATTGTAAGATTAATAATGAAGGGTATTTGGATGGGTGGAAGGGAACCATCAGTATTATTTTAAGCCAATCAGATTAAAGAAATACATACATATATATGATTTGTTTGTTTTTTAGAGAAAATCAAATTCCTCTGTATTCCAGTGTACAGAGGAAATGTTCACTTAATTCTAACTGCAGTGTAAAATCATGTTACATCATCTGTTTGAACCTGATTACCTTTGTTTGTAATGAGTGTTCTGCTTTTAAAATAGAAAGAAAAACTATTTATAGAGATCTTCACAGCAGCTCCTTTCTCTCAGTGCAGAGGAAACTGTCATTCTTTTTATTTCAAGGATTATTCTTTTCACTACTGCACTCATCTGACCTTAAATCTTAAAAAATACACACATACTCTTAATTTCAAATAGCAAACATGCTTGAACAACTCAAAAGCAATTTTACCTTTCAAAACACAACTCCAGTTTGCCATTTCACGTCAATTTTTGCAACTGCTTTGATATTTTAAACTTTTTTAAAATACTTTTTCAATCTTTTATGGCACTTTAAACCCATCCCTGCTGTTTTTCTCCCTCAATTGTCACTCTTTTGCCATTTTAGTCACTTCTTGTTGACACTTATATCCATTTTTGCTGCTTGTAGTGACATTTTTGTCACGTTTAAGCCACTTTGCACCTTTTTTGTGCCTATCTTGTTATTATTTTCCATAAAAGTTGTCTCAGTTATTTCTGTATTATTTTCTTGTACCCTGACACTTGTTAATTTTATAAATCATAAAGATTGAAAGTCTTTCTTAATGGTTTAGTTCAGTGTGCCAGTAAACATTGTTCCTTTACCAGGGCAGGAGAGGGAGGAGACGAGGTGAATGACACAAGAGGTAAGGAGAGTCAGTGAGTGAGTGGAGCGTGATCAATCTAAAACAGAAAAGAGAAATTAGAACATGCAAAAATAAAGCAGACATGAATGTGCGAAAAAATAAAAGTGGAAAAAATAAACTTAACAGACAAGGATCGTGACAATCAGTGTGCCACTGCCTCACACGCTCCATCTCTGCCATGACCCCAGCTTGACCCCAGCATCGTCAACAATAAATAAATATTGAAAGAAATATTTAGACTGCTGGCAGTGGGAAAATAATAATTAAAAAAAATACATTCGAACATGGGCAGCAGGCCAAAAATAATTGCTTGAGGGCCAAAGTTGGCCCACAGGCCCCAAATTGGACAGCCCTGCTCTAGAGCATAAACAAATGAATAAAATTCATGTTTTCTTGCTTTGATATGACCGGTTATATTTCAGGTTAAACATAAGATATTGTTATAGTAGCTTAACTTTACCATGGAGCTTGAGTTTGTTGACCATGTGCCCCAGTATGGCCCTGGAGAGCTCTCCCCTTTATCCCCCCTTATGAGCTGCCTTGGCTGCCACAATCCACGGAAACCAACCGCCTCAATTTTAATGATTTTATACATGCTATCACAGTCAGTGTTCTATTTTGTTCCATTTCTTATCTTAGAAAATTTCAAATCTTAATTTAGGGTTTTAGGTTTTTGTTTAACTCTAGTTAAGATCATTTATGCTTTATGTTTTATAGGCTTTCAATTATTTGGACTGTTAAATCTTTACCTCCGCCAAGCAGGTTATGTGATCGGTTGGGTTTGTTTGTTTGTTAACAACATAACTCAAGTTGTGGACGGATTTCCAGGAAATTTTCAGGAAATGTCAGAAATGGCATAAGTAAGGACTGGTTAGATTTTGGGAGTGATCCGGATCACCATCCAGATCCAGGAATCTTTTAAAGGATTCTGTACTATTGGAAGATAGGGCTAATGGTGGACGTCTGTGCTGCTACCACTTTAGACCAGCAGATGGCGGACATGAGTAACTTCAATCACAGCAGCATTTTTTGGTGCGTTTTTCTATTCAATGTTTTGGAGTTTATAGAGTTTGAGAGACACACGCCCGGTTAAGGAGACGAGTCGGAGCGTAACAGAGAGAAAGACAGTGAATTGCAGTGAGAATACTCACAATGCTGGGAGGAATAGAGGAATATTCACCCTCTGCCATGACTTCCAGTCATCCAGTGAGACCATGGGTGAGACTGTCAGTGCATCTGTTGGCACTGGCAGGCAACGCTTCCGCCATGACAGTTCACCCGTAGCGAAGCCAGTGCTTAGCTTCGCTGCATTTCCACCCCACCGGGGAGGGAATAATCGGCAAATGCCATGGTGGGGGGCACATTGGGATGGATCCAGGAAATTTGTTAAAGGATTCTTCACTACTTGGAGATAGGGCTGATGGTGAGGTCTGTGCTCTCCGAGTGCTTTTCAAGTTTATCATTGTTTTATTATTATTGTTTTTTTATTTATTGCTAATTTTAATGTTTCTCATTTCATAAATTATTTCCTTTACTGCTTTGTATTTTATCTCTGTCTCTTTTTAATCATCCTTCTTTTAATTATTTTAGTGAATAACTTTTGTGTGCTTTAGTCTCTAAACCTTTTTACCATTTGGCTGTCACTTTAGTACAATCCTGTAAAGCACTTTGAACTGCAGTTGAATTTATTTGAAAGGTACATCTGCATATAAATAAAGTTGGATTGATTGTTTGATTGATGTAGCACAATTGTTGAGCTCAAGAAAATATTTCCGGTGAATGCACTGGACCTCATTAAAAGATCACGCTTTAAAAAATGTCTTTAGATTCACTTATGCAATTTTAAGAGGATTCTGACATTCACCAATGCTGAGCAATGTTCTTATTCATTTTTATCATTGTTATAATTCTAGTGATGATAGCAGGGTCAAACCCAGACCTTTCTCGCTGTGAGGGGACAGTTCTGAGCCACCCACCTCCATTACCCACATTTAACTACTCTAACATTAAAGCCAGCAGGTACATTATTGCAGTGTTTAATCTTGAATGTCCGCCACATAGTTTAAGTGCTTTATTCCCTCAGTGAGCTGTGCAGATGTCCATCCAATTTTGAAGTCATAACTGCCAACATCACACTGTTTTTATGGTTTTATGATAATACTCAGTAATAATACCTTAATTTTTATGGGGTAATTCAAGTTAATCATCCACTAGGTTTTATGAGATTTCTACAATTCTGCCTTGTTAACAATCAGAAATTCACTTTGATTTTCACTCAGCCTGTTGGAAACATTAAATAAGAAAATTACAGGCGCACACATTCAGCAATCTGTACAACGTCCAAGCATGTTTGACCCCAAAGCCCTTTTGTTTTGACTGGTGTGAGTGCTCTGCACTGTGCCCTGGTATGGTACACTCCTCTGGCCCTGCCACAGAAGGAAGAGGTGTGCTTCATCCCAGTGTGATTGCTCATGCAGGTGCACCATATGCATAATCAATACATCACGTTTAAACAGTGGTGTAACCATAGACTGTAGAAAGAATTGGACAAACCCTGTGTGACGTCAGGCTCTTGAAGCCAATCCGTGGAGGCTTCCATATTGAAATCACGGTCTCAACTGAACTTTGGATCAACCTAACGGCCCACCCTCTAAGCACGACTTCCTGTCAGCTGGCTAGCTAGCATTCCGGTTTGACAGAAATGGAGCCTCTGCCTGCCGAGCTATCTGTCAATCAAATGAGACACGCCAATCAGCTTTTGCTAACATTAGCAAAGATGCATTTTGCCCGGAGATGGTACTTCAGGCTCGTTGTTCTTCAGTGTAAAGACAGTTCATCACTGCAGTATATACACAAAACTTTAGTTTCATCCAGACTTCCGTTAGGCAGCTTTTTAAATCTAAATTTGCCGTGAAGCAGACCTGGGTCTGTCTCCTCACTCATCACTGCTGGCTGCGTTTGACCCCGCCTTTAACCTTTTCACCCTAGGGACATAAACATCTGCTCAGGAGGACTACGGGAGGAAGTTGTGGTCAAACTTAGTCAAATGAATAAATTGCGTTATTATTTTTTTAATGAATTAAGATTTCCAGATTAATCACAAGCTTTAAGATGTTAATATTAACAGGCCTAATTTATATACACTCCTTAACATGTCAGTGCCAGTGCTAAAAGAGAAAAAACAAAAAAGATTAAAATCATAAACTGAGTGGTTGTGACATGTAGAGAAACCTGGTCATGACTCCATAGATTAGTATGCACCTCTAAATAAGTGTCCTCTGCACCGCATAGAGAGGCTGTTTTACATCCACTTTCACAGGATAAATAAGAGCAGGGAAATTTCCAAGACTGCTGAATTAAAATTCATTGGCTGACGCTGCATGATGTGTCCTGGAAAGAGTGAATAATCCTCACGTTATTGTGCACTTGTGACACTTCATCATAACCTAAACCACGGTGCTTTTGTTGTATTCATCATCCTCTAACTCCCCGTGCCTCACCTCCTCCTCCCTCACTTACCCATCATCCCCCTTCCCCGCCCCGTCCTCTCTGCAGCCTTCAATCACTCTCTCCTCATCTGCCTCTGTAACAAAAACAAGCCTTCCTCCTTAACAGCAAGCCATTTCAGATTTAACTCCCAGCCTTTAGTAGACCTCTCCCGGGAGAAGCCTCTTATTGTGTAACAGGCTGTCTGCCCGTCACACTGCGCTGTGTAGGTGTAAAACGACGCCGTGAAGGCCCACTCGCATATATGAATATTTCACTGGAGGAAAAAATGGCACCGCGTTTACCTGTTGGAATACTGGGAGTCAGAGAAGATAAATGAAGGTGAAAGTGGTGAAAGGATGGAGGGAAGAGGGGTTCGGATTTTCACCTCCATGGACAGAGAGCTGGCAGAGGAAAGAGAGGCTGGATTGCGGCAAAATTTATACAATCGAAATGTTACCTAAACATTTCTTCACTAACTACTGCTATTGTCTCATATATTCTGACTTATTCTCTGTACGCAGGGTGTGAAATAAGACTCAAATGTTGAAGGAAAATAATATGTGGATATCCAAACAGAGCTGTTTCTACGGATCTGACTAATGCCTGTGGTCTCATGTTCAGCTGTGATGAGAGGGCCTGGTATTAGCTGAAGATATGAGCTTGTGAAATTTACACAAGCTGGTTTAATGCAAAAAGCGCAACGCTTCCCTGCAGCAAGGTCAGATCAGGTTTGGTTCATTTTACTTAATAAAAAAAAACTGCACCAGAGTCCAATAAAGCAGACATAGACCCATGCTTTCAAGCAGAACCAGGGTTACACTGACAGCTTTCACACCAGCATGAACAAGCTGCACAAATTTGGTAAACGTTGATTTTTAACCAAATCAAACAGATTATGTTGATCTTAATCTTTATTTCCAGGGCCATTTCTTAAATATTATCTCAACGTTCCTTTTAAAGTGTGCTTTCAGATAGGCACGGTTCTGGTTCTGGAGTCGTAGAAACTTGGTGCTTCCTGGTGAAGCAGCCAGTTCACACCAGTTTAAGTGGAACCAAAGTGAGAGGATGTTACTTTGTGCTACTTTGGCAGTTTCTTGAGTTTATTAATTATGTGGTCTTGTGTTCAGGTGAACCCTGCTTTTGCTATCTCTTCAGCATATAACTTCCTCTTCCTTCAGTATTGCCAACTAAGCGACTTTGTCACTATATTTAGCGAGTTTTCAGACTCCTCTAGCAAATCTTTTCCAAAAAAATTGACTGGCGACAAATCTAGCAACTGTTTCTGGTGTTACCAGAGACTTTTGGAGACTCTGGTTGTTTTCGAATTGGCCTACTGCATACTCCTGCCAAACACAGTATGCAGTATGTATTGCGCACTGCGTACTGCGTTGGACAGTAGTATGTAGCATGACTGCCAGTCGGACGGTATTGTGTAGTATGCTTGCCCGGTTTAGCTGGTTTCCTGTATACAGAAGTACATCAGACCCTGGTCAATTGCAAATGACACAACAGTGTTTTCCATCCATTTAGGTACAGAAAAAATCTGGGAAGTGTTTTTATTTGATTTTTGGGGATTTTCATAGCTGTTGTTTTTAGCTTAGCATGTATAGTGCAGTGAAAGGACACACTTGACAGCACCTTTCCGGCCGTTATGGGCCATAACAGCAAATCAAAAACAACAGTGATCTTATTACAACTTATTTAGCTATAGTATGTGTTAAAAAGGTAAAGATAAAAGGTAATGGCCCTTATTGTAACCGTCAGCTGCTCTGGTGAAAGTTCCGCCCCTCTTCGCTTTTATGAACTCTGACCCGGCACTTTGCTTTGTGGGTTAAAGTAGGTGAAGCAGACTGGTCCAATGCATACTGTGAAATTTTCCCAAATCAGTACGTCATCCGGGTGTTTTTGGCATACTGCAACTTTCGCATTTGTTCACATACTGCATACTACATACTGCATACTTCATGTTGGGCAAATCAGTACGCACTGCTAGTATAGTAGGCGAATTCGAAAACAGCCTCTGACGTGAAAGCACACACCATTATTGCTCCTCTCAGTGAGCAGTGGGTGCAGCCATGGCCCCTCCCCATCCCAAAGCACTCACAGGCAGCCCAGTCCTCGAGCAGCAGTTCCTCTCAGCTGCAGTCAGAGCAGGAGATGTTCAAGCCTCCACGTCCAGACTGCAGATTAACCGTGCTGTGAAGATGCCTTGACAGTTCTTCCTATTGTCTCCTTTTATTCCATTTAGATTGTTAATGAAGACTGACTACAAGACTGAATAAAAGAAAAAATTAGTTCCCTGAAGCAGGCTGTGGTGTGGTGGTGGACCGTGGTGGTCTTAATCCAGTCAGATGCCTCAGTGTACAGCTAGAAAAAAAAAGTTAAAGTGTTCACTAATTCTTTAAATTTCATCAGTGGTTTACCAGAGCTCACGGTTTGGTTCGTACCTCGGTTTTAGGGTCAAGGTTCATTACCGGTTTGGGTCATTGATAAAAAAGAAAAAAATCTCAGATTTATAAGTCTAGCTGTTAATTTTTTTCCTTCTCCTTTACAAATGATATCAACATAATATGCAAATGAAATACATGCTATTTAGAGCAATGATATTCATGATTTATGAAGACTGCTATAACGCTGCTTTCAACAAAAAGCCAGTGCAGTGGCTACTCGTGTAAAATCCTGACTCATGTATGTATGTGAAGGATCCCAGACTGGCTCATTTAAACACAGGATGGGATATTACAACAGAAACAGAGTGGAGCACTTATAAACACATTTGTTGTTGGTGTTTTTGACTTCTACCGGTCCGTGTATTGTCTTTAAAATGTTTTAGCAGTGTACCGTGCAGCTGGTCGAAAGATTGCCGCTAAGGGGTAGAAATAGGATTCACCAGCAACTTTGCAAGTACCTGCAAACACTGAAGGACTATCCTGGACATACTTCAGAATAAAAGTACCATTTGTAAATGCAGGTTGTCTCACCACAGTAGCAAACAGATCTGACTTTTACTTTGAAAAACCACGGTTTACCAGACCTGTCATGCCAGCCAATGAGTGGACACTGGTCCAGAATAAACCATGCTGATAGCTGCTCATTTTGATATTAACATTAGCTACAATGACAATGATGTATGAAAAATAAATATCTATATATAATGAAACCATAGCTACTCAAGTAAGGCAGATATTAGATGAAGTTTAATAACAAAGTAGATGTTAGCCTAAAATAATAGTGGTATTTGGAGTCAGGCAGGTCAATATCAGCGATCCAGAGGGAACCTATGAGAGATATGAGGCTAGTGACTTTATGTGTGAAAATGCCTCAAGAAACCAACAACTGGGTCATCTCCAAACCACGGTGAATAAAATCTGACAAAAACTGTGAAGCTAATCTATAAGTTTTAACATTTTCCAACCCCACTACAAGCTTTAAATGACAGTCTACATACATTTGTGGTTATGTTGGCTGGCCCACTTCAGCTTAGCTTATTGTATTTAAAGCATATGGGACTAAACACAAACACTAATTTTCTCCTTTCTTTTCCAACTCAATAATGGTCACCTTGTTTGATATGAAAGATTGTAATCATCGTGTCTGTGGACAGGCGGGGAGTGTGGAGGCTTGGAGGCCACACTGCTGTAAATGACAAGCCTCATTTTAGAAAATAGGCACCATGTCAGACACAGAGAGTCCTGTAAGCTCATCAGGCTGTCAGAGGTATGGAGGCTTCACATTATTACATCCTTGTTGTGTGTGCTGCTACTTTCATGCCTGCCTCAGTGCCTGTGTGTGCTGTTTTATGTCTAATCCTATGAGGTGTGTCCGCCTTTCAGCAGCTATATCAGGTTTGCTCTGTAATGACCCCCAGAGCAGCACTCCCTCTCCTCTTTAAAGCTCCAGCACTACGGCCGACTTATTGGCCTGTTTCCTGCCTCGTGTTATGGTCACTGTAACAGCTCTAAATGTGATTGAGATGCTATTAGGAAGGGTTAAGTTTTCCCCAGAGAGAAGAAAAAAACCTGACACTATTGGATGACTTGAGAAAAGAATGGATTTTCTTACGCTCCATTTAAGCCTTTGGAAATTTAGGTTGAGCTATTAAACACATGTCCATAGTGCTGATGATTGCACATACATTGTAAAAAACACCCTTAAAATTTAAATATTACCAGTTGTAGTTTATAAAAACTGGCTTAGATTGAACATATTTTAGTATCAAAGCAACAATATTTAACTTTCCCAACTCAAAGTGATAGTTTCAAAGTTGATCCAATAGTACAACTTTAAACAGAGAGAGTAGCATCTATCAGATTTCCATATCGGGCCTGTGGACGGCAAAATTAGGCACCAATAGATTCAGTTGTTTATGACTCATTGGGCAAAAAAAAAAAAAACATAGCATAATGGCAGGGGCCATTGTTGTGTTCAAAAACTTCCACAACAGTCTGGCTGCAGACCGCAGAGCTAAGACACCACCCCTTGCAGACCACTACAGTGAGACACCACCTCAGTCAGAACGTAGATAGAAGCTAAAACTTTCAAAGTAAAATTGTATCAAAATTCTGGTTAGGTTAAGGGTTAAGATTAGGTAAAGGGTTGACTCAGGATTCAGATATATCTGACATAATCAAGTGACCATAGCTTGTGATAGCACGGTGCTGTGAACTTGAAAGTTGTGTCTAACCTCTATTTTCAGGAATGGTCCTTCAGATGGCGACACCCCCAACTTCCAGTCACATTGGGAAGTAGATGGAAATAAAGTTTCTTGTATCGCAGGAACGGAGGTTGGAGAGACATGGGACCAAGACTGGTGTGTTCAGCACCCCCAAATTAGGTCTGATGCCACCCCACCCCCAAGTCTCTACTCCAACAGTTCCTGAGTTCTAACCAAAATAACTCTCCATTTAAAATAAATTAGGTGAGTAGATGTGGAGAAAATTATTGGTTGCCAAAATCGACTCCAGAAAATGGTTAGGAGCACATTTCAGACAATTTGAAGTTGATTGAACTTGGTTTTGGTAGTCAGATTTTGAAAAGTCAAACATCCATTGAGTAGTGCTATTGGTACCAAAGTTGAAAAAACAGGGTATAAGGCCCTAGTCAGAGCCAAATGATATTCCAACAAGAGTTTGCAACAACATGGGCTAACATTAACCTTAAGATTTGTTTCACACATCCATCTGGAAAACCTTCGATATACAGCGTTTGGGAAAGGGCAGAGCCTTTGAAAACAAACTTGGAGGGTGATTGAATGTTTTGTCTGTCATATCTTTACAGGCCAGTCAGAGCAACAAAAAACGTGATGTAGCCAGTGAAAACCAAGGAAATGGGCGTGTCTATCTGCTTTGCAAGGTTAGGCTAACACATGATGATACTATGTCTGGCCTTTACAGTCCCATGGAACCACAAAGGTACCTAAGCCCCTTCACCATGGCAAGGCAAAGTTCTTGTGTGGGGAATTATTTTGTGTTTTTAGGGGGAGGTTGTTTTTGTTTGTATTTTTTTTTTTTTTTTTGGTGGTGGGGGGCATGAACTATTAACTAATTGCTACCAAGGACAAATAGAAAAATGTTGAATGGTGAATGCCATTGAAACAATAATCTTTAATAATTGAAAGAAAGAGGTATCAACAATGAACAGTTCAAATGAATGAAAAAATGAAGTTTGGCAGGCAAGCCCCTGACTGCCCCTGTTTTGGTTTTAGCAGCTTCCTCCTCCTATTCAGCTGCCTAGGCAACTTCAGGCTGCTATTCATGCTTGTTCCAGGGCTTTGTTTGGTGGGGTTGTTGTGGAGGAATCCAATTTGGATGGCACCATCTTCTAAGGTATGTCTTCATGGAGGCACCATACCCTGAAGCCTCATCTTTGGAAGGGAGAAGAGGGACTGGAGTTGTAGCTCCTGAGTTTTTATCTGAGTTAGAGGCAGGTCACTCAGCAGGTCCTGGAAGGCTTCAAATCACATATTCCCATTTTCAATGAAACCTGTGCAGGACAGGAAGGTCCAGGCCTTGACTTTGCCCATTATTGGCATTTTTTGGCTGGTGGATCAGGCATTTCTCCAACCATGACTTGCCAAGGACCCTGTACCTGTCCAGCTTCCTGCTAAAACACAGTCCTGGTCTCTCCATCTCGGTCAAGACGTCAGTCTGTACAACACTGTACACTTTAGACAATGCCAAGCCCCTGCCACCTTGTGTGGACTCTACACTGACTTCAGTAATGCCAGAGGAGTGTTGCTCTGCTCCCCAAAGACATCCCCCAGAAGGACCATCCACAGCAGAACGCCTACCACGGATGGGGCCGCCCCCAAAGAGTCACACAGAGCAAGGACCTTCTGAATGCGTAGCTTCCGTGTAACATCTGTGGTCCAGTTGTTCAGAGGTGGGCAGCACACATACGAGGTAGCAGCAGTGTGGGGAGCTCAGCAGAGGAACCACTGCATCTTCATGGTACTGTCCTGATGGGATGTGGAGGTTCCAAGGCTCATAGACAGTGCCTTGTCATCTGGGGACAGAGGATGACCATTGGTGAGCTTGAGGGAGCTTGATAGGCTTTCCAGCTCTTGTGGTACCTGCCCTTGCAACTGCCCTTCTCAAAAGCAGACCTCAGGACATAGATCAGGTACTCCAGCATCTCTTGAAGCACAGTAAAATGCTAATGGCATTCCACAAAGTCCCTGAAGGGCACAAGCGTGGCATTATCAGCCAAGAGCTCTGCAAAGCACTGTTCACTGATCAATGCCTCAGGTCTGATCAGAGTCAGGCAGTCTGTCCCCTTAAACAGCCTGACTCGCTCCATGTGACTGAAGAGGGCTTCCACCATCTTGGCCTCAAGGTCAGTCTTGTGGGCCAGATACTCCATGGCTCAGGTGTGCATGACCCTCATGATTTGAGGGTGTGTGAGGCCACAGGTGGTGACAACCACACTCACCAGGTGTTTGTAGGGCGTGCTCATGTGGGGGGAGTCGGTGTAGAGCTGAACAAATTCAGATCACCCTGGCTCTCCTCCCCATGAAACACTGGCCTGCCATCCAGGTTGCTTTGGAAGTTAGCACCCTCACAAAAGATAAGGGTGGAGAACAGCATGCCCTGCATCCCTACCACTTCCTCCAGGCCGGTCCTGGACCACAGCAAATGCAGGTGTCTCTCCTCACTGGTGTCTGTGCGCATCAGAGTGCATGCAGCATGGACAGACTGCTTCTTGATGTTGCTGGCCTCCTCCAGGTCTGCCAAATCCACAGGGTCAGGGCTCTTCTGCCCAAATAGGGACAAAGACAAGAGAACTCTATAGTCGGGGTAAGTGTTCACAGCCTGGATGGCTCTGTTCAAGCCCCCAGAACATATTGTCGATCCTGCAATGGATTAAAATTTGGAGGATTTGGCCAGGCTGTTTTTATCTTTTTTTTTTTTTTTTGGATAGTCTCTTCTCATGTCCCTATTGTCTGAGGGTGCATGAGGCCACAGGTGCTCCATGAATACTGCCATGAACCTGTTGAGAAATTCTACTGCCAGGTTCCTGCCAGTGGCTGCTGTATGCAACAGGTGAGACTTTACCCTCAAGTCCCCATAGTACTGAAAGCATTTTCACGGAAAACCCACCTGCAGTGTGGGCAAGTATGTCCTGTAAACACTTCAGTGCAGCACATGTGGCAGAACTACATTGAGACGAGGGTAAATGCTTTGTGATAATGTGCAAGTGCCCTAGGATAGGATAGGCATAAGGGAGGTCCACATATGCCATTCAATCCTTGTCCCTCTCCAACTTGTGGAGTTCAATAAAGGCCCCATCTTTGTCATGATTTCATGATAACAAGCCCTCCAGCCAGTATGACTGGAGACACCGGCACTCTGATATCATCATCTTTGGGGAAGTCCTCAAACTCACAGGGTGATATCAGTGCCTCAGTGTTCTCAGGTGCCAGTTCCAGAAAGTCTGACATCATTTTTCTTCAAAGTGCAGTGTGATTGTGAGCTAAATGAGTTGCAAAGCTATGTGCAAATGTTGTTACAGTTAAGAAGAATTGCTTGTTTGCTGGAGGGTTAGGGTTAGGAGTTAGGTAATGGTTCTTGCTTGCAGGCATCTGGTGATATGTTATGCCTTCAGTAGTCAGAACAAAAGAGCACTGCTTGCCTGTCCTCTATATTTACACCCCTCACTATGAATTTCTCTTAAAATTTGGGTAGATCCCTTAACTTTTTGTTTTGTCTGTTTTAAGGTAGGGTTGGGTAAAAGGATGGTTCAGGTTTTCAGATATATCCTAAATATGTGTCTCCCGAGTCTCTAGGATTAATGATTCCTGAGTCTTAAGAAAAAATATCATCCTATTTAAAATAAATGGGGTGGGTGGATGGGAAAAATTTGTCACCAAAATCTTGTCCCAAGAACATGTTTGGGAGCACATTTCAGACCATTTGGAGTTGATAGGGTATGTGTTTTTTGTGGTCAGAGTTTGAAAACTCAAACATATGACTCCCTCTACCAGCAAATGTTTTATTTATTTATGGCAAATCCATCTTGCAAAGCTCCCATCTGAACCATTTGGGCCTGGTTAGAAAGTGACAGGACCAATCAGCGAGGAGGAACAGTACTTTCGGGCACGACGGAGTTGTTATGTATACAAGCAGCAACAAGAGGCAGAGCTTAGCGTGGATGCTGCTGAAGCGCCAGTTTTATCAGAGCTTGATGACATTGAACAACAGTGAATTGTTTTCTTATCAAAAATGACAAAAGTCGTGTACTAACATGTCTACAGTCGCCATGGTTCACAAAATGCAGATATGGAGTTTACTCCTTCTGTAGGGGTGCAGCTTGATAGCGGCTATGTCATGTGTTTTGGTTGCTCTGATTGGCCCATAAAGATGTGAAAGACAAAACATTCATCCAATCACCCACCAAGTTTTTTTCCAAAGGCTCTGCCGTTCCCCAAACACTGTGTATGAGAGGTTTTCTAGATGGATGTGTGAAACAAATCCATCTGGCGTGCCAGGTGAACAGACTGCTGCTCTGTCTGACCGTAATTCTCTTCATAATGCAATAAACAGAAACAACTGAATTCTAACCCACCCAGCAAGAATTAATTGCAAGGATGTTAAAAAAAAGTCTCCATTATGTCTAAACGTCTAGATAAAATTGAAAAGTGAAAGGTGAAAAGCCGTAATTTTCAGGTTGTTGAAAAGACGTCTCTCTCTAAAGACGTTGCTGTGATATGGTCATATTTTAAACGACTATTATTGTGCTAATTATGGATCAAATCAGACAGATAAAACATAGCCCAACTATCTTTTGACTAAATTAAGGCTATGATGGACTGACTAGATTTAGCCTGAAATTAATAATAATAAAAAAAAACATCTAAATGACATTGGGTGTTTGATGGAAAGGAAATATTTATATCTGAATCTTTTGATTTTGTTCACTTTGAACATGTTTAATGTTTGAAGGTGAATCAAACTTCATACTGTTTCACTCTTGAATATTTATACAATTAAATGTATTCTCAATATTTCACTACAAATACTTATTTCAGACACTTTTTAAATCCCAGCCCATCAGTTATTGAGTCTTTTAAAACTGCTGGTCTGTTTTGAGTCTGTTTATCATCTGTTATAAACTCTGTTTCTCCTCCATTATTTTTCTCTGCTGGTGCTGTGAAGTTTCATTGACATCCACTGTGTAGCAGCGTCCAATCAGAGAGTGATATCCAATAAGGGGGCGTTTCTTTGAGTAAAAAGAGTTACGGGAAGCCTGCTCTCATGTGTCTCTGCTCATCGGTCTTCAAATCTCAGACCTCGGTCTTACGGCTTCAGTGTTCAGACCAATTGGGTCTTTGGAACGGTCCTTAAGATGCCGGATCAGGAACTACTTCTGGTTCAAGTGAGGACCGAGGACGGATAAGCAAGCGACATGGAATCCACCTCGTGTGTTTTACAACAGAGAGATTTTTAGTGGAGGTCAAAGTGCACCAAACCTAATTCATGCATAAAGTTGCTCTGATATTATTTTATAAGAAGGTCTATTTGGGTGTGGTTAATAACGTTTTGACTGACATCTGCCCAACTCCTCTGCAGGGCAACATTATAGTATGCAGTGAATTAACAGAAGCATCACTGCTGTTTTACTTTTCCTAAGACTTAGATCAGAAAGTCACAAAAAACCAAGCACAAGTCAAATTCTTATTATAAAAGTTTTCAGACACTGAAATTAAAGTATTTTGTCTTTGATAAAAAATCATTCTTGGTACTCATGGACACTCCCTGTATGCTCATAGAGTTTTTAAAGACTTTGGGGTAACTTGGTTCCTGTTTCCTTCAAGGCTCAGAACAATCAGTCCAACATCTCGGAGTAGAAGAAGAAGCATCGTCTCCTGTCTTCTCTTTGTTCATTTTCATTGTGATGCAGGATGTGCACGGCTTCACTCAAGTGTTGTGAGACTCAAATGAAGCACATGTGACTCAGAGCGAAAGAAATACTCCTCCGAGGATTTTTCAAAAGCGCAAAATAGGCTACAGACGTCGCCGTTCCTCGCCAAAGATGTGCCTGGACCTCAAACAAAGCCCTAACAATGCAATCAAAACAGCATTGCTCGCTTCAAAGCCAGCTGGTATAGCACGCCTCATTGCCTCCACGCCTATAAGTCCTGTCTAAATATGTGCCGCTGCACACGCTGGGGTTTTTTGTCCCCCTCCCTCCCATCTCTCGCATCTCCTCTCTTTCTCACAAATTTTATTCACAGTTTGCATTCAGAGATCCTTAGGAAGATAAACAGAATATTTGGCTCCTTGTCAACGCTTTGGGGCTGAGCGAGCTGCAGCAGCGCTGCTGCCACCGCCGCTTCTGTGCCCGTGATTTGTCGCCATTTCACAGCAGCCGGGGCAGCTATTTGGGTGAAATTATGGGGCTATTGATTGCAGAAAGAGAGCAGTTTTACTGAGAGCAGCAGAGCAGCACCAGAGGCAGGCTGGGAGGAGAGTGCTCCTACTTTATTAGCTTATGGTGTGTTAGCTACACCACCTCCTCCTCCTCATCAGGAGTCTACTCATCTTTTCTCCTCATTTCTTTTTTTACCTGCAATTTTTTCTCCTCCTGTCTTTTTGTCCCCAAACTTACATAAAGTTTTACAGCCACATTATTCTTGCCTTCATTTGTTCAAATATCCTCTTTTTCTTTCTTTTATTCCTTGAAAAGCCATTATGAATTATTTGAGCCTGGAGACATCAGCTGTTTCTGTCTCATTTCCCTCTCTGTTGCTTTTACCTTTTTTTTAAACCTCCTGTTTTTAACTTGAGACTTTAGAGCTATTATTTGTGAATCATTTGATAAAGGTTATCTCATTACATGCAGCCTTTTTCTCACTTTCTCTTGCTGTCTTTTGTCAAGGAGCACAATTTTGTGTCTTGCCTGAAGGTAGTGTGCATCACAGAGAGACTTGCTGATGGAGACTCTCACACTGAGCCAAACTGTGGTGCTTATTACTCTCATATTTTTTTGGAAAGCGCTTCAGCCCGATCACAGTGTGCGCCGTTTTTTACCATGTGCTAGAGGACTGCTTAGGGCAGCAGGGAGGCAGACAGACAGACATTCTCTGTCAGTGTCAGATGCCCAAACCCAATTGTCTGTATCCTCCCAGATATTGCATAACATGCAGTGAGAGAGCTGGAGCAGCCGCAGTAATTAGCCCATTAACCCTAATGTGTCTAAATCATCTGGACAGGGAAATGGCTTACTGTGGAGAACAAGCAGGCGCACCACTTTACTGAGCCTGCCTCAACCTGAAAACCCACATTATGGCAGACATAAACCTTCATTGCTTCATGTCATTTCCAATGGAGATCATTTTCCTGCATTTACAGAGTCATTAGTTCAGCAATGAGGAGTTAATTTACAATTAACTAATAAACTATCATTTTGGTAATTGATAAACCAGTTAGATGGGGCTGAAGATGTCTTCAATATCTGACTGTTCTCATCCCATGCAGTTCTGAGTTTCCCTGTAGAAAATGCATTTCAGTTTTCAAGCTGGGTGCATGGCGGCTGTGGCTCTGCAGCATCACATTCATTTTCATCTATGTGTGCATGTTCAAGTCAGGGCTTTCAGCCAACATGAGCACCAAGTCCCACCAGATGAGAATGCAGTGAATAGCAGACATGCCTGTTTTTGTCAGCAAGCCGTGCACATCACTCGGCTAAAATCGATGTAAGCACAGAGCCGGATTCAGTCTAATTTAGCAGGTATGTATGCCCACATAGGTTTGCATTGTTCTTCTGTAAAAATCGCACACAGTGAGCTCATCTTCAGCAACTGGCCTGGTACTTTAAACCAAAAACCAGCAGTGATTCAGCAAAAACATCACCGGTCAAACGGCTTTATTTTTGCTGGCTTGGCAAATGCAAAAGTAAGGAAAAGCTCCCATGGGTTCTACTATCGTTACAATAATGATGACAGTCCTGTTTTCAGGCTCATACTCTGACCTGACAAAAATCTATAAACACTAATATGTCCCATTTGATCAATCCTGTGCACATTTAAATTAGTTGAAACACCAAAACAATGCACCATGCCAGTTACATTCTGTTTGCATTGTTCTGTATTTACGTTCATGTCATTGTCCGTGCTGTTGCCATTTAATCAATAGAAAAACAATTAAGCCAAAGCTCCAATCAATTTAAAAGTGCCGACAGACCTGCGGCAAAACGCTAGATAGGTCATGCTATAAAAGAAGCCAGTGTTTTTTCTTCGAGCTCCAGGAGAGGGACTTATACTAGTACTATGTAATAAAAATGCAGCTTTTTCTATGCACTTGTCTGTTTCCATGATATCCTAACTGACAAAGTCAGTTAAAAAGCAGCAAACATGGTTGATGAGTACATGCAGGAAAAAGTGCTGTTATGACCCACTTCACTGATGCTGGTCACATCCAACGGGCTTCTTAGGAGTTTATCTTTGCAAATAATCGATAAAGTAGGCACACTTTACATCTTAGTTTGTTTTAGCTGAGGAAAGAGTACACCCATTTTTGTGTTTTAAGTTTCCATATGTATATAGTAGGGCTGTCAAGATTAGTTGCATTCATTGAGATTGACTAGAATCCAAAATTAATGAGCTAGTATCTTTTTTAATAGCGATTAATTCCACGTTTTATTTTTGCCCTGCCTAGGCTACTGTAATGTCTCTATTTGTTATCAGCATTTACCTTCTAACGTTCACATATTTTCTTTTCAATCCATAATAAATCCCTTTTACTGTGTTTGTGTTAAAATTTTAATTTACCTATAAAGGTCTTTATCATCATTTGGTTTAGTTTAAAACAGTAGAAAACACTAAAATGACACGAACAGATTTAAATGCAAAATAAAGACATTTTGGAATGGGATACAAGGGGTGTGATTAATCGTGATTATTTACAGAAACGATTGCGATAAAAAATTTTAGGCTTTTGACAGCTCTAATCTATCTATCTATCTATCTATCTATCTATAAATTAACAGCATTGGAAAATACCAAAATCATTTTTTATGTTTCTACAATGGCTTATACACCAATATGTAGAAGCTCTTTAACCCAAATGATATTTTTAATGCTAAAATATAATTATTATTTTTATCCATGAATTTTCAAATTTACTGATTTACAAAAAAACTTTAAAAAATCTTGAAGCACATTAATATTTATTGATTAATATGTTAAATTATAGTTATTTACTTGCATTCCTGAACAGAAAAAATAGTTTTAATGGTTGAATGTTATGCTTGATTCATTTCTGACTTCTCAGAGAAGCCCAGTGAGCCGGCTCAAATTTGGGTGAATTCAGTTTGAAATCCCTCATTCCTGTTCAAAATGGTAAAACGTGGAGAGCTCACTGAAAATGAAAGAGTCCACATTAAAGCACTTCACGATGCTGGATGGTCTCTGAGACAAATATGACGGGTGGTCCAATAAATTTGTTAAGCACTGTATGTATATATATATATATATAAATATATATATATATACACACACACACACACACACATATATAAAATTTCATATATATATATATATATATATATTGTTAGGAATAAGTATGATAGAGTCCCTCTTCCTTTCCTTTCTTTTCTTTGTAAATTGTTTTGGGCTGGTTTTCATGTGGGAAATAAACATTGGGTTAAGCTGTGTTGAAATGTCCGAGCGTCTTGAATGCACCATGACAGCAGTGCGTGCGAAGCTGCGACTGTGTCACCTTTAAATGATGTCAGAAGACTCAGGTAGTGGGGAACGCTGCCACGGAGAAGAAGAAGACGCCGACTCGGACTCTACAGCAACCAAATTCCCACGGACTTGAATGAAACTAGTATTTGTTTTTGAGTTGTTACCCAACTGAACTAAAACTGAACTGGAAGCAAGCTTGGGCTCGCCGATTCACACCACGCTGGCAGGACGAACTAGGCCGGAGGCCCTGACGACAGCGGCGTGCAGGTGAGCTTACCCAGCTTGTGTTTCCATACTGAAGACCAGTCCTGTTTTCCTTCTTCTTTTCTTTAATACACTGGATGTTAGGGCTAGAGTTTTGATAAGGTTTACTTACCCGGGGTTTAGCCCGTAACAATATATATATATAAAGCTGATAGACAAAAGGCCGAGGTTACTAATCAGCAGATCCAAACCCTATCCAAGCACATACCTGTTATATCATTCTGACTACCGCTTTTTTCAGCCTGTGCAGTCTTTTACATTCGCTGTGATCTATCTTGACCTGCCCAACTTCTCTTGTAGTAGCCGTAGCTACCAGTGATGCTTAGAGCTGCAGAGATGCACGGAGAAGTCAGGGAAGTTCAGAACTGCATCAGAGAATTGGAGTTAGGAAAGAGCAGAGATGCTGACTATTGAATAAGAAAAGATGATGACTACAGAAAAAATGTTTTTATCAAGTTATATTTATCCTTCACATTTTTGGATTAAAACCAACAGTCTTTGTATAGTTCAATAGCTTAGGATCATTAGATGTGGTAATGTCAAACATTATAAGTCACATCATCAGTGTGAATGCCCACACCAACGATGTGATTTAGGGAGGTGGAAAATAAACAACGTTAGAACCCAATATAATCTATGACACGACTGTTCTGACCAACAATGCTGCCTTAAAGTTGTTTTGGCTCTAGGTTGGCATATAAATCCCTTGATGACTCCAGGATTGTCAGATACAGGCCTGAATTTCAACTCAAATTTAAACTTCAATAGGATGACTGGAGCCCTGTGATTGACTGGTGACCAGTCCAGGGTGTACCCGGCCTCTCGCCAGCTGGGATAGGCTCCAGCCCCCCGCGACCCCCAGTGGGATAGAAGATGGATAGATGGAAAGGATGACTGAGAGGAAAAGAGAAAAGTACATGAGATTCTTTTCATTTAAAAATTGGCTTTAAAAATTAACATCTAGAAAACAAGAGAGAAAAACAAACACTTCTACCTTTCATTTATTTTGCCTGAATTAAGTTTTTTTTTTTATGTTAACTAGGCATTTTTCTAGAGGTATAGCCTACAAAACTTCTTTTACGTGTAACAAAAAGAATTTATTTGGACCTCGTTTGACCAATCATCATGCACCTGTCAGATTTTATATCTGTCATTCTCTTTCACAGTCAGCCTGTCATTCAGTGCTGACATTGCAACCCTCCTCCACCCCAGCCACCCCCATTCAGTTCATCTGCATCTAGTCCAGATCCTCACAGGTCTCCTGCTCATCGCCACCTCATTGGTTCCTGGGTCAGATAATTTTAATGTGTCCCTATTTGGAGAGTTGAAAATGGAGTCACCTTCATTTTGTAGCATCGGGTATAACATATGACGGGAGTTAGCGCTGTACAGGGCAAATTCAAATGGAAACCATTTCATAAAACTGTTTAAATAAATGCTATCATTCAAAAACAGTAACAATTAAAGTCATGCATAATAAACAGAATATTGACTAACATCAGATACACATTAAACTCACAGTTATCGCTGTGGTTTAGTTGTGTAGCTAGCTTGTATACACTGGTGACCAGTGTAGCAATTACCTCAGATCTACAGTAGCTATGGTAGAGAGAACCTTTCTCTGTAGAGGGTTTGGCATCCTGGTTCTTCCGGTGCCAATAAACATTAGTCTATTACTTTTAAAGATAGTATTTTATTATTATTATTAAGACCAGTGATTCTTAACTGGTTGCATACCAGTACCGACTACGGCCTCCTTAACCCTCAGGCATCACTTTAATTTACCACCATTAAAGCCATTAAAGACAACAATGTCAACTTCCAAAAAAACTGCTACAAAAACTTAACAGGTCAATATTTTTTTCTGCTTTTTTTTGCATAAATCTCTTAAACAACTTCAGCTTTGCTCAAAACTACCAAACATTCAATCATTTTGAGGATTTTAACCCTTTTAATGTCAGTTTGATTACTTAAAGATCAAAAAATATGTTTTGAATGGGAGTCAATGAGCCATTTTTGTCTACAAGTGACTCGAAAGGGTAGTAAATTTAACATTGGATGCTACACAAAAACTAATACTGCCTCAAAGTCAATATTTTGGATAATGTTTGACATACCCAGAACTGATTTTAAAAAACACCCCCCACTGCCCCAACATTAGATATGTGGAAAATAATTACTGTTTTGTGTGATTTTTAGAAAAAATATGACCATCCTGTAATCAAACTAGCATTTAAAGGGTTAAAATCCTGAAAACTATTCAATCATCCATTGTTTTGATTAGAACTGAAGTTGATCAAAAGATTTGACCATAAAATTCACTAACAAAGACCACTTAGGCAGGAATGCATTTTAAAGGTTCATTTAGTAATCAAATTGTAGGAATGAATTGATGGATTGAGAAGAAAAAAAAAAGGGGGGGGAGAAGGTCGTGGGTTGAGGCCGAACGGCGGCCAAAAGGAAGTGAAGGAAAAGGATAGAGGGGTGAAAGAGGGGGAAAAGGTCGTGGGATGAGGCCAGACGGCAGCGAAAGGAAAGTGAGGGAAAGGACGGAGGGATGGTTTGATGGAGGGATTTGTGGAGTCTTCAGGTTTCAGCAGGTTGGAGACTCGGTGTGGGGGTCCGTCTTTTCATGCTCTATGGATAAGAGCCCCAAGGAGGACCCCGAGATGACATGAGCGCATGTGCATTTCTTAAGTCGCTCAGGTTGTTCCGGGTGTAGAAGAGGTAGGCTGAGTAGGACCAGTGACCCAGTGTTTTGATGATGTGGTCTGGTATGCCTTGTTTAGATGCTGTAGAGGCGGCTCCGATTCGCAATGAATGACCGGAGTACAGGTTTGGGGGTATTCCAGATTTGGAGAGGATTTGATGGAGATGGTGATGAAACCAGAAACGGGTGGCTACTTGACCTGTCTCGGATATGAAGAGGGGTTCGCTGGGTGAAGTATGAGGGTTTAGCCTTGAGTTGATATAATCGCGGATGGGTTCAAATGGGCTCAGGTATGAATCTTGTCGGAAGATGTATCGGGGTTGAGGGTGTCCAGATTGGTTTGTCTTGCTGTGTTTGAGGTGAAAGACAAGTGAGTCAGATGAGAGGAAGGTAATGTCAGACAGAGTGGCGTGATGAGAAGGGTTAAAGTTTATGGAAGAGGTAGTGAACTCTGAGCAACGCAGGAAGCCGAAGAATGCTAGGAGGAGCATTGCTTCTAGAGTTCTGTCTATGGCAGGAGATGAATAACCAGATCTAAGAGTATGGATGCAGCGGGCTAGGAGATCGGAAGTAAGAGGAAGTCTTCTGGCTTCAGGACGGGGCTCTGTCTTGCGAAGGCCTTTGATAAGCATGCCGATGTGTGCATGGGACAGAGCTGTGCAGGGTGAACCTGTGGCTAGTTTGATGAAGAAGTTGATGCCGTTTAGATAGACTTTGATTGTAGTTGCTTTGATGTTTTGGATGGAATGGGCATAAGAGATGAAGCCAGAGAATGTCAGAATGTCTAGGGAAGGAAATGGAAGATTTAGGGAAGTGTGAAATGCCTTGAAGCAGTTCCATCCGGTGAAGTAGGATGAGAGTGATTTTGGGGCGATGCTGTTGATAATAGCATCTTGTGAAATGTTAACCAGATGTTCCAATTGAGGGTTCAGTTGAAGATGGTGTCCGAGAACGGAGGGATTGGCGTGGGGTAAGGATCCGAGTCTGGAGCTAATAGCTTGAATTTCTGAAATGAGAAACGGGACAGAGAACCGGCAATGGCGTTACAGTGGCCAGGAATGTGGAAGGCTTTCAAGATTAATTCGTGTTGGATGGAAATCAGAGTAAGCTTTTGCATGAACTGCACGATCTCAAGACTGTGAGACCTTCCCTTGTTGATGATGTCAACTACTGCTTGGTTGTCTGAATAGATGGCTATGGTCTTTTTTGACCACTGTTGCCCCCAAAGGATGGCTGCGATGATGCCCAGGTACATTTCATGGATTGTGGAAGATGAAGTGAAGGCCAAGAACTCTGGGGGCCATTCAGCGGAAAACCACTTGCCATTAAAGTAGCTGCCGAAGCCTATGGAGGGAGCTGCATCAGTGAAGAGTTGAATGTCCTCTGGCTTTGAGATGTAGTCGTCATAGAAGAAGGAGATTCCGTTCCAAGATGAAAGGAACTGCTGCCATAGTTTAAGTTCCATTTTGCAGGACTTGTCAAGTGAGATGTGACCATGTAGGGATGGGATGGATGCTGCAATGGCAAGGAGATGCGATAAGAAGGATCGACCTTGGGGAATGATGCGAATGGCATAGTTGAGATGGCCTAGTAGAGAGAGGAGCTGGCGTTTGGTGCATCTGTTAGCCAGGGTGAAGTTTGAGATCAGTAAGGAAATTCTGTGGATTTTCTCTAAGGGCAGAGAAGCCTGAAATGAGACTGAGTCAAGAGTGATGCCTAGGAACTCTAGGGAAGTGCTGGGGCCTTGAGTTTTCTCAAGTGAAAGTGGGACTCCCAGTTCTTTGAAGGAGGAGGAGAGCACGTTAAGGCCATGAAAAGGAGAAGAGGAAGGTGGTGTAACGGTAAGAAAGTCATCAAGGAGGTGAATGATGTAGGGGAGTTTGTGCTTCTTTAAGAGAATCCAGCAATCCAGAGCTTCTGAAAGGGAATCAAAGATTTTTGGGCTGCTTTTGCACCCGAAAGTCAGACGAACGGCAAAGTAGTAAGCTCCCTTCCATCTCACTCCAAAGAGGTGCCAGAAGTCAGGATGAATGGGAAGCACTTTGAAGGCACTGGTAATGTCTGCTTTAGACAGCCAGGCTCCTTGACCAGCAAGGTGGATGAGGGAGATGGCATGATCAATGGTGGAATAATGCATGGAGAAGTCAAGACTTGGTATTAAACTGTTGATGCTGGGGGTGGAGGAGCCGTGAGGAGATGAAAGGTCGATTATGAGTCTCTTTTTTCCTGAATATTTTCGAGTAGCTACGCCGATGGGGCTTATTCTGAAGGTGGGGAAGGGGGGATGGAAAAATGGGCCGATCATGAATTTTTCTTTGACTTCCTTCTCGAGTAGTTCTTCTACTGTGTTAGGCTCAGCCATGGCCGATTGCAGATTGTCACAGATGAAGGAGGAATCTGGAGTAATGTGGAGTGCTGGATGGAAACCGTGTGTGAGGCCATCGATGAGGTACTTGACAAATGAACGATCAGGGTGGTTTTGTAAGGCTAGTTCAAGATTGTGGATATTAATGGGGGTGTTAATGTACTCACATGGATTGAGTTTTGTAGGATTATGGGGGCATGTTGGTCTGGAATGGGCCCCGCCACAGAAGGAACAGGTGTGAAGGAGGCAGCAGCTGGATGAGTTGCAGCCTAGTTCATTGAAATTGTTGCATATCATTCTTCCCCCTTGGAAAAGAAGTGGTCTTCCTCTCTTGTCCACTCCTTTTTCGATAGGACCGATGAAGGCAGTCTTGGAGTTGGTGGGTTTTGGTGTGATGGATGGTGGTGGGGCTTTGGAAGAAAGTCTGGGATTGAAGGAAGGTGCTTGGTTGATGGGAGGGGAATTAAGAGGAAGAGAAGAGACGACTGTGCAACAAGTGGCGGGGTGTGAAGGGGCACCACAGAGGTGGCAGTTAAGGGATGATGTGGCAGCAAAAACACGACAGTATAACTCAAGATCAAGGGTTCCCCAGTAAGTGTTTTGGTTGTACTGCTGTAGGCGGCCGGCGGCCTGAGAGGCGAAAAGTGTGTGATAAGTGTAAAAAGCGCTACCCCCAAAACGTAATGCTAGGTCCAGAATGATGGACATGTTGTCATCGAGTTCGGATCTACGATCTGGGAAGGCAGAACAAATGACATCCCTATAAAGGCTAAATGAATAGGCGAACTCCACTGCGGTAAGCGCTTTTGATTTGGAGGGAAGAGGGTCTTTAAGGGTGAGGGGTCCAAATGGAGTTAACACTTCTCGTGGAATGTGAGGGTTAGTGGTGGAGGGGTGAAGAAGAAGTGCGAGGTCGATATAGTTACCGGTGAGAATCTGCTGCCTCAGTGTGAGTGAAACGGGTGATGGTCGAGAGGAAGTGACTGGACGAACTGGAGGAAGGGCGGTGGAAAGAGTGAAGTTGTTCAGTGGAAGAGGGTGTGAAGTATTGGTTGCTCCAGTGGGCTGAAATGCTGTGGAGAGAGAAAAGGAGTTATTGGCGGGATAATTGACATTGGAAGTGTAAGGAAGAAAGGAAGGAGGGGGAAGGGAAGGTGGAAAAGGAAGCAAAGGGGGAGCTGAGGGGTTGGAGGAGGCAGCTCCTGTTGCAAAGGTAAGGGAGGTTTGGGCGTCGGGAAGCCCAGGTAAAGTTGTAAGAGGCCCGGGGGGGCGAGAAAGGATGAAGAAGGCAAGGTAGGAAAAGGGAGTATGTTAGGATGAAGGGAAGTTTGTGGAAGGGTAAATTGAGGTAGCTGGGGATGAAGAGTGTAGGAAGGAAGAGGTTCAGAGGTTTGAGCGGCTTGAAAGTTAGAAGAAGGCTCTGGGTCTCCAGCAGAGGGCGTGGTCCGCCTGGCGTCCTCATTGGTAGTGTGCGTGGTGACGTTATCGCGGCTGCGTCGGGCTTGCATCCTGGAACCTGGAAGCGCTCTTGAAGAGCATGGTGGAGAGGTGGATTGTTGTTCAGACGCGGAGAGCAGTTGGAACAGTTTTATTTTGTTGTCTGAGCGGTGGAATGGGATGTTCTTTTGGCTGAGGGTGTGTCTAAGGCGAGCGACCGTCCACTCAGAGATGTTTGGAGTTCGTGTGCGCTCTGCACGACGGCAGGAGGGAGGTGACTCGCGTCTGCGGCTGGTGTGCCTGGCTCTCGGCGTTGGAGAAGGGGTGCGTCTGGAACCCCGAGATCGTCTTGTTGACACTGTCTGGGTCTCCCCCTTGAATTGACGGGAGGAGAGGGTCTGATGATGTTCGAGTCATCTGTGGAGGAAGCTCTGGAACCCTGGGGAATGTGGATGGTGGATCGCACTCGAGGCTGCTTCAAGGGTTGGGGAGCAGAAGTTGGGGAGAGCTCGGGCGCCGATCCATGGAGTTGTTCCCCGAAGAGGTCGTCGTCTGAGGCCGAAATCTGCAATTCTGCCATGAGAAGGTAAGCGTGTCTCTGCCGTAGTCGATGTGAAAACAGAAGAAAGGGAAGAGGGCACAGAAGACAGTTGGTTAAATAGGAGTAGGACGGAAATTAGATTACGTGAGAGGCATGGTCTTGGTTCCTGAACTTAGTTTTTAATAAAACAAAAACTACATAAAGCAGAAAGAAATATTAATTTATACTATTTTTATTGCTGTTTTGGAAGTGGACATTTTTGTCCTTGATGGCTTGAAAGGGTAGTAAATTTTAAATCGGGTGCTACACAAAAACTAAAAAATGCATCAAAGTCAATATTTTGGCAAATTATTGACATATCACAGCTGGATTAAGAAATAGTGCCCCAGACATCCAACATTTGGTTTAAGGAAGATATTACATTTTTTCACTTTATTTTGATTAAAAAACATTGACTTTAAGAATTCAAACTGGCATTTAAAGGATTAAAATCCTCAAAATGATTGAATGTTTGGTAGTTTTGAGCACAGCTGAAGTTTTTTTTTGTTTTTCAGAGATTTACGCTAAAAAAGCAGAAAAAATATTAATCTGTTAAGTTTTTAGAGCAGTTTTTTGGAAGTGGACATTTTTGTCCTTAATGTCTTTAAAGGGTAGTAAATTTGTTTCACAGTGTTCCCCTGACCAATTACAGCAATTGAAATTTGAATTCAAAAATTTGCCTCGAAAGAAACTTGGAAAAAATGAGACCATATGCACTAACACTGACAAAATGGTGAGCAGAGAAAGAGAAAAAAATTTTCCCAAATGGACAAAAAATGCTCCTAGTGATGCCTGAGGTTTAAGAGAAAGTGCGTCCCAAATTTTTGAAAAAGTTCATCCAATCAAAACCTTTCGGTAGCCGAGAGGTCTCACACGAATGCAAATTCAAAACGCTTTGCAAAAAGAAAAAAACACGACGACATCTGAGAAAAACACAAAAACAAAAGTTCACAACACAAATACAAAAACTTGCTGTAGCGCATGAATACAAACACTCAGCGCCACACATGGAAACATAAACTCGGCACAGCACGGAGGCAAACAGATTCCACAACAGCACAAAAATACAGCAACATGGCACAGCAGATGCAAGTAAAAAGTCACAACACAACGGAAGTGGGGCTGTTATTAGGGACGGACCTGCTAGCCTGCTAACATTTTCCCAAGATAGCGTTGAAGATTTTCCTTGTAATCTTGGGAAAAGCAGCTGTGTTAATTGAAAGAAAAGAAGATGCAAAAATGAAATGCCCTAGATAAATATTAAAGCACAGGAAAGCCTGAAAAACACGTATGATTTAACTCCATACTGGTGCTTCTTTAGGTAGAATATTTGCTGCATTTATTTTCCTAGCAAACTTTTGTGACCCACTGGAATGTACTTCGCGACCCATTTTGAGGTCCCAACCCACCATTTGAGAACCACTGATTTAGACAATGAAGCAAGTCTAGCTTTAGTTTATTTCTGAGAAAAACTTGCTCTAGCTCCTTCCAGCTAACGCTCAATGATCTCTCACCGTGAAGCCTCGTCTGCAGGAGCCTGCGAGCCGTTATCAGAGCTATCGGCTGAAAAGAACAACGAGGCTATTTCCCCACACAGAAAAGACCAATCGACGCGCTTCACCCTGAAATAGATGAATATGACAACTGATGGAGTAATCTATCCGAATAAAGCCTATTAGTCCAACGATATAATCAACTTTGAATTGCATATCGATCGGCACATCAACAGTGATCAAGGTGTGTCTACTGTAGCAGAAAAGAGATGATAGTAAAACCTATTTTCCTTTAAGTAGTATCGCTCTAGAAGCCCCTCCACCCTTCTTATATTACACACATTTCGCCCCCCCAGTAATGTATCCATTTCCTTCTCCCTCTCTACGTGCTCCTCTTAGTCGGGGTGTGTCCATCCATCTCAGCGTCTGGCCACACTCTTGGCGAGTAGCGGGGGCTTCCCATCGCACTCAGCGGCCGAGCTGTCCAGCCAGCACTCTCCCTCATTACCCCCATGCTTCTTCTTCCTGAAAATGCACTTTTAAAGCTCCTTAATTGCATTGGGGAGATAACCCCGTGGGTGAGACAGGAAGCCTTGGCCATATAGAGCTCTAAGGGGCTGGATGGGTGGAGGGTGGAGGGCTGAGGCTCTTTGCGTCAAATCAATGGCCCATCCAGAGGCTAATGCAGCTCTGGGCAACTCCTCAGGAAGCATTAAGACTATTAGTGCAGGCCTGGCAGGAGCACACACACCACCACACACACAGTGATGAAGCAGCATACGCTCTTTGACTATCTGTAATGCACACAGGCAGATGCATTTATATGATGTGTTGATGCAGAGGAACTGAAGCAATTTAGACACTGATCGTGGCACGTGTTCCTGCTCCTTCATGTGTTTTAGTGCTGGGTGTGCATTCATGTTAGGGATGGGTGAACATACTCATTTTAGATATCCATATCTAAGGAGCAGCAGGCGTTCAGGCACAAACACGCAAGATTAACCTGTCCACTGAGCTCGATCGTATTTTGGATGCATGGTGAGCTGCTCCCTTAAACTGCTCTGACATCAGCCTAACACTACATCAACACTCTCCTGATACCACATTTTTTTAAATATTTATTTTTACATTCAATAGCACCAAAAGCACCAAAGCGTTGAAAAAGAGAACCTACAATCAGATTGCTCAACCCATGCTGCAAAGATAGATGACAGAGATCAACTGATCCTCTACCTAACAGGTGTCAAACTCAAGGCCCAGGGGCCAAGTCCAGTCTGTGGAACAGTTAAATCCGGCCTGCAAGATGATCTCATATTTCTGTTCTAACTGGCCCATCAGTCTGAGGTCTGCAGATTTCCTCAAGTATAAAAATGTGAACTTATCCTTGAGGATTTAAGATATCCTTGTTAAGTCATAAAATCTGAAAAAGTAAGGAGTAGAAATATTTAGAAAAGAAGTCAGGAATGTGGGAAAAGAAATTAATTTGTGTTTTAATTTCACATTTTCAATTTTGCATCTCACAATCAGGGCTTAAACTTAGGATTTTGACTTTTAATTTCATACTTTGAGCATTTCAACTCATAATTTTGACTTCTCATGTAATATTTTAAGCTTTAATATTCATAATTCTAGTCATATTTTGACCTTTTAAACAATTATTTTGTATTTTTCCTCATATTTTCAACTCCAAACTTTGACGTCATAATCCCATAGTTCAACATTTTAGACTCACAATTTAAAATTTTGAATCATATTTTGACTTTTAATTTTATGATTACAAAGTTTATTCCATATTTTTACTTTTTAAATTCATGATTTTGACTTTCTTTCATATATATTTGCCTTTTAAAACATAATGTTTCAATTTCAATTTCATGTTTTGACCTTTTTGAACTAATACATGTACTTTTCTCAGATTGTGAGCTTTAAACTTATCTTTTTAACTTTTTTAAATGTCAAAATCGTTTATCATCAGGGCTAAGGGTTTTTTTTTTTTATATTTTATTACTGTTGAAGCAAGGTTGACAGTTTCTGGTTAAAAAGGTGACTCCATTAGGCCTTCAGGTTAGTCCTGAATCCAGAATCTGGGCCCTGCTGTGATTGAGTTTGACACCCCTGCTCTACCTGCTGTTATGCAGCTGCAGCATCACATGAGTGGGTTCAAAGGTTCAACAGACAGATGAATGAAACATGGTGGACTCTGAAGGTTTTGTTAGTGGAGAAAGAGAGCAAAGTGGTCTAGCCACAGACCACCATTCTCAGACACCACTGTCACAGACCACTACTGTGAGACGCCACATCTGTCAGGACAGAATTTAAACTTTCAAACTAAAATATGATTAAACTTCCTGCCAGCTTACCTAAACACTGACCGTAAGAATACTAAAAGTTAAAAGTCAAAAATGTGACCCGCAAAACCTTGATACACTACACTTAATAACGCTGAAAAAACATTGTGCCAACAGGAAAAAAAAGCTCATCCTGCATGAAAACACTAACACAGCTAACAAAGCTAATGAAGATACGTCAGCTACCCAAGCTACATAGATAACGTAGCTGAAGAACATGCACCTTTTACAGTTTTGCAAATCCCATAAGCTAATAAAGCTATGTAAGTTGCGTTAGCATGAGCTACATTTGCTAAAGCTCCATTGTCAAAGTTAAAGCTAACATAGCTACATTGGCTAATGTAACAATGTTAACTACTTCTGAATTGGGTCTGTACATAAAGTTAACTTCACACTGCATTTAAAAGTGACCTGAATCTGATTTTTTTGCTCATAGGTGACTCATATCTGATTTTTTTCTGACAGTGTGAACAGCACAAGTCACGTTGAAAATAACCTTTTTAATTCAGATTCATGCCATTTTCATATGTGGTTCTAAATCAGATGCATATCTGATCTTTTGTAATTTGACTGCAGTGTGAACAGCCAAACAAAAACATCAGCTTTAAGAAAAGATCAGAATTTAGCATTAAGGCCTTCAGTGTGCACATAGCCCACGTCAATCATGAATTAGACTTCTGACCTTTTTATCTGTTTTATAAGGAATGGTACTTATTCTGTAGTGTTTGCAATATGGTTATTTTATTGATGTAACTGCAAGACTTTTTTTATGAATGAAGTTTAGTTAAAAAAAAAAGAACATACAATGAGGCAAACGTACCCCAAAATTGCATCACTAATGTGCAGACATTTGCAGCATCTCACAGAAGTTGGTCTGCGAGAGGAAGTGTCTGCAGGGAGATCTGAAGTCTGCAGCCAGACCCCTCCCTTATATTTAGCCTGAAAGGCTGATGCAAAGATAAATGTGACAGATTTGGGAGTTGTACCAGTCTGGCTTAGCATTTGATGCACATTCACTTGGATTTCTTGGCATGAAGTGGTAAGTTGTGTTGAACATTAATACTTTATGTTTGCAAGAAATGACCCTCTTGATAAACCAGGTGGAGGTTTATGTTTTTCTTCTGTAGCACTGCTGGTTGATACTAAAATTCCAAACTATCCTTCTTCTTGAACCTATTTTTTTACCAAGATTTTGAACAGGTTTCAAATTTTGATTTTTTTTAACTGGTAACTTGTATTACTTTTATTTTTTTTTTATTTGCAATTTTATTTTATTTATTTATTTTTGTAATGTTTTCAAAGTTAGTCTTTACTGCTGGTTTGTTAGTTTAGTAGCTTTTATTAAAAAAAAAAAATCTCGAATTGTTAGTCATTTTCAAGGATCCATGTTACAGGTGGGACCCAGAAGGGTAAGGAAAAACTACACAGGAAAATCTTGGGAGTAATTTTTCCAGAGTAAAGAATGTTTTACTCAAAAGAAGTAAAATGTACTCTTTTTTTTGGGTGTATTTATTATCAGCCACTGCCAGAGTTGGAGTAAAAGCACAAAGTAAATTCTGCTGGAGCAAAACTTAAACCACACCCACTGAAGTTCCAGCTCAGCTGGCATCACTCATGGCCAGTCGGGGCTGCAGCTTGTTAGGGGTCCCAGCTGCAGATTATCCTTTGTAATCAAGACCTGCTCACCTGGTGACGAACTTTCAGGCACCTGTAGTACAGCTTCTAATCAGGTAACATGGCTGCTCTTCAACCTTTGATAATCTAGTGATTTGAGGTGAGTTTTTGCCTTGTCTAACTCCCTTTTGTCCCCTTTTTTTTTTTTTTTTTTTTTTTTTTTGCAGTGTCTTTATCTGACTCCCAGTGATTCTGCCAACCACCAGTCAACTCACCATCATTTGCACTGTTGTTGTCAAATAAACTTCTTTAACCAGACTGCCTCCTCACGTGCTCTGCTCCTGGGTCCTTGTCATGTTCATCACAACTGTCTCTGTAATATAAGAACACTAAGTCTAATATGTATAAGCAAAAAAAAAAAAAAAATCTTTTGTTGTCATGCCTTTATAGGTGGAAAGGCAGAATCATCTTTTAAGAGGAAATGTAGCTCTTTATAAAGAGGAAGATCAATCATTTAGAAGAAGATACAGTTCGACATAAGCGTTACCCAAATTTAAATGGAGAAGAAATTGTATCGTAAGAAGTGGAGAACATTTCTAAAAGGAATGAAAGAAAAGCTCTGAAAGGACTGAATATCACCTTATATTGAGAAAAAATAATCACTATCATGAGTAAACTAAGGTCTGCATTACTCTGCAGTGAGTACAGTGAGTACAGTTGCTATAGAGTTATTTTTATGTTGTTCATTATGGAGCACATAATCATCATTTAGAGTTAAATAAAAACACTTTTTAGAATAAAAACAACTCTGAGAACATTACTCTGCAAGCAGAGTAAATTTTACTCCAAATAGACTGGGACCAAATGTTATATTTTTCAGAGTAAAATTTTATTTAGTTTGAGTAGAATTTACTCAGGTAAATTTACTGTGTAGGAGCGTAAAGATTAATCAAGTTAATCATGATTAATCAGTGGCAACAGTTAGTGCATTAATTTTTAAAAAATTGTTATTAATCACATGCTTTATTATTTCTTTGGTCAGTGTCTCCCTGCAGCTACAGCGCTGTCAAATAAGTTGTTATAAATAGGGTGCGATCAATAGCGATAACAGAAATTCTAAGAATAATAGTGGTAAAATGTTAATTTTTTTGACAGCCCTACAAGAGAATAAACATACCATTTTAAAATATATTCTAGGGCTGTCAGAGTAAATGCATTATTTGTAATTAAACTAGGTCCATAATTAACAAAATTGCCATTAATCTCATACTTCGTTGTCCATTTTAGCACACTTCAGTTAAGGTCTCATTTCACTTATAAAAAACTCAAAGACATCTCAGTGGATAAGTCAAATGTCTTCAGCACCCTGTGTTGTCAAACATTTGTCAGAATACAAATACATAATTCAATGAAACATTTTTAAAAAATCTTATTATTTGAAAGCCTGAATATATTCAATTATGTTCTTTGCAGTCATGTGATTCAGATGACATGCAAATGTCTGTTTGGGGGGTAGGAAGAGGGTGTCAGCCATTAGGATACTTTTAAGCTCTAATTGGACCTCTTCACTGCAACTATCAGAAAATTCCTATTGAGTACAACCCCTACACCCAGGCTATTCAATTGGAGGCCCTGGAACCAAGTCTGGCCCCTTAAGTCATTTTTAGTGACCCTTCAAGTAGACGACTAATACTTAAAAAATAGCCCACACATTTTTGAAACAACATTTATCATATCTGTGTGATGATTTGTCACTTGAATTCCCTGATTTATCTGTCCAAGGATTCCCACCTCATGGTGTTGCAAGTTATCCCTATGTACAGTCGCTAGAAAAAGTATGTGAACCCTTTGAGATTTCTTGGATTTCTGCATAAACTGGTCATCAAATGTGTTCTGATCTTCATCTCATTCACAACAATAGACAAACACAGTCTGCTTAAACTAATAGTGCACAAAAAATGATGTTTTTATTGAACAAAACATGTAAACATTCACAGTGCAGGGTGGAAAAAGTCTGTGAACCCCTAGGCTAATGACTTCTCCAAGAGCTATTTGGAGCCAATCAATGTGATGAGATTGGATGTGTTAGTTAAAGCTGCCCTGCCCTATAAAAAACACACACCAGTTTTGAATTTGCTGTTCTCAAGAAGCATTGCCTGATGTGAACCATGCCTGGCACAAAAGAGCTCTCAGAAGACCTACGATCAAAAATTGTTAACTTGCATGAAGCTGGAAAGGGTTACAAAAGTATCTCTAAAAGCCTTGATGTTCATGTGTCTACGGTAAGACAGACTGTCTACAAATGGAGAAGGTTCAGCACTGTTGCTACTCTCCCTAGGCGTGGTCGTCCTGTAAAGATGACTGCAAGAGCACAGCGCAGAATGCTCAATGAGGTGAAGAAGAATCCTAGAGTGTCAGTTAAAGACTTACAGAAGTCTCTGGTACATGCCAACATTTGTGTTGACAAATCTACAATAAGTAAAACATTAAACAAGAATGGAGTTCATGGGAGGACACCACTGCTGTCCAAAAAAACCATTGCTGCATGTTTGACGTTTACAAAAGAGCACCTGGCTGTTCCACAGCACTACTGGCAAAATATTCTGTGGACAGATGAAACCAAAATTGAGTTGTTTGGAAGGAACACACAACGCTATGTGTGGAGGAAAAAAAGGCACAGCACACCAACATCAAAACCTCATCCCAGCTGTGAACTATGGTGGAGGGGCCATCATGGTTTGAGGCTGCTTTGCTGCCTCAGGGCCTGGACGGATTGCTGTCACTGATGGAAAAATGAATTCCCAATTTTATTGAGACATTTTACAGGAAAACTTAAGACCATCTGTCCGCCAACTGAAGCTCAACAGAGGATGGGTGATGCAACAGGACAATGACCCAATGCATAGAAGTAAATCAACAACAGAATGGCTTCACCAGAAGAAAATACACCTTCTGGAGTGGCCCAGTCAGAGTCCTGACCTCAACTCGATTGAGATGCTGTGGCATGACCTCAAGAGAGCAATGCACACTAGACATCTGAATAATATTGCTGAACTGAAACAGTTTTGAAAAGAGGAATGGTCCAAAATTCCTCCTGACCATTGTGCAGGTCTGATCTGCAACTACAAGAAATGTTTGGTTGAGGTTATTGCTGCCAAAGGAGGGTCAACCAGTCATTAGCCTAGGGGTTCACATACTTTTTCCACCCTGCACTGTGAATGTTTACATGTTTTGTTCAATAAAAACATGAAAACATATCATTTTTTGTGCAGTATTAGTTTAAGCAGACTGTGTTTGTCTATTGTTGTGAATGAGATGAAGATCGGAACACATTTGATGACCAATTTATGCAGAAATCCAAGAAATCTCAAAGGGTTCACATACTTTTTCTAGCGACTGTATATAAATCATCTCATTCCTGCCTAAAACATACACTGCTCCCTTCCACTGTGTCTCAGCGCACACATTTCAACACCTGTGTCAATGAAAGCCACACAAAATGCACCTTTCTACTCTCTACTATGCTGAGAACAGATTGTTCCAACTACGAATAGATGAAGAAGTATGCTTTCATATCTGTTTGTGCAAGAGCTCACTCTGCAATAAGTGCACACTGAAAGAAATATGATTTCAGAGGGCGTTTCAAAACAACAGGTGCTAACTTTGATACTGCATGTTTTCACTTAGCCTCAGTGTTTGCTGTGGGAAGATGCTGAGGCATCCTCATGAGCAAAGATGGTACACCATGTACATGCTCGTGCAGAATGAGAAAGCACTAAATTAGCATCACACGCAGTGGCATGGATAGACAAAAACAAGGAGCCATTTACACATGCAGAGGAGAAAAACGTCCAAAACACTTTGATTGAATTCTTAAAAATGACCATGCATATGTTATGCAACATCTCTCTGGCCCTTCTTCTGGATCCGTTCTCAGGAACTGGCCCTCATTCAAAACTAATTGAATAGCCCTGCCCTACACTCTGCTGCTGCTTTACGACTATAAGCAACTGTTCAGTTTTCCTTTCACTTACTCAAATTTGCCATCTGAATACAAATCAAGACCTCAAATTACCATTGTTAAAAGTCTTCACCTGTAAATTTGGCCAGTTTTACACTCCCTAAGTTTCAGTGGCTGAGGAAAGGGTTGGGTAGTTAGTTTTAAGTTAGTTTTCATTGTTTTTAATTGAGGCTAAAAGCACAAAGTAAGTAAAACAATAATTATAATATATATAATAATATAATAAAATGAATAATAATTTAGTTTTAGTAACTTTAATGACCTTGGTAAGCAATTATCCTCAACACTGATGCCCTGGTTCCTGTGTGTCAGTGGACTTGTTGGTGATCCTGTGACACACAGACGAGGCCAGAGCTCAGAGCACAGCAGACTGGACCTACATGTGCAGGGTCAACACTCACAGCAGGGAGCCAGCTGCAGCCGTGAATTGTGTGCTAATGTGGTGCAATGTGTGAGCAGACAGTCTGAGTGCATGTTCGTGTTTGTGCAGTGTCCACATATTTGTGTTTTTGTCTGTCTGCTTGTGTTTGGTGTCTGTCTGCACTGAATTAAAAAAACAAGCGATGCAGCCTGTGCTAGTGTGTGTTAGTGTGTGTTTGTGTCTCAGTTTGAGTCTGTGTGACTGACTGTGTTTGGTTGTTTTAAACACCAAACCCAGCACACTCCTTTCTTCTTTCATCATCCAGTTATGTCGCCTGTCAGTGGAGGTTGTGGCTTAATAGTTAGAGTCGGTCATCTTGCAATCTGAAGGTTCAATCCCCAGCTTCTGCAGTCACATGTCGATGTGTCATTGGGCAAGACATGTAGTCCCAGTTTGCACCCACTGCCGCGTCGGTGGTGTGTAAATGGGCATGGAAGCATATGAATGCAAATAGCTGATATTGATGGCCAATTCTTCATCGCAACCTCTGCCATCAGTGTGTGACTGGTATGAATGAGTAGGTGTGACCTGCTCTGTAGAGGCGCTTTGAGTAGTCAGACGACTAGAAAGTGCTGCACAAGCTAAAGTCTATTTACTATGTAATCTGTGTGTGCTGAGATCAGCCACGCCTCTGCTTTTAGGTTGGGATTTGTGTGTTATGAGCAGTGTTGGGCACGTTACTTTAAAAAAGTAATTAGTTATAGTACTAGTTACTTCTCCCAAAAAGTAACTTAGTAACTGAATTACTCCACTATAAAAGTAACTAGTTACCAGTGAAAGTAATTATTGCGTTACTTTTTTTTTTTTAGTTTAAATATGCCTAAGAATTTGGATTTTTTTCTAAGTAGGTTTCACAAGCCAGTTGCATAGAGCAGGGGTTCTAAACGTTGGGGTCGGGACCCCATTTGGGGTCACAAGACACTGAGAGGTGGTCTCCAGATGCCTTAAAAAAGTAAGAACATTTTTTAAATGACACTGTTGCCACTTTCGTCAAATTTTAACCCATTTTCATCACTATTTCCCACCAATTTTATCAAATTTAACAAATTTTTGCAACTTAAAAAACATTTTCTGTCAATTTTAAACCCTATCCACCACTTTTTCTGCCTGATTTCGCCACTTCTAAACCAACCAAACTCTCTGCCTATTGCTGGCTCTGTTGACACATTATTGCCACTATTAACCCCTTTTGCCACTATTCAAGCCCATTTATGCCAGTTTCTGACTTTTCCGCCTCAGCTAACCCTTTTTTGCCAGTTTCTATCAATTTTCATCCCATTTCACAAAATTTCCACCTATTTTTGCCACTTTAATGCAATTTCAGCTACTTTTGAATCTACTTTTACCACTAAATAAGCCCATTTTTGCCTTTTTTGTTATTTTGCCACATTTATCTAATTTTTGGCATTTCTAATAATTTCTGCTACTTTTAAAATACAAATGCACCACCTTTCCCGTCGTGTCTTGCCATTATTAGCCAATTTTAGCTATTTTAATTGTATTTGAATTCTGTTTTCAACAAAAGGATCTACATTTTTAGGAGGGCTACTTACTACACAAATGAATTAAAATTTGTATCCTTGATAAGAGTGGTTATCATTCAGGATAAATATAAAATACCACTGTCTAACTTTACAATGGACCATGTTTTTGCTGGCCCCAAGTTTGGTTGGGCCCAAGAAATCTCCCATATTTACCCCCTAATGGGCGGCCCTGTCGGCACATGACTATTCTCTGAGTGTGCATGGCTGTGTTCAACCACCTTCAGGTACAGTGGGGATCCCTGGTCTCTGGCACCTTTATTTTGGGGGTCGCAGGCTGAAAAGGTTGAGAACCCCTGGCATAGAGTAGAATTGCATAGGCAGGTACTTACACAGAACTTTTTCATTCAGTGCAGTCTCTGTCACAAGTTTTTAGTGAAGCTGGAACAGAAAAACCCAGCTTTAGCTGCCTGGTTGGCGTGGCTCCGTGTCCTTCTTTGATAGCGGAGCTCACGTTAGCCACACTGCTATCATCATCAACAGTGTCAACAACGGTGCTTTTGGCCACTAGTTTTATAGAAGCATGTGCCGTTGAGAGACGCTTCATTAGACGAGAGTTGCTTACAATGGACGTGGACAAACACTTTACTCCGGGACATAATGTACAGTTCACATGTACATTCTTGCCTTTCACCTCAAGGACTCCAGACTCGCCATTGCTGCAGTTTACCTCTGCTAGTTTGGGTGTGTGGGGCTGCTGTGTGCGTGTGTGGTTTGTGTGTAAACTGAACACTGCCTCTAATTGGCTTACCATGACAGCTTATTCTACTTTAGCCAATTATCATCACTTATGCGATTGTCTTGTCCCTCCCTCCTTCCACACCAAAGAAAAAAATAAACAGCTTTGCAGCGCCTGAGGCTGAGAGACAAGTCGGATGACAAGAGATTCAATCAGTAGCTTTAGTTTATAATGCGCCCCATTTAATTGTCGGTAACGGTAACAGCGTTGTAACGCTGGAAATAGTAATTAGTTAGATTACCCATTACTGAAAAAAACAATGCCATTTATTTTAACGCCGTTATTCCCATCACTGGTTATGAGGGTCATTATGTCAGATTAAGCAATCACCAGGTCCAGGATTAGATACGACCAGTATCCAGTTGCATAAATATATACCCATCCATCTGGGAAACCTCCCATACAAAGTGTTGGGGCAGATATGCAAGTCAACCAGCTGGTTGAAGAATCATGAAAGAATCATAGATATATTTTTTATTGTCAAATTTATTTTCTTCAACTAAAATATGATTGTTAGAGGGTCTAGAAATGACATTTGCAAAGATTTCTTATTACCTGGATGTTTGCTCTTACTCTGTGACATTTCTATGGAGTTGTGCAGCACTGAGTCACATCGCTTTTTTCCACAGTTTTCAGACAATCATATTTATGTACAGTAGCGCCCCCAACTGGATGTAATCAATGTTACATACACCACACAGTACGGTGGCTGAGGATAAATGGCCAAAGATCAGTTTACAGAGTTAAGGTGGCAAATTAAAGGTCAACCACACGGTTACAATGCAAGTTAAAGAAATGTGGTTATGATCTGATAAAAGTGGTGCTCTTCTACAGCTACATCCTAGCTAGTCACTACCCTGGCAGCAGCATACAGTACATCTCAGTACAGCCCCACCAGTAAAGTTTGCAAACTCATGCTGAAGCAGGTCAGGAGATGATCAAAAATATCTTTTCCATCAGAGAGCTTTCAGTGCTGTTCTTTGCTCTTTATCTAATAAATAAATGTGGTCCAGTGCTGATTCAACGACCACTACACTACAGCTACATCCAAGCTAAATGCTACATTGGTGGCAGCCAACTTAACCGCGTTCGTAGTTACTGCCTTGTTCTCCTCAAATGATGCCGATTGGTCCAAACCATTTTCAGTTCAGCACAAACATTTCAGGTTGGACCCTTGCAAGATGGATCTGCCTAATTTAAGACATGGAGTGTGGCCATCTGCTTTGCAAGATCATGAGGCATCCTAAATAATTTATTTTCATGGCCTATGGGTCTCTAGTGTGTGCAATGTTCATTTTTGGCCTTGATACATCTTAAAGTTAAAATTTCACCTTCTAAGCTTGTTAATTTTTCTAACCAATTTACAAGAAAATAAAGAAGAAAAAATGTTAAATAAGTAACACCGACTATGCGTTTTTATCATGCTTAATTCTAACATGGCACGCCAGACACATCCATCTGGTAATCCGCTCATAGACAGCGTTTTGGAAAGGGCAGAGCCTTTGAAAAAAACTCTGGGGGTGATTGGATGAATGTTTTGTCTGTCATATCTTTACGGGCCAATCAGATCAACAAAACACATAAACATAAAAAAAAAAAGTAATAGCCACCATACTGAGGCCGTGCCCCATACTGAAGGAGTAAACTCCATTAGAGCTGTAAAACACGAATCATGGTGACTGTAGACATGTCAGTATGTGACTTTTGTTGTTTTTGAAAATAGAACAACTCACTGCTGTTCTTTGTTCTTCTGTTAACGAAGAAATGTTGTAAAGTTCTGATAAAATTGGCGCTTTAGCAGCATCCGCGCTAATGTCTTCTACCACCGGCCTTTCGTCGCTGCTCGCTTATGTCACGACTCCGCTGCACCCGAAAGTACTGCCCCTCAATGCTGATTAGTCCTGTCACTTTCCAACCAGGCCCAAACGGGTCAAACGGGAGCTTTGCAAGATGGATTCGTCATTTAGAAACACAGAAACTAACGTATCCATCTGCTACGAGATTTTAATTCTACTTGCAGGTACAAAAAAACAGTCTAAGGACAAGATCCAACCTCTCTTTATTATTTTCTGAAAATCATTCTCCATTTTTTCTTGTTCTGGCTTGTGTGGCTGTAACTGTTGGTTAAATTACTCAGCTCTGTACCCATGATATCCTGTAGTATTGCAACGTTTGGTTCCTACCTGTAAACTTCCAGAGAGCATAAAGAAATTTGGTTGAAATAAGAGCAGAGGATGGACAGAAGGATGTAAACATAGAGCATAAATGATTGTGTAGAATCACCCTAAAGTTTGCTGGAGGCTAACAGCTGCAGTTTAGGAATGAATCATCTGTGTCTGTGCTGGATTTTGAAATGTGGCTGTTGTATTATTAGGTGGGTGGGTAATTCTCTATCTCTCTCTGTGTGTTAGCGGATTGTCACCCCTCGTCTGAATCACAGCTCAATACTTGCAGTGTCGGGGGGTTGTGACACAGAAAACCACGCAGCTATTAAATTTGGACACTGTCTCACTGGCACAGCAAATTAATAAAGTCTGCAGCAGACAAACACGCACACAGACACAGTTTGAGCTGCTCAAACATTGATGTCTGAGCTGCTTTTCACTGGATGAATCATTATTGAAGCGACAGCGTTTCCAGGTTTTCAGTATTCAAAACATGCCGGCATTTTCTTCATCATTCTGTTTGTCTCTCTCCGCTAAGGTTAATTGTGCATGCTCACTTTTCTCAGCAACGCTTTGTTGCACATTTGAATAGTCACATGTTCACACCTGACTGGAATTTAAGTTTCCAGAGAAGTTTAAGAGGCTGAGATGTTTATTATATTCCTCAGTTTAGTTTATTTTCAAACTTTTTTAACTTTTAATATATTTGCAGGTCCGCTTGTGGGACCTTATTGAAATCACCTCTTTATTATGATCCACAAGGCAGTCTCCCTGTCCTCTTTTTAAGGCCTTCTCCACATGAAAACAAAAACAACATATTTTAGTTTTAATCAAGTTTTTCGTAAACACAGCATCATCTCAAGAAATGTCTGCGAAACCACTGAAAATGCTGCCATGGATGGACCAGAAACAGAGATGAAGATTATGAAGCAAGGGCACCCAAATCTTTTCTCTTATCCAAATTTTCTCCTGGCTGCCCTTCTGGTTGTACTATGTGGTGGGATCTAAGAACATGTGGCGTACGCTGTTCTCAACAACATTGTTGCTCTTGGTGGTGGTACAGGAATAAGCTCAGTAGCTTCTGTAGCACGAATGCAACCATGTAATCTGCCATTATTCTTGTTGTTGGCAGGGCTCACGCATGCAGGTTATGTGGGCTATGTCGTAATCGTTTAAGGGAAAGATGTGCTTGGTTGTACAAAAATGTTGCCGGATTTACAGATTTTTTCACTTGGACCCAATTTCAAAAGGTAGCGTTTTCGGGCTCCCAAAATGCCGGTGGTGTGTGGATGAAACATTAATGTGATGAAATACTTTTGCAGATACTCCTAAACTTGTCTCGGTGTGGACAGCACCTAACCCACAATTTCCACATACAACGTCTGTGCCGCGCTACACAATGCCACAGTTTTGCTTCGACCCAAGGCGAGCAACCTCGCCAACTGGAAGTGTATCTATAGCACTGTGAGTTCATGCAGGAAAAGCGGATAATTGTACCTTTCTTGGTTAATTTATCATCCGTTCCAGCATGAGTCCATGATGTTATTGCTCACGCCATGGGTGAGTACATTAGGACAGTGGAACTTCTCTGACTAAAGAGGGAGTGATTTACTCTGCAGCACGATTCGTTTGCAGATCGCAGCACAGCAGTGTTAATTTCATCAACTAAAACTATAACTTAAAATGTTTATCAAGAGTCATTTTTTCATAAAACTAGACTAAAACTAACCAAAAACACATCTCTGATGACTAAAACTGACAAAAAGTAAGTTAAGTTTCTGTCAAGATGACTAAAACCAGTCTAAAATGTAATTTAGTTTATGTCAAACATTCAAAATCCATGATATTTCTCCAATGTGGGAAAATCTGTCAACATACAATTTGTATCTTTTCTGCCTCTCAGCTGTAGGAAGCAGGGACCCCAGGTTTGGCAGAGTGCACAGAACAGACTACCATGACTTGGTACTAGATTTAGGCAGGAGAATAAATGTTTGGGCTGAAAGTAAAGACTAAAATGTGAGGACTTTTAAGAACTAAAGATTTCCGAGTTTTTGCTAAAATTGAAAACTGCTATCAAAAGTAACACTGCAGCAAAGCTGCTGTATGTGGAAATAGGTAGGTAAGTTGTCTAAAAGCTTTTCTTTTTGGTAAAGCTCTAGGGCTGCTTCATAACCCAAGAAAGCTTGAGGTCATGAACTGATGGCTGGAAATCCTTCAGGATTTTATGGTACAGTCCAGAACTCATAACCTGACATGCCAGATGGATTTGTTTCATACTTCCATTTGGGAAAGCTTCAATAGGAAATGTTTGAGAAAAGGCAGAGGCTTTGAAAAATCCACTGAGTATGATTGGGTGAACGTTCTGTCTGTCACATCTCTAGGGGCCAATCAGAGCAACAAAGCACGTGACGTAGCCGCTAGCAAGCTGCGCATGCGCAGCTCCTGAGGAATGACACTAAATATGACAACTATAGACATGTAAGTACTCGACTTCTGTCGTTTTTGAGAAGAAAACAACTCACTGCTGTTCTTTGTTCTTCTTTTAATGAAGAAATGTCATCGAGTTCTGATAAAACTGGCGCTTTAGCAGCATCCACGCTAATCTCTTCCTCCGTAACTGCACCAGCTTTTGCTGCTGCTTGTTTATGTCACGACTCTGCTGCACCTGAAAGTACTGCCCCTCGTCGCCAGTTGGTCCTGTCACTTTCTAACCAGGCCCAGCTTTGTAAGATGGATTCGCCAGTGAAAAACAAGGAAACAGGGGTATCCGTCTGCTTTGCAAGGTTACAGAACTCTTTGGTTCTGATTTCTTCTCCACATAAGGCCAGGTAAGTTTGGGTGACTTTTTGTTCCTTAACAAATGAATCATCATTTATTTCGAAACTGTGTTTTGCATTTACTCAGGTAATTTTTGTCTGATATTAAAATTAGTTTGATGATCCGACATATATGTCACAAACCTGACACACACATGTGACAAATATACAAGAAAAAGAGAAAAGAAATCAGGACGGTTGGAAATTCTTTTCACAGTACTGTAAAAGGTAACAAATTTTATTGTACAAGTTAGATAAGTAACACACCCATATACAAACTGTATTAATCTCCTCATGGGCCATGTTTCACTCATTCTTATTTCAAGTTCAGCAGCTCTAGATTTTGATCACACACATGTGCATTAGTTTAGCAACATCAGCAAAATCCCTGAGTTATTTGGAGAAAAAAAAGGCACATAAAATCACCAAAAGAGGGAAACATGTTGTACAAAACATGAGCATGCTAAGCTATCATAACACAAATGAGTGTTAGGGGGAGATTTAAAGCTACATGTAAGAGCAGATGGCTGAAAACTGAGACGACCCAGATGTCTGAAGTGTCCAAACATAAAAGTTTGCTGGTTCTTTCCCAACATCCTGTTTGCACAAATTGAATCAAGGTCACCACTGTGGATCTGGCTTGTGTTAGAATGATTTGACAAATTGTGTCACTCATTAGATGGAGCACATACCTGCTTCCTTTGTTTGTCTGAGCGCAGAGTTAATCAGCTGAAAAGAAAATCCCTGGTATATGGATGCAACATGCTGGAAAGAATCAGACATTAATCTCTGCTCTGCCTCCCTGGCATCACTGTCAGAGCCTGAAAGAGCTGCCTACTGAATGAGGAGGCTGCAGTGAAAGTGAAAGAGACAGGCAAAACAATCTTCTCAGCAAATTATGCTTCAGCACTGGACGGGCAGACCCAAACATTAGCACTGCTAAAGCGATGAAACCTTCTTTAATGAGTTGGTGGAGAGCAGAACGAACCTGAAAAGAAAGAGAGGTTTTTGGACTTTAGTGCTCATCAGGGGTGCTGAGACACAACTCCTAATTACTGCTGATGTTACTCTGTGTGTGCTGGATGTGAAAATATGAAGCAGTTAGCCAACACATTTACACATCAGCCTTTAAAAACCCTTTTAAAATAAATGTGGTATTCATTTGAATAAACCTGGCTTTTGCTGTGAAATGATACTGATTTGAATCTGTAGTTTGAACAAGTCAAAGTTGGTAGCATAGGGCTCTCAGACAGCTGTGAGGAAGGTTTAAGTAGAAGCTTTTTTATTTTTCGGTCCTTTTTTATAACATCAATTCATTAAAGTGTAAGTAAACCCCCAGCTGAAAAAAAAAAATGTTAAAGTGTTCACTGACTTTTTCATGAATGGTCGCAGACTGGGGGAATCCATGTTTCCTGTGCTGTTTATTATTGGGGATGAATCGCAGGTGCAGGGAGAAGGGGGACATGTAAAAAGTTAGAATAAGCATCTGGGTAGCTAAAAACCAGGCCATGTTTGCCACAAAAAAAGTTTAGGATAGGATAAAACCACAGGCTTTTGACAAGCAGTTACTTACTAGTGTTCAGTGTCTATCTAGCTATCTTTATCTGTCACCTTTGGTAAAAACAAAAGGAAGGACCCAAAAGCAGAAAAAACAGATTTAATGAAAGATTAAACTTACTTTAACTCAGTCCCCAAAAACAACAACTCAAAGTTCAAAAACAGGAAACAAAAAAACAAAAATCAGGTGGGCAGCCATGGGACAGCCCAGAGGGGCATGAGAGATATGGTGGGCCGCCATGGGGCCAATAAGGAACAGATGTGGGGGTAAGGACATCCAACGTGGAGCCATGAACAGAGGTGGGGGCTAGGACCTCCAACGATGAGCCAGGATCAGGGGTCGGGATGGCATCAGACGTAGAGCCAGGAACAGGGGTGTGGACGGCCTCCAACGTAGAGCCATGAACAGATGTGTTGACAGCCTCAAATGTGGAGCCATGAACAGGCGTCAGGACACCCTTCAACGTAGAGCCAGGATCAGGGGTCAGGATGCCCTCTGACATGGAGCCATGAACAGGAGTGTGGACGGCCTCCAATGTAGAGCCAGGACCAGGGGTCAGGATGGCCTCCGACGTAGAGCCAGGATCAGGGGTCTGGACGGCCTCAGATGCAGAGCCAGGATCAGGGGTCAGAACAGCCTCCAACATAGAGCCAGGATCCTGGTCAGGATGGCTTCCGATGTAGAGCCGGGATCAGGGGTCAAGATGGCCTCCAATGTAGAGCCAGGATCAGGGGTCTGGACAGCCTCCAAGGACGAGCCACTATCTATATATCTATACAGTGATGGGTACTCAAAATAGTCATGCATCACTCATGACTTCCTACTTTCTATAAAGTAATATGTTACATTACTAGAGGTGGCAAAAATGCACAACTGTTGTACTCAAGTAAAAGTAAAGTTACTCTGGTTCAAATGTACCTGAGTAAAAAAAAAGGTACTGGTCCATTAATTTAATAAAGTCAAGGTTAAACGTATTTCACTGAAGATTTACTTTCAGTACTGAGTAGATGATGAGGAGTCGTGAAGTGAAATATGATATTTCCTTATTAGCAAAACAACCAGAGAACAGGAAAAGTCATGCCTCTATAATTAAGTTAAAACAAAAGTAAAGTGTTACATATTTGATGATATGACAGAGCTGTAGTAACTTTTGATCATCTGTGCTAAGGTGAGTTTCCTCTGGAAAGGACAAAGCAAAGAGTCAAACTCATTGCAAGGCAATGCATACTGATGCACTATGCATTCCCCTACCCAATGGGCAACTTCACTCATGGTGCAAATTTGTCTTACAGCAAAAACAACAACAATCCCCTAGAACCATGATCGAAAGAACCCCAGCAGAGGTAATTCTACAACAGGCAACATACAAACACAATTAAACACATATAAAAAACACAAGTTCCCTATTTTTTTTCAGTGTTTAAGCAGGTCATCCAAACAGGAAATCGAATATCCATAGTTGAAGGTAGACTGAGAATTCAAAATAAAACAAAAACCGTTTTAAATGCAAAACAGTGGAATTTCAAAATGCAACAACAAAGGAGCTTAATCATGAGTAACTGCAGAAGTTTTAGGTTGCATGCTGTGATAAAGTTGTTAATTTGGGTAGAGCACTGCTTTGACTAAAACAGCCCCACAGATCTGCTAACATGACTTTAGACTTCTAGTTGTTATTTCTGTCAGCCTGTCAAGCTGTTTCATCCTCAGCTCAACTACCTAACAGAACATCTAGCTCTTCTCAGGTTGAAGAAATTTGATGAGACTCAAGACTAAATTCCTGTCTTCTTTGTTGGACTTCAGAAAGGTTCAGGTGCTTCCAGCTCACCAGCTGTGGAGTCAGCAGGGGTTCTAGGAGGTCTTGACGATCAGTCTGTTCTGTATTCAGCGGGTTTCTGAGGATGTCGTCAGCACAGACACATCTGCTCACATCTGAGGAATCAGAAGAAAACCCTATCCTCTCATCAAGGAACTCTTTGACCCCTGTAGCAGCAGGCTTTGTACTGAGCGCTCATACAGGGGCTTGAAATCCTATCATTTTAATGTTGTATTTTCAAGGCTTGAAAAGTGCTTGGATTTTTGGATAGGATGCTTGAATCTGAGGGGTGTATGCTAAGTTTTCACCCAGTGTAACATCTATAAACAAAATAGAACAATTCTGATCATTTAAAGCAAAATTTCTGTTCTAAATGATAAAGAATTGGAATACTTTTTAAGTATACTTTATATTAATTTATGTAAAGTGTTTACCACAGCTGTAAGGTGATGGGAAAGACTGAGAAGGTCTATGAACCCTCGGTAACAAAGTTTATTCATCAAATTCTTCAGACTTTGCACAAATGTGACTCGACGATGAACTGATCAGAATTAGATGAACTGGGAGCAGCCCAGGGCTGTAAATGTGCTCTAGCGCCACTTCCAGGGCCTTCAGAGTGAACACGGAAGTGCACTGTTCAATGCATTTTTCCCTTACTATGAGAAATTTATGAATGAAAACAAAATGTTGGTTTTCTGTTAGGTAAATATGCCTTATGATGTGCTTTTCTGAACAGTTTTTAACAGGAAGTAGCTTTAAAAGGAGGTTAAGGAGTGGGCAGCACTCACTCAATTTAAAAGAAATAAAGGAATGTCTCTTTTTAATTTAATACACCATAAATCCTTAAATAAAGACTGGGACCTTTATTTACAAGGTCTTCATAAGAAGAAGGCTTTTTATTTTGAGTCAGGCCTTTATTTCTAATTCTCACTGAGAAGTATAAATATTCATCTTTATATTCTCACAAAGAATAATAATTCATATTTCAATACAAAGAAAATACTGAATGTGACTTCAATGATTAAAAAAAAGTCAGGGGTTATATTATAGCTAAATGATATTAATGTGGTAAAAATAGAATATTCACTTTTATTTTCTGGAAGGCTAAAAGATGGTTTGAAACAAGCTAGCATTTCATAAATGAATGTTAACCCTCTGAGACTCTTGTGCGCATTTTTTGCAGGGTCCAAAGTGGGAGTATTTGTCACTGCATAAAAAATAATAATGCATGAAAATCAATATTGCTGCTAATTATTGACATATTCCAGGCTGTAATAATCCAAAACAAAAAAAAAAAAAAATACTTTGCATGTAGAGTATTGAAAATACTTCATACTTTCCTTTTTTTCCATCTGAAAACATGGTTCCATCATGACAAATATCTGGCATTTAAAGGGTCAAATCTTTAAACATGCAAGAATATTCTATATCAGTATTTAGGTCAGATGTAGCTGAATAAAATGAGCTCCATGAAAGCAGAATAAAATATAAATGAATGATGTTGTAGCGAAAATTCGAGGAGCGCATACTATGCACTAAAGGTCCTAAGTGTAACAAATATTTGAACGATCCCAGAGGGTTAAACCAGCTAACAGCTGAATCACTCTTTTTGTTTTTAATCATTCTCATATTTTCTCATGTAGTAAGAGTATCGATGTTTACTTCATCTTTTACACATTTCAAATCTGAACTTTAAAAGCGACAGGTGACCTCCTGTGTCTGTAACCAGATTTTATATTAATGTAAAATCATTGTAACTTTGTGGGTAAGTGTTCATTTAGTTCATGTATTTTCTGTTCTCAGATCAGATGTGAGTCCGGATTACTGCTGAGAGACGTGTGCTTTGTCTTGTAGTGATGTTTGAGGACCGTATTTATCACTGCAACAGTACTTAAACATACGAGACCGGCTGGTTAAAACTGCATGTAGCGAGGGGCAGAATGAACACTTGAAGGGATATTTCAGTACATTTTGAAGTTGAGTCACATGGGGTTCATAGCAGTGGAAGTGGCATTAGCCTCCAGTGATTTTAGAGAGCATTGCTCCTTTAAGAAGGACTCACTGGACCGGTGAGAAAGCTAGGTTATACAACGTAATAGATGGGTACAGTTTCTCCCTGGAATTTAGAAAGTTTTTTATAACAAAACAATGTTGCCTTAAACATATGCACTATTGAAAGCTTTTGAATGATTTTATTTTATACCCATACACCCTTTAATTTCCTTCAGCGTCAATAAAGTATCTATCTGATCTAATCTAATACCTCTGTGTTTTTGTCACTATTTTGCAGGCTTTGGCTACTAGTTATTTGCTCTTGCATTGAAAAACAGTGACAAAAACACAGAGCCTTTCTGGGTATAAAATAAAATACTTGTAATACTGTAGGTTTGAGCCAGCATTATTTTGTGACCCATTTTTACCAAAAACTTGCTAAGTTCTGGGGAGAAACTGTACCCATCTGTTACACTGTATAGCCTAGCTTCTTGGTGCAACCAGTGTGTCCTTCTTAAAGGAGCAATGCTCACTAAAATCACTAGAGGCTAATGCCACTACTATTGGTACATACCTCATACAACTCGTGCCCTGACTGAAATTTGGACCCACAATCTACTGTCCCAAAGTCAGTGATGTAAACCACTGTTGGGCAGTTTCCACGTTGACATTATACTTTGTAACAGTCTATAGTGCAACTGCAACTGATGGCCAGATCTTCTCCTTCAGGATTTTCTTGTCTGGAGCAAATTTCATGGTTCAATCAGTTACAGGTCCTGAAGCAGAAAAGCAGCCCCAGACCATCACACTACCACCATGTTTGTCTGTTGGTCCGATGTTTTTTTGATGAAATGCTGTGCTGGTTTTACTCCAGATGTAACGTGATAAACACCTTCCAAAAAGATTAACTTCTCTCTCATCAGTCCTCAGAACATTTCGCCAAAATTCTTGGGGATCATCGATGTTTTAGCCAAATGTGAGACAAGCTTTTGTGTTCTTTTTGATCACCAGAGGCTTTGGCCTTGGAACTCTCCCATGATGCCATTTTTCCTCAGTCTTTTTCTTATTATTGAGTCATGAACTCTGAACTTAACTGAGTCAGGTGAAGCCTACAGGTCTAGATGTGGTTCTGGGTTCTTTTGTGACCTCCTGGATGAGTCGTCCATGTGCTCTTGGAGTCATTTTGGTAGACTGTTCTCTCCTTGGAAGGTTCACCACTGTTCTAAGTTTTCTCCATTTGTGGATAATGGCTCTTGCCATAGATGCCTGGAGTCCCAGCGTTTTGAAATGGTTTTGTTACCTTTCCAGGCTTATAGATGTTGGGGACTTTGCTCCTCCTCTGTTCTTAAACTTCTTTACATGACGCGATGATGTGTTGCTTTTTTAGATCTTGTAGCCTACTTCACTTTGTCTGACAGGCTCTGTTTAAGGGATTTCTTCATTCAACAGGTCTGGCAGTAATAAGGCCTGGGTGTGGATGGTGAAATTGCCTCAGTGAATTAAATCATCATTTTAAAACTGCATTTTGTATTTACTTGGGTTATCTATGTGTAGTAAAATTTGTTTGATCTGAAACATTAAAGTGTGACAAAAACATTTTCACAGCACTGTAAATATGAGGTATAAACAGTGATCTTGATTTTCTAATCAATTAGAATATCAGGATATGGGCTCAGACACTATAAAATAAGGCTTTCAGCCCTTTTCTTTGTGCCTATCTTATTGCAGGATTTTTCTCTCTTTGGTGGCTCTGTTCTCAGTGTGAGACTTTCCGCCTCTATAGTGTGCATTTACCTACACACCTGCCTGTCTGTCACCAGCCAACATCCATGCTTACAACTGGGACTCCCCTGGTTGCTATGGTAACTTCACTTGGGGGCTCTTAGTACGCCTCACCTGAGCAGTTCCAGACTGAAGGACGGCGGCGCAGACAGACAGATGTGCTGCGAGCGAGCGTGTATCATCATCATCATTATCCTCGCCATGAAGATATCACCACAGAGACCGGTGTGCACGTCGCTGCGGGTACGAGGGGAGGAGGGGAGGGGGGCTGCGTTGCCTTGCAGACTCAGGAGTGGGTGACTACACTCCTCCTCACCTATACAATATCATGGCCATCATGTATTATGGATTTTCCCCCCTGTTGTTCGCCGTTTCCCTGCTGCAGATCATAGTCGCAGGGTATTTTTAGGATAGTATTTCTGTTTTCTCTCTGCTTGCACATAACCCGACTCAGCCAGCTTCACATTGATTTTGGCATGCACGATCTCCCCCGCTCCCCCTCCATCATCTCCGCTCCCTTTGCCTCTTTTCAGCGTTCCCTCTCTGTTTCTTCTCCTTAGATTTCCCTCCATCTGTTTTTCCACGGCCACCATCCCCAGCCTTTTCTATTCATTCCCTCTGCTGCTGGCACTTTGCAGTCTCTCCACCACTCTTCCTTTTCTTCTATTCATCTCTGCATTTCCCTCTCCTTCCTCTGCTTTCATATTCCCCGTGCCGTGTCACAGCTGCCGAGGCCTGCCATGAGCTCAATCAGTGGGTACCTGGATATGTGAGAAAGTGTACAATAGGACCAGGAGTCCTGTGGGGTGGGAGGCACAAACAACATCCGCAGGGCAACAAACAGTATTTTTCCACCAGTGCTAAAACACATCGCCATCCGTGGAGGAAAGGAGAGATGAGTAGGGGAGGGGGCGGCCAAGGGAAAAGGTAAGAAAATGAAAAGAAGAAGATAAAGAGAGAGAGAGCGGCCGCTGCATGGTGTTAAAAATACATCCCTGCTCCAGATGCTTTTTGTGCTTCTCTTAATTCTTCTGTTGCCTGTTTGTGCTCAAGCTTTTGTGGGCGTCTGTAGGGCTTTTAAATTGTAAAATCCAACCTAGGATGGCCTCTGGATAATCTAGTTTCTTTTTACACAGCAGCCACCAACACAGGACCAGACCACCACTGTTGTGATATCAATGCATGTTAGAAGTCAAACAAAAATCCATTCACAAACCGCCGATACAGATGCAGCTTACCTCTCTGGCCACTTTTGTTGTCTGCTGATGTTTTTTGTTTGTTTGTTTGTTTGTTTGTTTGTTTGTTTGTTTTTTTAGTCAAATAACTTTCAGAATACCAGAAGAAAATTCTGAGGTATGATTTAATCATCTAAGGGTGATATACAAATCAAATTTCAATTAAAATTTTTATTATCCAAGGAGAATATGATGAAGAATTTTCCCAAATTTATTCCCAAAAAGAACAATGGTGGGGTGTCCACCTAACCTTAGGCCGGCCACACACTACAGGATTTTAAGCCCAATTTGGGGCAAGATTTGCCTCCCCTGTTGATCGTGGGGGTGTATACCGACTGGAGCCTTATCGCAAACAATTATTTGTCTGAGTAGTCTGCATGTGTGTGGTGTCAACACAATTCATTTACTGCTCCAAATGTAGCTTGTTGTAGCCTCCCAGACCCTAAATCGTAAGTTTGATATTTACGATTCTACGTCGTAGTGCCGCTGACGGAGTACCCACAACAACCAATGAGAGCGAGCACACCAGGTAGCGTCACCAGACGACTCATATGTACATTCACAGCTCACAACCATAAACACAACGGTACTTGATTAAAATCGTTTCAGATTAAAAAATCGTCTAGTGTGTGGCCGGCCTTACTCACCAAATTCATATACCCATTGCATGGGAAATATTTCACATTCATCCAGGAACCCTCCCATACAAAGAGGGTAATACTTTAAAAAATCCTTGGAAGGTGATTGGACGAACATTCTGTCTGTCACATTAATTTCTGGTAAGACAAAGTGACATAGTGGGCATGTAGCTCCAGCATATAGTGTCATAGTGTACCAACAGTGGAGCTTGTTGTTGGATAAAGCTTGTGCCGTGGACGAGGATAGGGAGAAGAGCAAAAACATCTTCCCAGCCATGAGAAGCTGCAGAACTTTTTGGTATGTTTGGGCCAAATACTGAGGCTGACGTCAGGCGTAGATGAGGCGACTAAGCCTGACTGAGGATTGACACAACCCACAACTCTGGATGTCCTTGTATTAGCAGGGGCATAAGAAAATAATCTGTTAAAGGGGCTTTAAAACTTCCCACTTTTGAGTATATAATGGTGCGCATTTTATCCCAACGTGAAGAATGAGGCTCTTTATGTCTTCCTTGTTTGCCTGTATAAGCCTGTGGAGTCATTTCTCTGTGAAGAATTCAGGCCGAATCTCAACGGAAGTGACGTCGGGTACTACGTAATGCGCGCACCCCCTTGCTCTGTTTATACCTGACAATGGCGTGTTGAATGGAGAAGGCTGCTTCTGCGAGTAAACGACTAGCTAGCTCAGCCCAAACACCCACACAAACTCTGCGAAAACTTAAAAAACTAAGGTAGTTTTATCTGCTGAAGCCCATTAAGCTAAAAGAGAGTGTGACTGACGCAGGGGGAATTGAGGATAAATATCGGTGGAGCATTTGAGAAATGGAGGGAGCTTTGCTTGGTGCTTGGGATAAATACTGATCCAGAGATGGCTGTTTTTCTGTTGAAAAGGTAAGGCATCACCCTGGACCATGAAACACAATGTAGTGTTTTATATTGTATAAACCATATGCTACATCACGTTAGCATGCTTACGAAGATTCTATCCAAACACACAGCACAGCACAGTACAACTAAACCCTGCCGTAACTTTTCCACTAAGAAAAGCTTTCAGTGTGGTTCTTTTTCTGTATTTAATAAATGTGTAGTTACAATAAACACAGTGTTTCCCATACATTGATTTATTTGTGGAGGACCACCACAAATAAATTAGGCCCGGCACAAATAGATTTTGGCACTACCTGCTCCCCCTCACTCTGTGAATTTAGCGTGTCATTACAACTCCAGTACAGTAGGTGGTGGTATGCATCGTCTCTGCCAACAAAACCAAAGAAGAAGACATGCTTTTTAATGCACTTGGTCTACCAGAGAAGAAGAAGACGTAGCAGCATTAACGTAAGTATCGTTATCATAAAGACCTCTCGTACAAATATGTGAGCAAACAAGTCCAGAAGTCCGAACAGCTCAAACTTATCATGTTATATTAACCTGTCTCTGTATTAACGTAGCTGGAAGCTCAACATGTGCATAGACATTAACTCACGCTGTTCGTAGTGTTAGCCAACAGGCTAACCACTTAAGGCATGTTGAGCTGCTTCTGCTGGTTGGGCGACGCTGTGCATAGAGCAGTTCTGCTTGTTAGTTATTAACTCTGACGTGGATGTTGACTCATTCACACAGATGAGTAATGAAAAATATTTCCAGCGCCTAAAAGGCCTCACCCTGAAGAGGAGGCAACACAGTCTGGACCACAGGAGGTATTAACATAACGGTGTAGACATTTAAGAAACACATGAAAGAGTGAACAGACGTCAGTGCCCATACTTACATGATAATTATGTGGATTGTGGATTATTGGTGCAGTTTTGACACAGTTATTATCTTTTCAACTAATCCTTAGGTGAAAACAGACCTCAGCAATCGCCTGCAAGGAGAACACCTGGCCGCCTGCTTGAAAATATCCATAAATGGATCTGATCCTGAGGACTTCCCATATGAAAAGGCTTTGGAATATTTTTTTTCAGGATGCCCCATAAAATAAAATGCCCCGAGAAAGGGTGCAAACTCTGCAGGAACAAAATTAAACAAAATTGTTACTCCTTTTGATTTAAGTTACCTACATTATTTATTCAACCTAATTTCCTATTTATTTGTTGTTATTTATTTATTTATTTATTTAAGTAAGCTGTTGTATTTTTTATTTAAATGTATTTATTTTAAGTTTATTTGGTAAGTGTTTGTTTACATTTTACATTACATGAAAGTTTTCTATTCAAATCCAAATCAAACTCCTTCTTGTTTTTTGTTTTTTGTTTTTTGTTTACGCACTACCCCCCTACCCCCGGGGCAACACACCACCACAAATAAGTTCCTGTCCTGTGGGAAACACTGAAAAAGATACTAAGCTACATCCAAGCTGATCACAGTAGCCATTAATACGAGCTTCCAGTACAGCCAAACCCTGCACCTAGCTCCCACCTCGTTCTCCTCAAAAGATTTGGTCAGGTCAAACTGGGAGCTTTGCAAGACTGATCTGCCCGATGACAGACATGGAATCTAACCAATCAATCTGCGTTATTAGGTTACTGCCCATCTGAATCGAACAATTTAAAATTTTTCTTGTTGTTGTTGTTAATTTGGCTCAAGAAAATGAAAATTTCTGCATGTTTCCATCCACTGTTGTTATGTAAGTCAACTGGTGAAAATCGCCTCAAGACTGAATGGCGGTGGATCAGAGAACAGCAGTTATACGATTGAATACACTGTGTATGTTCTTTAGACTATTTAAAAATCATAACTTACTCTGTGTTTTTCATCCTTAAGGCACAAAAAAACTTTGGAGAAAATCTCAAAAAAGCTTTTTCAGAGGAACATAAAGTAAAACCTGCTACTATGCAGGCAGGCAATCTAATATTTGACAACATAATTTTGAGGAGAGAAAAGGAAGAGAAGATAGAGTAGTAGAAAATTGCATCAGCTAGACAAAATTTATCCACCACTACTAACAATAACCAGCCAGATGAGGAAATGGAAAGACAAGATCAAAATGCATCTTTACCAAGACAAACTCCCAAAGTTGCCTCCATCCATTTTAATATCCCTATGAATGTTCATCAGTGCCACTCAGACGAATGTTTGTCATTACACTCCTTTAGATGTTTCTCACTGAAATAATCAGCCAAAGGAGCGCTCGGTGCAGGATACAGGAACCTTCCAAAGCAGATGGATACAACCATTTCCTTGTTTCTCACTGGCGAATCCGTCTTGCAAAGCTCCCGTCTGAACCATTTGGGCCCGTTTAGAAAGAGACAGGTCCAATCAGTGACGCGGGGGCAGTACTTTCAGGCGTGGCAGAGTTGTGGCGTAAGCAAACAGCGACAAGAGGGCGGCGCAATTATGGCGGAAGAGCTTAGCGGGATGCTGCTCAAGCGCCAGTTTTATCAGAACTTGACAACATTTCTTCATTAAAAGAAGAACAAAGAACAGCAGTGAGTTGTTGTTTTCAAAAACGACAAAAGTCGTGTACTGACATGTCTATTGTCGGCATGGTTCACGCTATTCCTTGGTCATTCCTTGGTGGCTTCATCATGTGTTTTGTTGCTGTGATTGGCCCGTAAAGATGTGACAAAACGTTCATCCAATCACACTCCGAGTTTCTTTCAAATCCTCTGCCCTTTCCCAAACGCTCAGTATTGAAGGTTTTCCAGATGGATGTGTGAAACACATCCATCTAGCATGTCATGCTATAAGCACAATGTCTCAGAAGAAAACCTCAAAACCTTACAGGTGTTGCTATTGGCTGTCGTATGTATGGGCTATTCTGCTGTTCCCAAAGTTCAACATCCACATCTGTGCCATCAAAGCCTCATATTATTCTTTAATGTAACCCAGAGTGGGGTTAAGCTTCTCATTAAAAAACATTTATGAATTTAACATTTTTTTCCCTAAAAACACTGTGGCTCCAGAAATGTTTCATAAACAAAACCTCAGACCTACTACCAAGTTATGTTTCAGCAATCACACACCTTCAAATGTATTTGCATCATGACATTTGGGAGTGGAAGCAGTCAAAGACTAACCTTGCAAAGCAGATGAATCCGTTTCTGTGATTCTCACTGGCAAATCCATCTTACAAAGCTCCCGTCTGAAACATTTGGGCCCGGTCAGAAAGTGACAGGACCAATCAGCAATGAGGGGCAGCACTTTCAGGCGTGGCAGAGGCGTGACGTAAGCAAGCAGCACCAAGAGGCCAGTGTAATTATGGCAGAAGATGGCGTGGATGCAGCTAAAGCGTCAGTTTCATCAGAACTTGATGACATTTCTTCGTTAAGGGAAAAACAAAGAACAGCAGTGAGTTGTTTTTAGTTTCAAAAACGACAAAAGTTGTGTACTGACATGAGTACAGTCACCATGGTTCATGTTACGTAGTTCTTTATGGATGTACTCCTTGGTAGCAGCTATGCCACATGTGTTTTTGCTCTGATTTTCCCATAAAAAAGGACAGACTGAACGTTCATAGAATCACTCTTCAAGTTTTTTTTCCAAAGCCTCTGCCCTTTCCCAAACACTGTGTATGAGTGGTTTTGTCTGTTTAACACATCCATCTGGCATGTCAGGTTACAGGCAGACTAATTGGTCCCAAAATGATTGCCAACAACGTGACCGTTCATAATAAAGGAGAAATGAGCACACATTAAGAAATCAGTTCTATTTAACCTGGATTTCACTGTAGAGAAATCTTCATCAACATCATCAACCATTGACAGAAAAATGCTCTTTACTCATAATTAATTTAAAACCAGGTCAGATCACTGACTACTGCCACTGCCTGCTTTGTTGATGAGTTAATACTTAATGGAGATTAAGGTCTCATAAGTTTAGCACATTTTAGATTTATTTAAATAATAAGGAGCAGCCTCTTCTGTTTTTGACAGATTAGACTGGCAGGACAGCTCTATTTATTCTTATTGAATATTTGGTGCATGTATACACTCATCTTACTTGAATCACTTTTTTAGCATCTATATAAACAGTGTGTTTTAAATCAAATATGCCTTCATGAATAGTCATCAAAACCAATATGTGATGATAAAGCAATAATGCGTAAGGGTGGTGCACAGCTCAGAGTAGCCCTGTTTAAAAGCTGCAGCAGGTTGTACTGATAGTGGCTGTAAACAGTTGGAGAGGGGGTACCAGTGTAACAATTTACCACTCACAGCACGGACAACAAACTGAGTGAGAGCCCATCTGTGTGAAAGTGATGAAAGCTGATTCAAAGTAACATCATGGCTCTCCAGCTGTTTCCTAAGCAGGTCGAGTCCTCGCAGGTGAGCTCCAGTGTGTGAATTTTAATGCTTTAGCTAGAACAGAAAGTAGTTTAACTCAAAGTCAGAGCTTTAGAGAAGAGATGCAGATGTATACCATTCATCATTCACCAACTGGGGGCATTTTTGAGGCTTTGTCTTGGACTTGCTTTACCTTTTGATGGATGATTAGTCGTTTATATCTTTATTGTTCCATAGATGAGTACATTATGAAGTCAAAAGGTTTATGTTCTTTACATATGATGCTGTGGTTTTCAACTTTAAGGTTAACTTTTCCTCATCAGTGGCGCCATATTCACTCTGTGACCCACTGAACCTTAATGACCTGTTGCTTGTGCCACAGGATGAAACAAAATGTTGATAAAGTGATGGTACTATCAGGACTCCATGCATACAGGATACTTTTGCACGTTCTTCCAAGTGTTTGAATTGCTCCGCTCTGCATGGATTGACAATTTGGCAGTGGTCGGTGCTGAAAAATAGACCTTGTGCAGAGCAGAGTCGAATAGTGCTTCTTGGATGTGCCAGAGACTTGAATATGTACAGCGGACTTCGCTAGAACGGGGGCAGTTTGTTTCATAGTGTACTTCGTGAGCAGACTGCACTACAGGCGGATTATGTGGAAATTGGAGGTCAGGCTTGTTGCTGGTTATTCCTCAGCTTCATTGACAAGATTGTTATAATAATGATGCTGCTAAAGCATCATGTAGCAACACCAAAAATGCAACAAAACAATATTAATCAGTGGCGATGAATGTGGAAGACGGTGAATAATATGCAAAATAACTGCTAATCAACATTAAAGAAAGGCATGTTTCTGTGTGTTTATGAGGCTGTTGTCTGTAGAGTACACCTCTGTGTGGTCAGTGAACTCATTCATTAATCTGGTTGACAGTCGTCTGTGAACTCAGCAGCTCTGGTGGTGGTGAAGAATCATAATGAGACGGACTAGCTGTTGTTCTGAGGAGCCGTGATGCTTCTCTGACATCCTCAACATCATTAAGTGCATTTAAAGTGGCAAGATTGTGTTTACCTGAAGTGAGGAAAGACAAACATCAAAAACACCAGAGGAAACTGGACTGATCTTTTAAGCTCCTAAGAGAAGAAAAAAATTAACACTTTTATTCAGAAATGTTAATTTTCACTCTCACAGATGCAACCTGGTCACGTGTAGAGCTGGATGTATCTGTTGGTCAGTTAATCATAAATGATTAACCTTAAGTTCAGCATCCAGCTTCTTATCTCTGCAACCTCTTTAAAAAAAAAAACTAAAGTAAAGTAAAAGCAGCAAGAGTCAAACATTGAACAGAATTTCCCCTTGTGGGACTTATAAAGGAATATCTTATCTTATACCCAGACATTTAAAGGTTACACACTTATATGTAGGAGTAGACTAGCACTAGTATGAACTTTAGTGCTCTGCTCAGGCTCCATTACAACATCCCCTCCTGCGTTGATTTACATTTACTTACATCTATGTGACAATGTCAGAACCCTCTTGATAAATCACAACTTGCTTGATGCATTGCTCAAAAACACAGATATTCCAATCAACATTTTAACACTGTATTTACCCTCCCAATTTCTAAAAAGTTAGGGCGATGTATAAAGTGTAAATAAAAACAGAATGCAACAATTTTCAAATCACATAAACCCTCATTTTATTCACAATAGAATATAAAGCATATCAAATGTTAAAACTGAAACATTTTACCTTTTTACTAAAAATACAAGCACACTTTAAATTTGATGGCAGCAAAACATCCCAAAAAATTAGGGTTAGGGCCATTTTTCCCATTCTGTAGTGTATCCTCCTCTTTCAAAAAGTCTGTAAATGTCTGGGAAGTGAAAAGACCACCTGCTGGAGTTTTAGGAGAGGAATGTTGTCCCATTCTTTTCTGATGCAGGATTCTATCTGCTCAACAGTCCTGGCTCTTCTTTGCTGGATTTTTTGTTTAATGGTGCTCCAAATGTTTTCCTCCTGAAAGGTCTTGACTGCAGCCAGGCCAGTTCAGCACCTAGACTCTTCTAGGTGTTGTGATAGATGTGGTATGTGGTATAGCACTGTCTTGCTGAAATAATCAAGTCCTTTCCTGAAGGAGAAGTTGTCTGGATGGGAGCATATGTTGCTCTAAAACCTCTCTCTACTTTCCAGCATTGCTAGTTCCTTTCCGGATGTAAAGCTGCCCACGCCATAGGCAGTAATGCAACCTCATACCATCAGGGATGCAGGCTCTAGAACTGTGCCAGGATAACAGACTGGATGCTCCCTCTCCTCTTTAGTCTGCAGGACCCGGCATCCGTGGTTTCCAAAGATGATTTCAAATAATGATTCATCTGACCACAGGACAGTTTTAGCCTCAGCTCAGCTTTAAATGAGCTTTGGTCCAGAGAAGATGGCTGATATTGTTCACATAAGGCTTTTTCTTCACACAATACAGCTGTAACTTACATTTTTGGATTGCATAGCCAGCTGCAGACAGACAGTTATTTCGAGGAGTGTTTATGAGCCCATACAGTTACTTCAAGTGCAGAATCATGCCTGTTTTTAATGCATACTGCCTGAGTTCCTGAAGATCACACACATCCATTATTGACCTTTGACCTTGGCCCTTGCATCCACAGATTTCCCCAGATTCTCTGAATCTTTCATTGATATTATCAACTGTAAATGGTGGGATATTCAGTCCTCTTAATTTAACAGTGAGGGACATTTTTCTAAACTTTTTCAACAATTTTTAGACATGTATTTGTACGGACCTGTTGCTAATTAGCCTAATAAGTTGTTGAATGGTCCTGCAGCTTGTCCCGTCCCAACTTTTTTGAGATGTGTTTCTGCCATCAATTTCAAAATAAGGTCATATTTAATGATGAAATGTCTCAGGTGAACTGAACCTTTTCTAAACTGTGGCCCAATAAATCAGGACACCAACCTAAATTTGATGCCTACAACATATTCCAAAAAAGTTGGGACAGGTGCATTCATTAGTCATATGTAGGTTATGAGTGCCTTAGATTAACACAGCTGACTGTAATAAAAGACCAGTGAATGAACTCCAGCTGTGACTCACAGATGTGTTAGCTAACGTGCTCTCAGCAGTTCAAACAGGTTAGAAGCTGCACAGGAGATGGTAGTGAGAGAGTAGTATTTAAACCTCTCTATGATCTGTAAACATCAATGAAAGGTCCCCGCCTCCATTTAGCCTGGTGGATAAATTCCCACGTTATAGTGTTCAGATCTCCAAACATTCTTAGAAAAAAAATTATAAATCTACAAACACACACAGATGGAAGCACACCCACAGCAGCCACTACATCTTGTTATTTGAATTTAGTTCAAGCCGCCGGGTCCCTGAGGGCATTACAGCAGTGGGTGGGTATTATTTCTCTTTTTCATCACCCTCTGCTTCTGTCACATTGAGAACCACCTCGGGGTGCTGATGATTCATGGAGACCCGAGTCAGGGTGGGATGAAATGGGTGAGGGGACAGCTGAAATTCTGCTCTAACAAGCGTTTTAATGGCCCTTTATAACCGAGTGTTTGATGTTTTCAGGTTTCCCATCTCATCGAGGGCTGAGAGCGAGTAACGGCACCCCTGGGTGACCCGCTGCCTCCTAGTATGCTGTGTCACTGTGGCTGACAAAATGATGACTGGGGTTTACGTGCATACACTGGTCCCTCTGATCTCATTCTGCTGAGGTCACGATTTACTACCTTCCTGGTGATGAGATGAACCACATTTCCCAGGAGGCAACTGTCTTCTCTCCTGGCTGTGGGGCGTAGAGGGTGACTGTGACTGTGCCTCACACAGATTTTCCATTTCCAGACTGGAGATTTCAATTATAAGCTAGGCTGCCAGCAGAACCGAGAGGGGCCCTCGCACCTTCATGCACGTCGTAGTTTGGAGCGTGTCGGAACTGTGACACATCTGTGAAACGGGAGGCTGCAGTGATGTCTTTATCAGGGACAGAACTTTAAACAGATTTCTTCAAAATAATGTCAACTAAATAAAAATATGTAATGTAAAATAAGTGGCTGCATAAATACTCACCCCTTTCAAGTCATCATTTCATAGAGTCACCTTTGGCTGCAATCACAGCACTGAGTCTGTGTGGATAGGTCTCAGTCATGCTTTCACATCTAGATACTGAAATTTTTCTCCATTATCTTTGCAAAACTGCTAAAGCTCTGTCAGGTTGCACAGGGATCAGGTGTGAACAGCCTTTTTCAAGTCCTGCCATAAATTCTCCATTTCTGTGTAGCTTTTGCTCTATGCTTCGGCTCATTGTCTTGCTGGAAAATAAATCTTCTCCCAGGCCGTAGTTCTCTTGCAGACTGAATAAAATTCTCCTCCAGGATTTTCAAACATATTTACCCTCTACCTTTACAAGCCCTCCAGGGCTGTCTGCTAAGAAGCATCCCCATAGCATGATGCTGCCACTTCACAGTGGGGATGGCGTTTTCATCAGTGCTTGATCTAAAACAACCTCAGCTCTTTTCCAGTGTTGCCAACTCCTCAGTAAGGAAAGTTGATATTAGCTGTCCTAAAAGTCGCTAAATGATGCCATCACCTATTTGCATAATTTGCTATGTGCATGTAGTTGTAATGAACGCTGTAGGTCAGAAGGAGAGATGTAGCATGAGAAAATAAACACCCTAAATATGTGAAGAAATGTGACGAACCTTGTGAGTTAGTTCAGGTCAGTCATTTCGAATTTCGAGCAGTGATTCACACCTGACATGCATCTTAATCAAATCACAAACACATCGTCCTGATTCACTGGTCTATTTTAGCTGCAAGATTTCTGGTCTCCTTCTTTGCTCTGCCCTGAATCAGCTCTGTGCTCTCGCTTCAACCCACCTCCACCCCAACATCCACCTGTTGGTTCCGCCTGAGGGTTTAAAATGTTATCTAAATTCAGAAGGTCAGCACTCAAAATGTCCTTTAAAGTAGTTTATTAAGGCTAAGGCACAACAGACATGTTCAGCGCTTAAGAAGACCACAAAGCCCATGCTTTCACAAATGTTTGTAGAAACAGTCTGCATGCCTAGATGCTTGATTTTATACACCTGTGGCCACAAAAGTGATTGGAACACCTGATTTCAATTATTTGGATGTGTGAGTGAATACTTTTGACAATATAGTATCTACAGATGATTGAAGTAGGCCTTTATTTTACTCACATTTGTTTTCTTTTTTAAATTCATTGAGTAAAATACAAGAACAGTTTAACAGAAACAATAACAGACATGGCCACCCAGTAAACCTGTAAATCAAAGATTATTATAGAAATATTCCTGTTGTTCATGCATATTTGAAATTGACTTAAGGGCCTTTATGTGTGAGTGGCGGGGCCGTATGTGGCCCCTGGGTCACTATTTTTCCATTTCTGTACATAAAGGGAGCATAAATGAGCCTTAAGGGCAGATTAGATTTGAGAATAGCCGGTGTATCTGAGTTCAGTTGTAATTGTGTTTATAGTGTCAGCCTTCAGCTGTCAGAGCACGCTGTTCTCTCTGTCTGCTCCACTTAAAGTGAAACAGAACCACTGGAAACTCCAGCAGACACTGCTTACACTCTGTTTATGTTATGTCAGTGTTTTTGTATGGAGGTGATCATTTAAATTCATGTATACTTCATCGATTATCCCCGTAGTGAACGATCATTGAGGAGGCTGAAGGCAGCGATGGCGATGTGGAATTATTCAGGCAATAAACACAGGAGAGCGCTTCCCGGGGAAAGGCTGATGCATCAACATTTATGAATCTGGCCCACTGGAGTAAACGCAGACAAAGTCACAGTCTAAATGGTAATGCGGTTTGTCTGTGTGTGTGTGTGTGTGTGTGTGTAGGGGTGTGTGTGTGTGTGTGTGTTTACATGTGTGCTCTGTGTGCTCGGTAAGTCACAGAAGGTCTGGCCTGCCTGAGGGCGGTACTCATGGCTCGGTGTGAAAGATATGGGGGTGGCACTGCCGCACAGCCTGAGAGGATACGCTGTCTGAGGTCTGAGATGGAAGGAGGACGGGAAACAGAGAGAGAAAGATATATCCACACAGCGAGCAGATAGAGAGGGGGGCGCAGAGGGAGAGTCAGAAGAGGAAGGGAGGGAGATAAGCGCCTTAGAGGGTGGGAAAGATAACGACAGATAGGGAAAGCAGCATGGAGGCCCAAAGTCAGCGAGACAGACAGACAGACACAGGAAGGGAAAGAGAGAGATACAGAGGAGGCGAGAGGCTGAATTTAATAAATTAGATCAGGCGCCTTGCTGGTTTCCTAGCAACCTAGACGAGACGAGCCTGGTCTGGCCTGGTCTGTGCTCCAGAGTAAAGGTCTTCCTCCTCCCCCTGCCTCTCCTCCTCCTCCTCCTCTGCTCACTCGTATCAGCACTGGACACAATCACTGAGCCAGTCATTGTTACAGACGAGTATATTTAGAAGCAGATTCATGCTCTGGAGTAAAAAAAAGAGCTGCAGATTCACAGCTCAGATAGTTTAGACAGGTGGGATTTTCAACTGATCATTGTTCTAGTTAGCCTTTCAGTTGATTAAAGTCTAAATAAGTCAGTTTTGTATGTAAAATATACATATATTAGCATTACAGTTAGAATAAAAAATAAGGAACAAATAGAAATATTACAGGGAAAATTTCAACATAGTGCACTCATTCTATCCCACAATGCATTGTGAAAGAAAGTGAACAACTGATGGTCACTAGCCCAGCAATATTTACCATCACGCATCACAGTTGCTGTTCTCAAACATGACGGATGAACAAGAGGAGCACAGGAACACACATAAAAACTTTTTTTAGGCTTTTTAGTTTGTTTGGCTTTAACCAAACGAAGAGCTGTGGTCATACCACTCTCTTCAGCTGCTTCAGGACAGTTTTCTTCTTCAGCTGCTCAGATAAATGCTGAAAGGTGCTCCAAAACTTTGAGACAGTCCTGTTTGTTAACAATATTAATCCAGTGTAGAAATTTTGGAATTTGCAAAATTGAAGTTAATTAGCGAACTTTACGAGCTGAAGACGGAAAATATGATGCATTCAGGTAACCTCAGTAAATTAGACAAATGTGTTCTATATGTTATGATGTGTTCAAATGGCTCATAAAAATGGGAACACTTTGTTTTAAATAAAAAATATCAATAAATACGGTGTGAATATGTGTTTATATTTGAGGGATATATATAACAGATGTGACAGACTGAATCGTAGCTCTTTAACTAGAGCTAAGACCACTTGTAGTTGAAGTATTTGCCCTTATTTTGTCTTTCCACCAAACTATAGCAAGTATGGATAGTGGTATCAATATTGATGGTGGTGTCTGCTGGCCAGTATAACCAGGTGTTATAGTTTAAAGCGTCACTGTGTTAACTGGTGGCCTTTTGCAGCCTGTCTGTGATGCCAGAGTTACAACAAATATAAGAACAGCAGGTGTCTACACAAATTTTCTTTTCTTAGATTATAAAATTAAAACAAGCTCATCAGACACAACTTTAAATGAAAACTTCAAAGAGATGGGTTAACAATGAAGGCCATTTAGCATCAGTTAGCATGGTAACAAATGAAACCATAACACTGGCTGAGCTTTGAAAGCTCTCCTCATTGATGCTCTGAGTTTGTTAATGTCTGAATTTTTTTGGATATTGTCAAACATTTGTCTGCTCTAATGTCTATCAGGTGCATGACCTTGTTTCTGTACTAAATCAACCCATGTGGCGTCTTAAATAAACTGTAACTAGTAGTTAAGTGTGGTATGTGTGAACTTACCTAGCAGGCTCTGACATCGTGAAGAATGGACAGACTGTGTTCAGCCTGCTTTAGGATTTAGCAGTGTGAATACAAAATAACCTCAGAGAAAAATAAAGCTATGAATTAGTTTATCTTCTGAATTAGGACAGAATCAAGAGCTACAGGTGTGACAGCAACCAGAGATGGAACAAATGTTTGGTTTTTTTTTAGAGCACAGGTGTCAAACTGAAAGCCCAGGGCCAAATCTGGCCTTAGCTCATATTTTAAACTTCAGACTTTGGCTTCATAATCCCGTAGTTTGACCTTTCAGACTCACAGTTTAGAATTTGAATCATATTTGACGTAATTTCATGACTATAAATTTCATTTCATATTTTGACCTTTTAAACCCATGATTTTGACTTTCTTTTTAATATATTTACCATTAAAGAACGTTATTTTTCAATTTCAATTTCATGTTTTGACCTCTTTAACCCCTTAATGCCTCTTGTATCATATTTGATACATACTTTTATGATACCTCTATCGAATCAGTATGCTTAATAAATTACTCAAAAAAAAACAACTTATGAATACAGTCTGATAAATGATAAAAATGCCCTCAGGTAGATTATCAGTTACCAAAAACACCTAATGAATGAAATGAGATAATAAAAATATATTTGTTAAATTTTATGGAATTTTGGATTTTTTTTTTTTTTAAATTTTAGTAGAAAGATAAATAAACATTTCAGTTCCCGAAAATGAGAATTTTCTGGCTATTATGTGTTTTCAGGCTTTAAGGGGTTAAAATAACAAATTTACTTTTCTCAGATTGTGAGCCTTTAAACTGATCTTTTTAACTTTTTAAATGTCAAAAACATTTATCAGTGCTCAGTTTGTTTTCATATTTTATTAGTGGTGATATGAGGTTGACAGTTTATGGTTAAAAAGGGGACGTTGTTAGGCCCTCAGGTTAGTCCTGAATCCAGAATCCGGCCCCTGCTGTGTCTGAGTTTGACACTCCTGCTTTAGAGCCTGATAGCTGAAATAAAACCAGAAAATTATCATTTTTTCGAATACAAACGGTATACAAAAGGATTTTAAGGAAATTATTGTGCATGTTGATTAGATAGAGGTCTCAAAAAAGTGTATATCAAATATAATACAGTAGGCTTTAAAGGGTTAAAATGAAATATGGTGTGATCTCTCTCTGGATTTTCAGAACCTATTGTCTTTGTAGTTGCTCTTTATTTAGGGAACTATAAAATAAAACAGTGGTTTGAGTGAGGAGGGAGCCGCCTGTTGCCCATCCCTGCTCTAAAGCTTCCTCCAATAGTCTGGAGCCTTTCTCTAAAAGAAAAACCTATAGTAGAACATCATTAAATATGCTTTAAAACTGTAGGAATGTAGGATGAAATTTTAATCCCTAATTAACAGCGACCGAGGACATGATGAGATGGGAGGTTTCAGCATCTTAAAATCACACCGGCTGATGGTTTTGAATGCACAGTAGGTGAAATAAACAGAGTAGAACAGTGTTTCTGTATCAGCTCAGTCTAACCCTGTGCAGGCTCATGTGAGCAGTGAACCTGCACAGTCTGCAGTGAGTAACAGCACAGCGGGGCAGACTGAGGAGGATCAGATCAGAGGGTTACAGGAGCTCTTTAAAGCTGTCTGCTCAGGAGGCTGCAAGCAATGACACAGCAAAAAAACAACCATTTCTAAATGATTCAAAGTGAAGCTCGTCTCTCTGCAGGGCAAAAGTATTTCAGTATAACTGGGGTGCTACAAGACATTGTCTGTTAGTACCTCAGGATCGAAACCTTCATTTGGTTCATTTGGGCATTATTATCTGACACAGGGTGGTGCAAATTTAACAGAAATAAAACTTTAAATCTTCAAATAAACTTAAAGGGACGTTTCAGGATTTTTTAAGAGGATTCATATGATGCACACAGCAGTAGTAGAGGCATCAGCCTCCAGTGATTTTAGTGAGCATTGCTCCTTTAAGAAGGACACACTGGTTGTATCAGCCAGGAAGCTAGGCTATACAGCGTAACAGATGGGTACAGTTTCTCCGCAGAATTTGTGAGTTTATGGTAAAAATGGGCCACAAAACAATGATCGCTCAAACATATTCACTGTCAAAAATGTTTAAAGTGTTTGCAATGCAGAGTATGTAACCTCAGTCAAGCCCTGCATTGCAAATTGGTGACAAAAGCACAGAGGCTTTCTGGGTAAAAAATAAAAAATAAAATGCTTCCAAACTTTTCAATAGTGCATATGTTTGAGCCAACATTGTTTTACCCACAATGGAGAAAAATCACAGATTCTGAATGTCTGACATGAACCAAATTCTATCTTAGACTTGTTTTAGTCATTCTGACAAAAAGTAAATTTATCTTTTGTCAGTTTTGGTCATCAGAGGTCTGTTGTTTGCTAATCTTAGTGTAGAAATTCCAACTGATAAAGGTAGTCCAAAAACATTATTAGTCAGTTTTAGTTGATGACATCAGCCCTGTTCAGGAGTTTGTGTTTAGATGGAGTCTTGGCGTTAATCACTCAGTCAAACTTTACGTTTAAGATAAGAGATCTCTCAAAAAATGTTCTTTTTTGGGATTTTATTCTGTCATTTATAGTATTTTAACTAAGGATACTCAACTTCCAGTTTGGATTAAAACCTGCCTTTCCTTTGGGGGAAAAAACCTATTAAATAAGGAGGATAAAGGAACTAACTGTAGCCCAAAAGCTAAAGAAGATTGATAAAGACAACAGAAAGCTGTTTGTGAGTCTTTGAAGGGGAATGAGATTTTCAGTAGGGCAGTGGTGTCTTTACTTTACATCACTGTGAGAGCAGGAAGACGGTGTGGGGGGCAGGCCTGCACAAGGAGTTGGCTGGGCCCCTGAAAACCCCAGAGAATGGGCCCTCCACAGTGGTGATTATTGATAAAATCAGTTCAGGTGTGTGGGATCAGTGACACTGATGCCAGCAGAAAAAAAAACACAGGTGCTAACATTCTGGCTAACAGTTACTTTATTGTGGAGCTGAAAAGTCTGTCAACTATTATTGGGTTCTGATATTACATTTATTTATTTGTTTTTATTTTTAAACAACTTTTCCATCCAGTATAGCCATATTTTACCACTTGTTACGGCCCCAGCCGCATCCCCTCTCCTATGTGTGAGATTAACCTCTGTGGAGTGTTCTGTGTGTGCATGTGGGTGTTTGTGTGAGTGTGCTGTGATCTTCAGGTAATGTCATCCACCTGTGCTGCCAGCTGAGAAGCTTGATTGGGGTGCAGCTGAGCTGAAACAATTAGCCAATCAGAGAGGACCTGCACCTACAAAAGCTCCCTGAAACATCAGTCTGCGGCAGCTCGGTTCAGAATCAGCTTGCCCTGTGCTGCTCGTCCCGGTAGGCCTTGAAGTTAACTTTGAGTTGTTCTAACTAGAACTTTAGTGTTTGCTTTGTTAACTACAGCTGGTTATCTTTGTAAATTGTTCTTCATTAGAACTTGCTATTGTTTATGAGGTACTAAGATTGGGCCAGGAATTTAGTTTAGCTTAGTTCACACACACATACACGTCAGGTTGCTTTATTGTTTAGTCTCACTAGGATTTAGGGGTGCTGTTCCTTTTTGATGTTAGATTTGGGTAGATAGAGTAGGCAGTTAGGTTTATTTTATTTCTTTTCACAAAAGCTAGCTGCTAAACCTTAGTTTTAGTCCCCCTTTATATTCATTTACAGGTAGGATCAGCGTCCACCGGTCCTTTTACCTCTTGTTTTCCACATTTTGTAAGACAATTTTACCTCTTTTGTAATGAAATAATTTTTGGTTTAACCAATTCAATCTGGTTGAAATCTGTTTTCTTTCTAGGAAGCCCAGAAAGAAACTCCTGCACCTAAAGTGTCTGCAGCTAGCGGTATGTGTCCCTCTTCCACTACCTCACCTTGTTACATGTCAGATATTAGTAAGCATATTGCTTTTGTTCCTAAATTCTGTGAAGCTGATGTGAACTCCTACTTTCTTGTGTTTGAACACATAGCGTCTGTGCTGCAGTGGCCTCAGGAAGTTTGGGCACTTTTGTTAAAATGTAGACTTAACAGCAAAGCACAAGAAGTTGTTGATGCACTTTCCTTAGAGGAGAGTTTAGACCATGACCGTGTTAAAACTGCTATTCTACATGCATACAGTTTGGCCCCTGATGCTCCTTGGCAGAAATTTAGAGATCATAAGACGACCCAAAACCAGACTTACAGTGAGTTTGTACAGGAAAAGAAAACTCCTTTTGATAGTCTGAGTGTCAGTCATAGAGTCCATGACTTTGAATCTCTGCGAGAATTGATTTAGTTTGAAGAGTTTAAACAGTGCTTGCCTAGTGCTATTCTAGAGCATTTAAATGAGAAAAAGGTAAATTCACTCCAGTCTGCTGTTCAGATGGCAGACAGGTTCCCCCGACTCTCAAAACTGTGCCTCAGTCAGTTATTTTGCAACGTTTTGTCTATTTTTGCTACTTCTTTTCCACCTTCTTCACTGTTTTTTGCACTGTTTTGCCGCTTTAACCCCTTAAAGCCTGAAAACACAAATTATAGCCAGAAAATTCTATTTTTTAGATATTAAATGTTTATTTCACTTTCTACTGAAATCCAAAAATCAAAAATTTCCATAAAATTTAACGTATATATTTTTTGTGTCTCATTTGATACATTAGGTGTTTTTGATAACTGATAATCCACTTGAGGGCACTTTCAATCATTTTTCAGATTGTATTCAGAGGTTTTTTGAGTAATTTATTGATTATATTGATTAGATCATAAAAGTATGTATCAAATATGCAACAACAGGCTTTAAGGGGTTAACCAAGTAATGCAGCTTCTTTTTAACCCCCTTTTACCCTTTGTTGCCACTTTTAAACCATTTATGCCATATTTTTTTACACTCCAATCAATTTTTGCCACTTTTCATACATGGTCTCTTTCACAGTCATACAGTTCTTTTCCTAATTTTTTTTCTCATTTTTTTTCCCTTTCATTTCTGGCATCCTGACTTTCGTGCACATTATTTCCTCGCTATAAAGTCTGACATTACTTTCCTAATCATTTGGTTCAATGTGCCCACGGTTAACATCACTAATAATCAGGTAATTCTCTTAACTAAGTTGCAGCTAAAACAAACAAAAAAAAAATAGCGTGCAATCGATGCAACTTTAAAAATATAATGCATTAATCTTTGATCTAAATCTCATGGTTTCCACTGACTCCCCTAATTGAGTCATTTGTTTGACTCTTTCCAGTATTTTTAATGGCCCTCCTCTGACTCCGTACCCTTCACCCTGTTTGATGTGACAGGATGAGTGTCTGAAAGCTCAGCTCCTGTATTAAACGCTGTGATTCATCGGTGGGATCGTCTTCGTCAGTGGACTGACTCACAGGCCTGCCATGGCCCCACCCTGCCATGTTGTGTTTAATGGTCTCATATCAGAGCAAAGACAGTTTACTGTAGCTTTAGAGCATGTACCCTGAGGTGTGCTCTCAGTTAATTGCTTCATATCAACTAAATCCTCTGATAGACCAACTAACAAAGCTCCAGTGTTGCAGTCTGAAAGGGTGGGGAGGCTTTTCCAGACAAAAACAGTCCACTGAGGCTCAAAATTATTTCTAAAACATGAGATTATACCTTGTTAAAAATAATACGCTAATACAAATGCATACTAAGTTTAAAAAATGAGTGAGGCTGAGACTCTCCAAGGCTAATCAGCAGTGATGGTACCAGTGAGAGGAGGCTTCATCAAATCTCAATCATTCTCCAAACAGCTGAGTTGGACAAAATGTCCATGTTGGCATATCCGTATGACTCGTAAATACTTTTACATGAGTGTGCATATTTCCTCTGCATCGATCAAAGAGCAGGGAGAATAAAAACAGAGAGGATGTCTAAGGGTCGATATCTGTGTTAATGTTGAGGCCGGATCTAAGGATGGAAACATCCTCAGTCAATCTAACTCGGACTCTTCTTGACAAGTGAACTTCCTCCCTGTCCTCAGATAGCCTTCTGCTAATGTGGAGTCAGATTTCCTGCTACATGTTCGATTCAGACGGCTTTCTCTGCAAATTACATAAAAGAAGAGGAAAAAAGTGGAAGATAGGAGTGCAAAAGAGGGAGGACTTTTCTACAGTGTCACATTTCACATCTACATTAGAGTGCCCTCTAGTGGCAGAGAAGGTAAACTGCAGGCACAGGAATCATTCCTCTCAGTGGCAGCAGGCTGACAGCTCTGAAATGATAAGGAGGGCTAGAGGAGAAATATTGATTCATCCTCTCCATTAAAATGAAAAAGCAAAGTAAGGAGAGAGGTTGAATCAAGGTGTTGTATCATACACGTATGAAGCAGACATCAATTCAACCGGCATTATTCATGTGTGATGATGGACAGAGAGAGCCACGATCATTCAACTCCAGTATTTATTTGTGTTTACCTTCATTGCACCATGAAGAGATGTCAGGTTTTGGGAACATTTTAAGTAGAAATACAATATTTTTTACACAAATTTAACAAGAACACAGACAGAATTTCTCTGCAACAAATAACATCTAACATCAACGCTTCTGTGCAGGATCTTTACGTATGTTTAAGTACTCTTTACAATCATGCATCATTAATCCTGTCTATTGCATTAACATCTGTGCAGCATGGGTAAACGGATACCAAGTAGACTGGACTTTTACACCTCTTCACTCTTTGCGTTAATCTCTAGTGACACCCTGTGATCTGTGCTCAACTACCTGCTTCTATTGCACATAACTGACTAGTTTTTTTGTGGATTTGAGGTTGGAGATATATTTGCTGTTGAAAAGGCATGCAGACGTGCAGGAGCATCACTGCTGTGATGCATCCCCTGCATACGTCTAACATGCCGACGATGCACATTCTCAATAACTAAAGCGATCTGGATGCATGATGCAGTGCACACAAGACAAGCAGAGGCAATGTGAAGGTGGAAGGGGTGCAACAGGTAATTTTAGCAGGAGAGGAAAAACCGGCTTAAAGCTTTAAATGATAAACCAAGACCCAGGTCTCTCTATCAGTGCACTGTAAAAATGATCTATCTAACCAAGTCCTAAAATCTAATAGACAAAAAGTATTTCTGATCTTGTTTTGAGACTAAAATTCGTTGTAAGATTATTAGTATTGTTTTGTATATTTTTTCTTACTTAGTTACCATCCATCCATCCATTTTCTATACCGCTTATCCCATTCGGGGTCATGGGGGGGCTGGAGCCTATCCCAGCTGTCATTGCGTGATAGGCAGGGTACATCCTGGACTGGTCCCCAGTCAATCACAGGGCTGACATTTAGAGACAGACAACCAGGCACACTCACACTTACGGGCAATTTAGAGTCACCAGTTAACTTAATGAGGATGTTTTTGGTGGTGGGGGGAAGCAGGAGTACTCAGAGAGAACCCATGTATGCACGGGGAGAACCTTTCTGCACCGGGAACTGACTGGTTTGTGTTTTCTTTAATTAAGAGTGAATGCTTAGTCTTTAAAGACAGAACAACAATTAATAAGAATTCTTGAATTCAGAAGAATAATCTTGTTCAGTTTTTCCAGTTTTGAGATCTTTTCTCTCAAATTGAGAGGAAAAAAAGGTGAAAGAAGCATTCACGGGCTAATTTTGAGTTTACTTGACTTAATAAAGTGCTGGTATTAAGTGTCTGAACTCTTATTTTAAGACATTTCTCACTTGTCTAAAGCTTAGACGTTTCCTTTTATTTCAAGAAATCTTACCTAGTCAATTAACTCACTGCACTGGCAGATAATTTTACTTGATTTGAGAATATTCACACTAGAATCAAGTTTTTTTTCATTAAATCTAGACAGATCATTTTTGCAGTGTAAGTGGATACACATCCATACTTTTAATTTTACCTCCTGTTCCTGTGATAACAAGCACATTTCTGTCTCCACTCTCATTCTCTCAAGACTTCCACTTATTTAATTCAGTCACTGCAAATTACTTTGTGCTTACCAAGATTTAAAAACTGAGATTAAGAAGTGTTAGATAATTTATCTTGTTTTAAAAGTAAATGTCTTATTTTTAGTGTGTAACTTTATAGTATGATCTTAAATCAAGCATGATTATATCTTTTTTGTCTCAATTAGTCAGGAAGTCTTTAAATTAATAAATAACTGTTAAAATAAGCTTCATTAGTTCTCTCACCCACAATCTCATCAAAACAGATCTTATTTCAAGATTCAGTAACAAACTCAAGTTGCTTGATTTAAGAATCTCAAAAGAAACATTAATAAAAAATGTAATTTATTTCTGACTTCAAACACGTTAAAACAACGCTGGAAAGAAATTATACAGCCTGATTTCAGTAGAAACATTAAGATTAATGGTTTAAGTTTAAGTTTTATGGTTTAGTTTTAACATGGATTTAGATTTATTTAAAGATGAACCAACTTGTTTTAAGACACAGGTTAATCATACTGTCCTAATATTAAGTATTATTTTCACTAAATTTGATAATATTTTATAATACTGTTAAAATTTTATCAGGTAAATTTGCTAGAAGCAAGAAATTAAAGAATTTTTTTGCTTATATTTAGAATAGTTCACAAATTTTTAAGCTGTAGAAGTTCAGTTTGAAGCAATCTCAGCTTAAAACCAGCATTTTCTGCTTATTTTGACAATTTCGACAACTTGATATTTCTAGATTTAACTATCTTATTTCAGGATATCTTATGAAGTCAAATTATCTTGCTGCATGGACAGATAATTTCACTAGTTTTGAGTAACTTTCTTCTTAGCTCTAGTGTTTTTATTTTACATCAAGCCCCCCTTTATTGCAGTGTTTTCTTAGGTTTTCCCAGGATAACAAGACAGTTCCTCAGGAATTTATTAAAATTTCATGCTGTCTAGGGAAAAGGGAGTAAAATTAAAGTGTATAAATGCATGCATGCTTTTGTATCTGTGCACTTTTTAACATGTAGGGGTAGTGGTGGGTCCTGCATCATGGTTTCTAATTAGGGGGTAGTGGTGGGTCCTGCATCATGGTTTCTAATTAGGGGGTAGTGGTGGGTCCTGCATCATGGTTTCTAATTAGGGGGTAGTGGTGGGTCCTGAATCATGGTTTCTGATAACGGGGTAGTGGTGGGTCCTGCATCATGGTTTCTAATAAGGGGGTAGTGGTGGGTCCTGCATCATGGTTTCTAATAAGGGGGTAGTGGTGGGTCCTGAATCATGGTTTCTAATTAGGGGGTAGTGGTAGGTCCTGAATCATGGTTTCTAATAAGGGGGTAGTGGTAGGTCCTGAATCATGGTTTCTAATAAGGGGGTAGTGGTAGGTCCTGCATCATGGTTTCTAATAAGGGGGTAGTGGTGGGTCCTGAATCATGGTTTCTAATTAGGGGGTAGTGGTAGGTCCTGAATCATGGTTTCTAATAAGGGGGTAGTGGTAGGTCCTGAATCATGGTTTCTAATAAGGGGGTAGTGGTGGGTCCTGAATCATGGTTTCTAATAAGGGGGTAGTGGTGGGTCCAGAATCATGCTGTCTATTTAGGGGGTAGGGGTGGGTCCTGAATCATGGTTTCTAATAAGGGGGTAGTGGTGGGTCCAGAATCATGCTGTCTATTTAGGGGGTAGTGGTGGGTCCTGCATCATGGTTTCTAATAAGGGGGTAGTGGTGGGTCCAGAATCATGCTGTCTAATTAGGGGGTAGTGGTGGGTCCTGAATCATGGTTTCTAATTAGGGGGTTGTGGTGGGTCCAGAATCATGCTGTCTAATTAGGGGGTAGTGGTGGGTCCTGAATCATGATTTCTGATAAGGGGGTAGTGGTGGGTCCTGCTGCCCACCCACCTGAGAACCTCTGCTCTATATCTTAATAATGTGATGTTGATGATTCAGCATCTAATCCTGTAAAAATAATGAAGAGTGACAGCGACAGTGCAAACTAGTGACTTTCCGTAAAGCTCTATTGTTTGTATTAGCTGACTTTTTCACCGAAAACAGATTTGATGAGTTTATTTTGACAGAATTAAAAAACATTGACGAGGATTGCTGTAACTAGGGGTAGACCGATTATCAGCCTAGCTGATTATTGAGGCCGATATTTGGCGTTGAGCAGAGTAACGGTAATCACATTGAATTTTGCAGATAATCAATAACGTTAATTGATCAAAAAGTGCGCTACTTCTGCAAAGTGTGTCTTCCCTTCCGGCTTCATTTTCACTCTCCACAGCCTCACTAAATATCCTGAACACAATACATTCTGATTGGCTGGATGTCAGGAGCAGTGTTTATTTCATCTACTAAAACTATGACTGAAAATTTTTGTAGCCAGCCTTTTTTATGACAAAAACTAGACTGAAACTAACAGAAATAGATCTGTGATGACTAAAACTGACAAAAAGTAAGTTAAGCTTTGTCAAGATGACTAAAACTAGACTAAAATGTCATGTAGTTTTCGTCGGACATTCAAAATCTGTGATATTTCTCCACTGTGGGTTAATCTGTCAAAAACATTGCAGCTGTATCTATTCTGCCTCTCAGCTGTAGAAAGCAGAGACCCCAGGTTTAGCAGAGTGTATAGGACACACTTCCATGATTTGGTACCAGATTTAGGCAAGAAAATAAATGCTTGGACTAAAAGTAAAGACTAAAATGTGAGGACTTTTCGTCTAAAGACTAAGACTAAAATTAAAAATAGATGCCAAAATTAACACTGGTCAGGAGCACCAGCCAATCAAAACTTAAACCTGGGTGCCACTGACACAGAGGGTATGGCATCACTTCCTGTTTCTACTGTGTTGCTCTGTACTTTTCTTATTTTTTGATCATGCAATTTAACTTTTGACACATCAAGTACATTTTGTACATCTTAATAAACACATATTGGTTATAAATATCAGTTTTTGGTCTCATGAGCTTTTAGTAACCGGTATTGGTCAACCCCTAGCTGTAACAACAACTGTGGAGGATCAGCTGAAGGTCACCAGTCAACACAGTCACAAATTAAGGATGTTACGTCCATGCTGCAGGGAAATGTTAAAGAAACAAAGTGCAGAGGTGTGTTCAGTACATCAGTCATCAGTCTGGGCTGATCAGATGTTACTGTTAATTATTGATAACTACTATGAAACAGCCTTTTGGAATCAGGGCACATTTGCACCTTGGGGTGCCTTCAAAATGCTCCAGTTTCAAAAATTAAAATTGTGTCATGCTCTTTTAAATGGATGTCAATGTCAATGTGCAGATGAAGGGATCCCAGACCTCCACTGTAAGCAGTCTGAGCTTTCTGATATCACGGTAAATATTGAAGTGCATCCACACCTGGAATAAGCATTACCACTTGATATCCAAATGCCCAGCACAGATGTTAATGCAGAGTATAAACGGGGTCAAAGTGGCAATTTTTATCACCTGTGTCATATTATAGACACAGATTATAGAAAAGCAGAGTTAGGAAGTAAAATATCTGTAAAAAGTCTGACATATGTTCTTTATAAAGTAGCACCATCAGAGGTAGAGAGGAATGAGACTGCATTAATTCTATGTTCAGCTTCTCCCCTTATTTAAATATACATAGAAATAGTCCAGTTACTGACTTTAAGGTAGATCAGGCAGTAAACCAGCAGATACAGAAGACAGGAGACAAGATGTTAGAGCTGGATTGTTTCAAACATTTTATGTTCTGTTGGTTGTTTTATAAATCTTTAAGTGCTCTGGATCTTGTTGTAAATGTGCTGTATTCTCTGGGATGAGTCTGCTTCTCTCTGTGGTCGTTTGAGTCTTTTTGGGGTCATTCAGAGACTCTTTAAAGTCTCTTTATGGTTCTTTTCTGTCTGTGAAAACTGTTTTTTCTCACTGTGGATATTTTGCATTCCATTGCTGTTTTATTCATTCATTTATTTGTGTGATCATTGTGTGGTTTTATTACTTTCTCCGGATTGTTATTGTTGGCTTGTGTTGATAAAATTCTAGACGGCTCCAGTGGCAGTTCAAAATAATAATTAATCCTGTAGCTCCTTCCTCCAGGTCTGATCTGTGCTGAGTTTTTCTCTTTGCTGAACAATAAAAGACATAAACCAAAAAGGATAAAAATGGGAGTTTTAGTCTGCATCTTCCAGAGCTGTTTTATGAATTTTTATCCTGTAAAATTTGGGTAAAAATTGTTTTCCAAGGTAAAAAATATGTTTTGAAAATTTGTAGGGTCCTAGAGGATTAGAGCCACTGAAAAACATGTTTTTAAGACCCAATTTTATTTTATTTTTTTTAATTCTGAGATTACAGTCCCCGAATTCTAAGAAGTCAGAATTCTGGAAAAAGTCGGAATTTAAGAAAGTAGCCAGGATTCCAAGATTAAAGTCAGAATTCTGGGATTAAAGTCCAAATTCTGGGAAAAGTCAGAATTCTGAGAACAAATTCTGAATTTTGGGGAAAAAGTCTGAACTTTGAGAAAAATGTCAGAATTCAAATTCAGAAATCTGAGATTTAAATCTGAATTATGACATTAAAGTCAGAATTCTGAGATTTTAGTCTGATTTTTGGGAAAAAAAAATTGAATTCTGAGAAAAAGTCAGAATTCTGAGGGAAAAATAAGCATCAGAACTTGAGAAAGAAGTCCAAATTCTGATATTAAAGTCAGAATTCTGAGATTAAAGTGTGAATTCTGGGAAAAATATCAGAACTTCCAGATTAAATTCAGAATGAGATTTTAGTCTGAATTTTTTTTGGGGAAAAAAAAATCTGAATTCTGAGTAAAAAGTCAGAATTCTGACATTTAAGTCAGAATTTGTGAAAGAAGACCAAATTCTGAGAATAAATTGAGAATTCTGAGATTTAAGACTAAATTCTGAGACAAAAGTCAGAATTAGGAGATTTTAGTCTGAGTTTTGGGGGGGGGGGAATTCAAATTCTGAGAAAAAAGTAAGAATTCTGACATTTAAGTCAGAATTCTGGCGAAAAAAGTCTGAATACTGATAATCAAGTCTGAATTCTGAATTCATCAGAATTTGAGAATGAAGTCCAAATTCTGATATAAAATTGAGAATTCTGAGTTTATAATTCTTATTTATTCTTTTAATTCCGACTTTTTTTCTCATAATTAAGAAAAATTGCATTTTAGTTTGTTTTTTTCAGTGACCATATTCCTCTTCCGTAAAACACAAAATAACATTGTAGTAAAAAACTAGATTTTACAAACCTGCAGAGAAAATCTTTTCCTCTAAAGTCTTCCCTCTTGCTTACATTCAAGCTTTTGTCCCACTAATGGATGGAGAAAAATATCTTGATGTACAGTAACATCTCCTGCATTTTTGGTTTAGGTTTTAGTGTGTGGCCAGTGCTATTGGTGGCAACATGCCTTGCATCGTTAGAGAAAGTGAATGGTGTCTAAAATCAGGCCTAAAGTTTCCAGCCAGCCTGAGCATAATTTCTAGAAATCGTATTGCCCTCTGGCAGTAGGAATAAAATGAATGTGGCCTGCCTGCTCTCCAGTCTTGCCAATTCTTAGTTTACATGCATGATGTTTGTGATTGCAGTTTTAAATTGTAAAACTTGAAGACTTAAATTCTCCATTGCTGCCTTTAAATGTTTTTCTGCAACAACCTGACAGTCAGTGCATTAAATGTTTGATAAAAAAATCAATTTTAAAGATGGAACCATCAAGTAAGGGGGTCTGGATGTCAACTCCTAGAATATTCAAGATTTTCATGATTTTAAACATTTTATTTTAATGCATTTTAACCTATGTTATGGAACCTCAACATTTCTAAAATCCTAAAGCAGTAGCCTTACAAAAATATCCTGTTCCTATGACATTTTATAACAATTACTAAACCTTGTTTATAGGCTGTCATATTAGTAACATATAAACAAGACCAATACTGTGATTAATTTCTGTGATCAAGCAGTAAAGTGGTGACCGTATTTTATTTTAATGTAAACGTGGTTTTTATTCATAAAGGTGTTGGGATTGGTTTCTTTACTGAGCGATGATGGTAGTGTCAAACTCACACCTGCTGCTGCTCACAGTGAAGGAGAGAGGAGGGAGGTGCAGGCTGAGATCACTTTGAGCAGCATGCATGCAAATAAAAAACAGGATCACATCTGTGATCATACTGGTTTAACATTTTTAAATAACAACTGATGTCTGCACCAAATGGACATCAACACCTCCCCCACTTAAAACACACACTGACAGTATAGCTTCATTTGTGATTCTACCATCCTGACAGGTTAAGCCTCGTGTAGAGAAGGGGAAAAGCATGTTAATAACTCAGGGAAAAACACAGAAAAGCAGAACAATGCTGCCTGTAACAGGATTACATGTTGGTGTCCCTGATCTCTTCCCTGTTTGAAGCTCAGCAGACGGTTGAGATACTGTCTTGTCTAAAAGTTTGCAAACCTTGTCCAAATGTGCTTATAAAAGTTTTTTGTACACTGAAAAACACAGCTCCATAAAGGCCAGTTAGAGTTCTTTCTAAAGGCTCAATGTCAAGTTTTAATTTGCATTACCAGCCATGAACCATTGTTATGTCGCAGAAAAGAGGGGAGGGAATAATTTTACTGAGAATACTAGAGCCGATTTAATTAGGGCTGCAGTAATCAAGTCTTTTTGCAATTGAGTATTCTATCGATTTATAGAGTACTCTAATAACAGATATTTCAGACTCAGTATTTTTTAAATCAATCACTTTTGCCTCACTGGGATTGACTGGCGACCAATCCAGGGTGTACCCTGCCTCTCGCCCAATGACAGCTGGGATAGGCTCAAGACCCCCACGACCCCAACCGGGATAAGCAGTGCAGAAAATGGAAGGATGGACTGTTGCCTCATTCAAGAGAAAGTGTGGTAGACAAATGAAAGAAGAAGGTCTCTTAAAAGAACTAAAACATATTTATTTAAAATAGTCACTACTGCACAAATTTTAAAGAAAATAAATTAAATAATTTGATTAATATTCCCATAACTATGTTTGAGTGCTAACACTATTTCTTATAGTGTTTATTTTAATGCTCTAATTTTCCAAAGTTGTCTATTTTTGTAAAGGGAACTAACATCACAAAAATAATTTTAACATCTGGCTCTTTGTGCATGAGCGTAACATCTCTCATTAGCAAAGAATAAAGCTCCATCAGTAGTCTAATGATGCCAGTGAAAGGGAAAGGGTGTCCACTTTTAACTCTTTAACCATACTACTGTTTGTGAGTGAATGCACTCTAAAAAAAAAAAGACTTTTAAACATCATCCTCGACCTGGAGGTCACATTTTAAGGTGCACAGCTGCTCCTTTGACCTGTTGAATCCTGACTGATGAACTATGCCCCCTTCAAGTCCTGCAGGCAGTGTATGCAGCACCTAAACAGTGGCAACCTCTGGTCCTGAAAAATGAAGCCAATATGGAAGTCCAAAAAATTGCAATACTGCAAGTGTCCACTTGAGGCTGGCTGCAGAAACACTGGAAGTCCCGTCCAAACAAGTTTGTGCTTTGGGCTGCACTAACGGTTCGTGCAAAATGCAGAACAACGTACGTCACACAGTGCGATGCCCAAATTATTATGCCAACTGTCTGATTTCCCTAAATACTCAATGCAAAAGACAGTCAGGATAATTTTGAAGTCATCAACAGTTAGAGCATAATTCTGATTTTATTGAACAAACCTCCCAATATTAACTATTTTTTCAAAAATAAAAAACTCAAAATGCACTGTTCCAAATTATTATGCACAACAGAGTTTCAAAACATTTTATAGGCTGTAAAGAACTGAAAATGGCCATTTGTTGAATTTGCAGCATTAAGAGGTCATTTTTACTGAAATCAGAGCTATTTCAATCAAAAACATCTTAACAGGCCAAGTTACATGTTAACATAGGAGCCCTTCTTTGATAACACCTTCACAATTCTTACATCCACTGAACTGGTGAGTTTTTGGAGAGTTTCTGCTTGAATTTCTTTGCAGGATGTCAGAACATCCTCCCAGAGCTGCTGTTTTGATGTGAACTGCCTCCCACCCTCATAGATCTTTAGCTTGAGGATGCTCCAAAGGTTCTCAACAGGGTTGAGGTCAGGGGAGGATGGGGGCCACACCATGAGTTTCTCTCCTTTTATGCCCATAGCAGCCAATGACACAGAGGGATTCTTTGCAGCATGAGATGGTGCATTGTCATGCATGAAGATAATTTTGCTCCTGAGGGCACTGCTCTTCTTTTTGTACCATGGAAGAAAGTGGTCAGTCAGAAACTCTATATACTTTGCTGAGGTCATTCTCACACCTTCGGGGACCCTAAAGGGGCCTACCAGCTCTCTCACCATGATTCCGGCCCAAAACATGACTCCGCCTCCTCCTTGTTGATGTCGCAGCCTTGTTGGGACATGGTGGCCATCCACCAACCATCCACTACTCCTCCATCTGGACCATCCAGAGTTGCACGTCACTCATCTGTAAACAAGACTGTTTGAAAATGAGTCTTCAAATATTTCTGGGCCCACTGCAACTGTTTCTGCTCGTGAGCATTGGTTAGGGGTGGCTGAATAGTAGGTTTATAAACGACTGCAAGCCCCTGGAGGATCCTACACCTTGAGGTTGGTGGGACTCCAGAGGCACCAGCAGCTTCAAATACCTGTTTGCTTCATTGTAATGGCATTTTAGCATCTGCTCTCTTAATCCCATTAATTTTTTTGGCAGATCCTTCATTATGCCTTTATCTGCACAAACCCCTCTGTGCTCTGAATATGCCAGATTTCTTCACAGTACAATGATCTCGCTTAAGTTTTTTGTGAAATATCTCATGTTTTCATACCTTGTCTAAGGCCTTACACTATTTGACGCTTTTTCATATTGCTGAAACCTGTGGCCTGCTTAATAATGTGGAATGTCCTTCTTAAGTAGTTCCCTTTAATTGGGCTCACCTGGCAAACTAATTACCACAGGTGTCTGAGATTGATTTCAGTTATCCAAAGAGCCTTGAGACACAATACCATCAATGAGTTTAATTAAAAAACAAAAAGGTGAATGTTTTTGACACTAAAATCCAATTTGCATAATAATTTGGAACGCTGTGTATATAGGTATTGACTGATTTAAGCGTAGCCTCAAGTCAGATAACTTTCCTTGAGGAACTTCTGTAATTGAGTGACTCGGATAACTTGAGGAATCGTTTACGCCGTAGATTTAATGATAACTGACTTTAGCACATTGTCAATTCATTCTATTTCCAAAGATCTAAAATCGTCCTACTGCCCACCCCTATCCGGGTCTTATCTGGGTTCATAATCATGATAAATACACTTAATTTGAAATGAACTTGAAAACCAATGCACAGAGAGGACAGGCTCTTTAAAGGAGATCATTATTGGCTGTGGATCAGTAACGGATTCAGGGATGTACTGAAGAGTACGCAGAATCATCTGGAAAACCACAGACGGATCAACACAGGAAACACTGAACACATGACGCTGTAACTGAACCGCCTGGATGCAGAAACGCTGATCCTGTTACAGCGTGCCTGATTATATCAATACAGCAAATCTAAAAATACTCTCTTAAATGTTGAGTCCTATCACAATGAGCAGATGTGACTATTACAAACAGATCTGTTTTTACACCTTGAATACTTCATGGTAATAAGGAACACTTTTTAATGATTTTGTTGAACATCTATGAGCTAATAAAAACTGCATTTAAATACTTCTACTTCAACTGAACACTGAGGCTTTGTGGTTGTTTGTTCAGAAGAATATTTAAATTACAAATGCTTCCTTTCTTGAATGTGAGAGAGGCGATTGTAGGAGAATTCAGTAGAACTAATGCTTCAATCAAGTGCTGAAGAGGCAGCAGTACCACCTACTGTGTCTGTGAGCTGCACAGCTTAATGCAGAAGGAGCATGTGATGCAGGCCCGCAGGCGTTATTGGATAGAGCAAGGATGCTCATGAATCACATTCAAAAGAGGACTTCAGCTCAGACCCTGTAGTCGCCAAGTTTGAAGGAAAACTTTGTGGTGACATAACATCAGAAACATCAGCATGTCATGACGAACCCGTCGCATAATGTCCTTTAAAATGTCTCTATGTGCAAATATTCATTCCTGCATGAGGATCCCGTGTTTCCACACTGGCTGCTAAAGTGATGTCTGAAAGTCTTACTCCCCTTTTTCTCCAGAGTTCAGTAACCAGACTCGCTTCAGTCCAACTTTTGGCACACTTGCAAAACTCTGTGGTTGAAGTCCTCAGGCTGGTCAGCGTACACATAGTGTCCGGCTCCACGGATCGTCTGCGGAAACAGGAGATGGACAACAGGAAAGGAAGCGGGTGATTAAATGGAAGACAATACACAAGGAGAGGTCATAAAGCAAGTATAGATTTTCCTACAGAGCAATGTCTCCTATTGTGTTTTAAAATAAAGTTAGAGAGGAAAGTTTAATTTGAAAACATCCCTTCAACTATCATCACCGATCCCAGACAGGAGAGTTTCTCCAATATAAACGGGAGCCGGTTATTTCTACAAGACATTTCATTTAAAAATTGAGCACACAAATGATGTTTCCCCAAAGCAGTCTGGTTTAACATGGCACAGTTATTTGTGTTTCCACAGTCAGAAGATGGAAAAGGTACCAAAATAACTGATTGGTACCATACTATTCTACTCGTTTGGCACAATTCTATTGAGGTAGGGTTGGAAAATTAATCCCAAATTAAATTAAATTGCAATCTGGTATGCTGCAATTTTCAAATCATAGACAGTGCAACATTTCTTTAACCTGAAATGTGTCAAAATACCAGTCTGACGAAATCTTTTCTCTTTAAATATTATGCAAACATTCAAGTGTCTTCTTTAGTGTATTTCTTTTTTTCCTTTCTATTGTTGTATGTTTTTCTTTATGAAACAAGAATAATATAAAAAATATCTTCCCCTTCAATATGGCAATTGATATCAAATTTTCTTTATTATCCACCTTATTCCTGAGGCCGCTACAGTAAATCTGAATTTGGGCGAAACTTCCGGTGCTAAAGCTGAAGTACATTAAATACATGTATTTTAGTACATCAAAACACAATTTTCCAAGGGCTAACTGAAGTGATTTAGCGTCAACAGTGGTTGTTCTGAAATAAATATTTGCTGCAATAATACTGCTATATTTTTTTAAATCAAGAAAGTTAAATGAGCTGAGAGTTTTGAATAATATTTTCTGTAATGCTCAGTACCTGTTGCTTCGTTCGTGGTACTAATTATGTGACAAAGTTAAATATATGTCTTTAACAAACATGAAACAAATAAAGTTAGCTAAATATGCTTGTCTGAGTTATCTGAGGTAATGCCGTCATTTCGTACTCTTTAGATGAGGGCGGAGAAATAATAAAGTTATCCCGTTTGAGATGAAGCAGACGAACTATACATATTTTAATGTCCAAATTGCTCTAATAATCACTTTTCACATCTCGTTTCTATGCAAAGTCCATTTAGATAGACAGGACCGGAAGTTGCGCCCATATTTCACTCAAAGAATTATGGGGGCTAGGAATAAGGTGGATATGATTTATCACTAGTTTAACTTATTAATGTGTAAGTGAACCCCCAGCTCAGAGCTAACTCCGCCCACTTCAAGATTTAAAAAATGCACAGAAAGTGAACAGTTTGCATTCAGGATTCAAGGTGCTTTTACTTTGAAAAGACAAACCAGAAGTGTAACCCTCCTATTTATTTTCCCTGTGCAATATTCTGCTGATGTGGACCTACATATCTGCTTAAACAGTAAAAATGGCTTTCTATTTATTATTACGCCAAAGCTATCTTTGAGTTTTTCAAAATAAATTAGCCAATCAAAGGAGCCATGACTATTTTCCATCACTGTGGGAGCAGGATGATTCTTTAGTGGCTTGACTACAGCAGGAAATCCAGCACAAGATTAATGTAATTTACAAAATAAATTAGTTAAATGTTGGCCTTAATTGCATCGCAAGTAACACTGGAAGGCATAGATAAAAGTGACAAAGATGTGATATGAGACATTTAAAAATAATCAGCTGAAATGTTTAAAGGTCTAGCTGGCAGCTGTGCCTGTGGAAGACATGTTTGTCAAATTAAGAGTGTTAGACTCATGCAGTCTGGTATAGAAACCTAAAAAAGTCAGCATCAACTTCAGCCTTGGCAAAATGAAAATAAAGAACCCACTATGATCTCCACATGCGAGCTCGGCCTCATCTCCTTGATGGTGCTGCCTGAGTTGCTGTCTATGCTGGAGCGGGACCCATAGATGATGGTGATGGGGATCTCAGGATGAAGCTTGTCCATCCTCTGCAGCATCGGCCTCTTGGCCCAGCCATAGGGGACGGTCATATTCTTAAAAGCTGTTTCCCCGCTGTGACAGAAAAACAACAGCCTCAGAAAACACGGCTCAACAGGAAATAGGAAGTAAACCTGCCAGACTGCGACAGATGCTGAAGCAGTAATGAGGTTCAGCGAGGAAAGAGAAACAGACCTGGGGGCTTGCACATTTAGGTGGTAGATGTACTCTGACACTGTGTTATCATTGAACATGGAGGAGAACTTCTTCTTAAAGTCCGGTCTTAGCGTCTGAACCAGGGTGGGCCCTGCAGGGGGACACATGCTCACGTTCAAAACAAAGAGTTTAGGTATTAAGAAACAAGGCAATTTCATCACAGTGTCAGCCATCCCTTGCAATGCAGGGGCACAAAAGAAGGTTTCACAACTCAAGAAATCAACTTGAGTCAAACTGAAAATGCTACAGCAACCACATACTTCAAGTACACACATTTTAAATCATAAAAGCAGATCTAAAGATGCATTTTTCAACCTTACTGCTCACATCTTACCCAGTGGTCCAACCAGTCTCAGGCCAGCCAGCGGGTTGAATGGACTAAACATGGCTCCTAAGGCTTTTATCCATACTGGGATGGGACGGTCTGCCTCTACTGTGTCGGGTCGCTCAGGGAAACCCCAGGGCTCCACCAGCAGTATGTGCTTCACTCTGTAGGGCAGCAGAGAAAACAAACCAAAAAAATATAAATGTATCTGCTGTTATCTTACTGCTTTGTTACTTCTGTATAAAGCAAACTAGCTTAGTCTAGAAAAATCTGCCAACCTGCCATCACCTCTTATAATTGAATAACTACTGTGACATATCCGTAGGCCGTATAAAGAAAGGGCGTTGTCTCAGTGATGTCACCCATTGGCTCTGAAGGAGTTCTGAAGTCCATGAATGGAGTCACCATATTGAAGATGCTGTCTCTACCTAACTTTTAGCCTGTTAACAAACAAAGAAGTGGCTAACCATAGCTAACCGTTAAGCTACCGTTGAGCTTCTTATGTTTATGTTCAGTGATGAGCCTTGGGAAAACTCCGACAGGAACGCAGCAGCCATTAACTGAAGCTACGGCGGCCTCTAGTGGTGGGAGGTTCATTTGTTTAAGAGCATTAAAGACCTAACCTGGAGTGCCAAATGGATTTGTTTTACTCATCCATCTGGTAAGCCTCTCATAGAGAGCATTTTGGGAAAGGGCAGGGCCTTTGAAGGAACTCGGAGGGTGATTGGATGAACACATCTTTACGGGCCAATCAGAGCACAAAACAACTGACTAGTCGCTACCAAGCTGCACCCCTACAGAGGAGTAAACTCCATAGAGAACTGCATAACGTGAACCATGGCGACTGTAGACATGTAAGTACTCGACTTTTGTCGTTTTTTTGAAAAGAAAACAACTCCCTGCTGTTCTTTGTTCTTCTTTTAACAAATAAAAGTCATCAAGTTCTGAAAAAACTGGCGCTTTAGCAGCATCCACGCTAATGTCTTCCGCCATAATTACACCGGTCTCTTGTTTCTGCTTGCTTACGTCACGACTCTGCCACGCCCGAAAAGTACTGCCCCTTGACGCTGATTGGTCCTGTCACTTTCTAACCGGGCCCAAACGGTTTAGACGGGAGCTTTGCAAGTGATTCGCCAGTGAGAAACACGGAAACGGGCGTAACCATCTGCTTTGCAAGGTTATTATGGGATTTTAAGCCTGTGTTTATAACAAATTATAGACAATTAGTTTACCGACTTGTAAATCCTGTGCTGGCTAATTTGATTAACAAATTTAACCGTGCTCATCTCTACTTAATTTGTATTCACTTTTAATGATAAAAATGCAGTGCAATAGAGTAATAACATCGTTTTTTATTGTGTCATTCTTAATCTAGCACATTTGAGTGCTGATGAGATTTAAACCCTGTCATACCAGTATTCAAATGATATTCAAAGCACTAAGCAGTGTTCAAGAAAACTTTGGTGAATGTCGGAATCCTCTCAAAAAATGTGTAAGAAGGTTTTAAGGACACATTTCTTCTTAAGAACATTTGGTGACTGAGGCCCAATGAGAGCAAGCGGACTGGGAAACATCACCACCCAAATGTTTTGTACTTTGACAGATTACAAACATGGTACTAAACGTAAAAACAACTGTGCCCTAAGAAAAGTGGAATCCCTAAAAAGACCAGCTTTTGGAAATATGGCAGGACACCTAACTGACAACACTGATCACCTCCTTATTTATTTTTCAACAGAAGTCCAATCTAATCATGTGAGATTCTATTAGAACTTTAGTCTGTTGAAACTCTACTGTGAATTTACAAATAACAAGGGTGTGGTCTCACTGTCTGGAAAAGTTATCTAGTGTGTGGGTTTGGACGATTACAGTGTTAAAAGTCTGTTAAAAATAATGTAATTGCAATATTGATTTAAAATGCGATTATTATGAGGTTCCTTATCTTATGTATTTTCACAAAAAACAAGCAATAAATCATTCTATATTATAATCTACATTCATACAGGAACACTCCCATCATACATTCAACCAATTTATTGCGAAATGGATCTACAGTTTTACTTGGAGGAGAAGACTCTGCTCTAAGGATGCTCTGGGTTATAAGCAGCATATTTTGACCTTCCAGGGAGCGCATATCTAGGAACCCTCATAGGCACCTTTATAGGTACATTGGGTATATTTATGGCAATGTGTGTTGTAAACAATGAAATTATTTCAGAAGCAATGAATCCATAGCAGCAGGAAACTGAATATGAGTGTGCAACAAGCTTTAAGCTAAAAAGGAGGAGGCTGGGGTGGAGGGGGTGAAGCTTTGCCAGCAGGAGCAGTATAGATAGAATGAAACATGATTTAAAATAATAACTAAGTGAAACTATTTTAGCTCATATTGCAAATTTGATATCAATTGCTTTATTGAATGGATTAGCATTTTAGTGTCATTCTTTTCTAAGCGGAAGGAGGATTTTCATAAACTTTTCTAAAAAAAAAAGGACACTTAAAGTTTGCAAAATGCGCATAACATTTCTTCCACAAAAAAATAATATATTAAACCTCTTATTTTAAACATGTTAATTCAAAGAAATGCAATTTGTAAATTGCAGCAGGCCATATTGTGTTTTTGACCTAAAATGCGATTAATTTCTCAGCCCTAGTTAAAATATCCTTCTGTCTCTGGTCTCAGATAAGATTTGAAAATCTTCAGTTTTGTCCATCCATTCATTTTCTATACCGCTTATCCTGTTGGGGGTTGCAGAGGGCTGGAGCCTATCCCAGCTGTTACTGGGCCAGAGGCGGGGTACATCCTGGACTGGTTGCCAGTCAATCACAGGGCTGACATATAGAGACAGAGAACCAGGCATGCTCACATTCACACCTACTGCCACAGAAAGGCCCTGTGGGCCAGGAACCTTCTTGCTGCTAACCCCTGTACCTCTGTGCAGCCCATCTTCAGTTGTGTGCCACCCTAAATCCAACAGTGTTGGTGGCTAAACCTCACCCATCTGGGGCGTTTACCGAGACGGAACAGATCGCACATTTTTAATATTTTCATCATCAAAACCCAACTGACTGATAAAGAGAGAACACCAGAGAATCAAACGGTCCAAAATCTATACTGACTGCACGATAGTGTCCATAAAATACCCGACTTATAAACTCCAGACGTCAACAAGAACAGCAGCCATGGTTCAGCTTAAATAGGGACATACATTAAAAACTCCAGTTTTAACTTAAAGGCCTTATAGTACAGTGTGATAACAATAGGAGGAAAGAAAGGGGATTTTTTAGCATTAGTGATGAAGGAGGGCGATAAGGATTGAGGACATTTTATCAGACGTCCCTTAAGGAGAGCTGGGTGCCGACTAGAAGCCCAGAGCTGGAGACGCAGCGAAAGGAGATGATTCAGGAGAGATAGAGTGTGGTGGGAGGAGAGAGGCTCCGAGGACATGCTGTTATCACACACAGCTTACACCTACAGGCACACTGCTACAGCTGCATCCTGTACACATGCTGCCATTTTAACATAAACGTCATGTTAACACCGAAAGGGTAAAATCATTAGTCACGACAGCATTAGCCATTTTTCATGCCCCTGGACTAAGTCTCTGTCTTTGTTCTGTTCACGGTTAAAGAAAATGATGGTTTATTACTTATCATATTATAATTACAACTCTTGTCAAGCTCCACTCATGATCTGCTGACTTTCTAATCATGGCACCACTGCAAGATCTGCAACTCAAAAACTGGTCTTCTACAGGAGACTCACACTGCAGTAACATATCTTTTGGCCACAAGAGGGCAGCAGAAACAGCTTTTCAACAGAATAATGACGTGGCATCACTTTCATATGTTTAAATTGTATGCAAACTGTGCTCACATCTATTCAGGACATAAACATCTGTTGGAAAATGATTTTGAACCATGAACAAATGAATCAATGTTTTATTCTGATTTTTTTGCTCTGTCTTTGGTCTCCACCAACCTTGCTATACACTGTGCCATTACTGGATGATTGTGACCCGATTTTTGAGTCCCATGACTGTTTTTTTCAGGCTGAATTTCAGCTCAGTCATGTGTCATTAGTCTGGCAGTGTAGAGGGAGAATGACAGTCTGTTTCAGCTGTTCCTTGTTTCTATGACTTCATGCATTTATGCAAGAATGAAAAGAAGGATGTTATGAAAGCAGAGCCAAAGGCCTGTTCTCTAACTTCAGGGCTTTGTTTCCTTGATTGCACCTGAGCAATTTGTAAAACAGCACTTGAAATGACCATAACAACAGCAAGCATGTCTGTTCGATGCTAATTTCCCTCCTACATAATTCTTCCAAAGCCGATGAATTGGCCAGATTCCGCATCTGTCATCAGACAGATGCATCTTGCAAAGCTTCAAGCTGTTATGATTGTAAATAGCAAGAGAGTGACCGGACCAAACAGCATCATGGGAGGAGAAAGAGGTGGTATCCAGGGGCATGTCTTTAGTTGTACTGCAAGGTGGTTTACAGTAGTGGCTGGTGAAGAGATTAGCATGGATGCAGCCATAGCTGCACTTCAATCAGAACTGGACATGTCTTCTTGAACGTTCTGAGGTTAAAGGGCATATCCTCGATTTTTTTAAAATCATTTTTCAGTTCACCTTTTTAAGGTACTTGCAAATAAGACAATGCCCAAATGTTTTAGATCAAAGTTTTCAGGACAATCTCAGCTTTATCCATACTGAGGTCCATCTTTTTGTCCTAGAGGACTGTGAAAAGAGTTATGTAGCTCAAATGCTGAATTTTGAAATCTGATCTTTGAAAATTAATTAACTCTTGTGCGAACACCTTCACTCATATGGATGAATTATTTTTGTGCTTGAAATAGGTTTACCAGAGTCTTAGCTACACAAAAGTAGTGGAATAAATGAACAAAATAATAGATAAGTGCTGAAAACATGTCCAAAATGCCATTTTTTTTATATCGTTTTTTGAGCATAAATGTTGTCTGTCATTCTTCATCACTGCTTCTCAGAGTTTGTTCCAAGGTTTCTGCAACATTCAAACACTTGGCCATCATCTGAGAGCTCCTGTCTCTTGTCTTACCTCTCCTGCAAAAACTGAGATAGGGAAGGCCTTAGGGATTCCACAGTGTCAGTTGGTTGGGAAAAAGTTGACTGACAAAAGAGTCATCTGATTATGCACAGTGAGAGGCGACGACATGTGCCCATTGCTCTCATTGGCCCTGTAACTGCAGCTATGAATCATGTGGGATGCAAGTGAGGGCAGAACTAAAAGATAAGATTCTCCTGTTCTCTGAAGTGTTTGAAGAGCATTTCTATGATGTAAAATGACAAAGATAATAATAAAACATAATGAAAATGAGGGTTAAAAGACGAACAAAGAACTGCTCTGAAAACTTTTCTGAAAGCTCTTCTCCTGTCAGGTTTTTTAGAGAGTTTAATTTAACAACTGGCTCTACTGAAAGTGAGCAGCTACCTGTTGAGCATGCATTATGTACTTAACTTCCCCGGGATGGTGCATACCTACTATGTCATGGTCTTGTTGCTGTGATTGGCTGATGATAAATGTGACAGACAGAACATTCATCCAATCACCACTGCATTTTTCTTGTAAAGGTTTTTCCCTTCCTGAACACTGTCTGTGAGGTTTTGCTTGTGTTTTTTGGGGAGTGAGTGAATAGTGAAATGATTTTGATGGTGTCTGTAGCTGTGCATACACTGGAATACAAAAAGATCTAGCCTCAACCTCCATCTTTGGTTCTTGAAGGAACCTTTTGATATCTTTAATGCTCTAGCATGTTTTAACACATACAGTGTTAGCAATAATGTCATGTTTGACACCTGCACCTTAGTCCACATACAGTCATGGACGAAAATATTGGAACCCCTGGAATTTTTCCAGAAAATACATCATTTCTCCCGGAAATTGTTGCAATCAACAAATGTTTTGGTATACATGTGTTTATTGCCTTTATGTGCATTGGAGCAACACAAAAAATCTGAATAAAAAAGACAAAATTGACATACTTTTACACAAAACTCATAAAATGGGCTGGACAAAATTGTTGGCACCCTAAACTTAATATTTGGTTGCACAACCTTGGAAAAAAATTACTGAAACCAATCACTTCCTATAACCATCGACAAGCTTCTTACACCTCTCAACTGGAATTTTGGACCACACTTATTTTGCAAACTCCAGGTCTCTCAGATTTGAAGGGTGCTTCTTGCAAAACCAGTTTTGAGATCTCTTCATAGGTGTTCAATGGGATTTAGATCCGGACTCATTGCTGGCCACTTCAGAACTCTCCAGTGCTTTGTCTCCAACCATTTCGTGGTGCTTTTTAAGGTATGTTTAGGGTCATTGTCCTGCTGGAACACCCATGACCTCTGATGCAGACCCAGCTTTCTGACACTAGGCCCTACATTGTGGCCCAAAATTTTTTGATAGTCTCAGATTTCATGATTCCTTGCACACAGTCAAGGCACCCAGTGCCAGAGGCAGCAAAACAACCCCAAAACATCCTTGACCCTCCACCATGTTTGACTGTAGGTACTGTGTTCTTTTCTTTGTAGGCCACATTCCATTTTCTGTAAACAGTGGAATGACGTGCTTTTCCAAAAAGCTCTACCTCAGTCTCATCTGTCCACAAAATGTTCTCCCAGAAGGATTGAGGCTTACTCAGGTACATATTTACAAACTCCAGTCTGGCTTTTTTATGTCTCCTTGTCAGCAGTGGGGTTCTCCTCAGTCTCCTGCCATAGCGCTTTATCTCATTCAGATGACCACGTATGGTCCGAGCTGACACTTTTGCACCCTGAGTCTGCAGGACAGCCTGAATTTGTGTGGAAGTTGACTGAGGATGTTTATCCACCATTCCAACTATCCTGCGTTGCATTCTTTTGTCAATTTTTCTCTTCCATCCACGTCCAGGGAGATCAGCCACAGCTCCATGGGTTATAAACTTCTTGATTATATTACACACAGTGGACAAAGGAATTTCAGGATCTCTGGAGATGGTCTTGAAACCTTGAGATTGTTCATATTTTTCCACAGTTTTGCTTCTTAAGTCCTCAGACAATTCTCGGCTCCTCTTTCTCTTCTCCATGCTTGGTGTGACACCGTAGGGCACACAACACAAAGGTTGAGTCAACTTTTAGACATTCTAACTGGCTTCAGGTGTGATTTCTAGATTGCCAGCACCTGTTACTGCCACAGGTGAGTTTAAATGAGCATCACATGCTGGAAATAAAATAATTTACCCACAGTTTTAAAAGAGTGCCAATAATTTTGTCTGGCCCATTTTCTGAGTTTTGTGTTAAATTATGTCAATTTTGTCTTTTTTCTTCCGATTTTTTGTGTTGTTCCAATGCACATGAAGGAAATAAACACGTGTATACCAAAAACATTTGTAATTGCAACAATTTCTGGGAGAAATGGTGTATTTTCTGGAGAAATTCCAGGGGTGCCAATATTTTCGTCCATGACTGTATGTAGAACTGGAGCTTTGGTCATGCGTTATAAAAACTAGGTTGTTCAGTGTGAGTTCTCTATACAAGCATACAGTGTCTGATCAGCCTTAGGGAGAATCTGTCTCTTTCATTGCAAAGGGTTTTTGTTTTACATTTGTAAAGCATCACCCCCAGTATGAATATCAACTGAAAAACTCTCATTTATTGACTTTCAAACTATTTTCTATGAACTCTAGATCTCCTATACACATGCATACTATGGCTGAAAAAAAAACATTTTCAGGAAAATTTGCTGCTAATGCAAATATATGAATATTTTAACCTGCTTATCTTCTTCCAGAAAAAAAACAGAGTTTTCCATTTGGAGTTGTGCTGCCCTGGTATTTTCACGTCTGCTGAAGTATTCTGCAGGGCTTTCCACAAGTGCCAGCAGTCAACCAAACAGCTGACCAGTCACTTAATCACAGCTTTGCTCTGTTGTTGACTTAGTTTGACTCAAAACGTGTGACCCACTTTTTAGGAGCACTCACCTACACAAAAGCCAAATACATTCATGAGAAAGATGCCTGTCCATCTGTGCCAACCCCATAAGTGTATGAATGCGGGGATGCAGAAGCTTCCAGACCTTCCTGGCCAGCTACTTTTCCTCCTCTTACCTGGGTTTATAGAATCTACAGTGAACCTTAAAACTTTCTTTGCTAAAAGAGGACAGGCTGAGTTACTCCCTGCTCCAAAGACAGTGCAGGCGGTATGTAGAGATGTTCCTATACCATTCTTTCCGTCCCGATATGATTCCGATACCAAGGTGTTGGGTATTGGTCAACACCAAGTACTGATCCGATACCAGTGTGAACTTTCTGAAATGACTGTTCAGACTAGCAAATTATATTAGACCTACATTTGACTCAGAACATGGCTCAACAAATAGAATTGTAAATGTACAGCATCTCTGTGACCCTAAAGTTGTTTTCCTGCTGATTATTTGGTTTTGCCGCTAAATATTAAAACAACAATAATACAGGAGGCTGGATCACAGGCTCTCTCTATCTCTCTTTTTTTAATACAAACTTTATTGCACTTTTACAAATACAATATAAAACTTACAACTCGCATATTAACAATTGTTGTATAAATTATGTGCTTAATGTATAAAGTTGGATAAATCATCAAGTGCATTGAACTCTATCTCTCCTTTCTGCTATTTTGTGCAGCATCACGTGATTACGGAACATCCTGCTATTGGCTGACAGGCAATTAATTATGGTAATTCGATTAAAATGGATAAAAAGACGTTCAATATCGGGTTTACTGGTGTGGATTTAATCATTAAAGTCCCCAAAAGACACACGAGTTTCCGGGATCGCTGAAAATGCTGCCATAGAGATTCAAAGGAATCAATAGCGTCAATGGGAAAACACAACGGCTAGCTTCAAGAGGAAAACAAGTGAGAGGCAACAATTTATGGTTCGTAAGTTATTTAACTTTAGATGAACCGTGTCCCTTGTGTCTTGTACGACAGCGCCGGTGTTTTAATGATCCCATTCAGAAAATAACTGTCATGCAGCCACCATTCTTTGCTGCTGCGGGTCCCTTGGTTCTTCTTTGCTGTGCTAAAAACGGAAGTCCGTTCATACAATGGCAGGGAAGAAGAACTGACTTCCGATTCATAGTGCTAACAGTTAGCATTGCTAAACAAAGCAAAATATAAAGTTAGACCAAACAGTATTGAGTCGGTGCATAAACTCTTGTACTCACCGATACCAATACCTGCATTTTAAGCAGTATTGGATGTATTTCCGATACTGGTATCAGAATAGAAACAACCCTAGCAGTATGTAAATGTGTCAGACACAGCAGTGTAAACATTATTGACTCTAAGAGCTAGTGCTGCTAATGCTAACAGCTAACTAGCCACACTGCAGTATCTGTGAAGGAAACGGCACAGTGGGTCTGCTGCTGAAAATGCACTCAGGGTGTGATTAAGTATGTTTGAAAAATATCGATTCTCAGAAAGTTTGAATCCAACTAGAATCGTAAAAATTAACATGTGAATCATTTTTCCTGCACCTCTAATCTGCATTTGGAAATATTGGAAATATTAAGCAAAAAAACACTATGGTACATCACTAAAAAAATTACATAACAAAAGTGGAAAACTTTTTATTAAATGACATGAAATCATGCTCCATAGAGCTCTTATTTCCTGCAGTTAGGGGAAGTTCATCTAAACCCTCCAACTTAACCGGTGCAATCAGAGTTCACTGCATGCTGCCATGTGGGAGAGGAGGAAGCAGGCTGACTGTATGTTGATACCGTGTTGAGATTTACTTTTGGGAGTCCAAGTCCAAGTGGCCCATCTGGCATGCACTGCAGACAGACTAGACTGCTGCTGAGAAAATGCAAAGACTGACTAGAAAAGGACTGATGTGCTTTGAAATTTGCTTTGCGGTGGACTGCTATGCAGAGTTATGTGGAATTTGAGTGTCAGACCCCTAAACCCCATTCCTGTCCAACAGGGAAAATGTCCCTTTGTGGGGGCCATGTGTGAATAGGAAACTGGAAATGTTAAAGGTGGCTGTCCTTTAATATTCTAGTAATTGTCAGGAGTGCGTGTGTGAAAGTTCCTTATATCTAATTAAATGTAAAATAATGAGCTTCTATAAATAGTGCATAATCCTCTAAGATAAAGGATTATTCTAATAAAACAGTCCTGCAAAAAACACATAAAACCCCTACTCAAATATGGGTCTGTGATCCTCCACCTCTTAGTGTCAGTAAAAATGTTCATTCTTGTGGATCAACGTGACGGCAGCTTTTTGGCTCCTGTTACCACACCAGTCTGATCAGCACTAAAGAATAAAACACCTGCTTTAAAATAAAAATCATAATCCTGAACAATAAGAACGCCCATGATCTGCACCTACCTGTGAGGATATTTGATGGAGTATGCCACAGCCAGGTATCCTCCCAGGTTGTGTCCCAGCAGTATCATGGACTCCAGACCCATCTTGGCCCTCCACTGCTCTATAGACTCCACAAACTGCTGCTCCGCCCCCTGGCTGTCCGTGGAGAACACAGGCCTGCTGCTCTGTCCAAAGCCAAGCAGGTCCAGGGCGTAGACGGGCCCGCGATGGCAGAGAGCGTCCAAGTTCTGAGCCCAGAGACCCAACCCCCCCCCGAACCCGTGCAGCAGAACCAAGGGGGTTTTGTGTCTGACACGGTCGTTGTTGATGGTCAGGGTCCAGAGTCGATTACTGTTGGAGATGGGGATGTGGTGTTTGGAGAAAGTGCTGCCAACACCTGAAAAAGAAAAAACAGAGGAAAAGGAACTTCATTATATATTTGTAACAGCCATTTTATTTCTATAGTTAATTTCACAACTGTAAGAAGGAAATGAAAACTGGTCAAAGCTACATTTGAACAACTGCACTCTTACATGAAGCGACTCAAAACTGCTCATGTCTTTGAAATATTCTCGCTGATAGAAAAACATTCATATCAGCAAATTTCCTTTCTGAGAGAACTGAGATTCTTATCATCAGTGGGAACAAGTTTCTTCCTTTAATCTGGCACGTTTCTCATTTATCAAAACATGTTGAACAAATTGTCTTTGGCCTCAGAGTAACCTCTGATGGAAAATCTCTCTTAGAGTAACAGCCCAGCAGGGTCTCCAGTCAAACTGCTACCACCTTAACAATACTGCCTGTGTACAATTAATGTGTTTATATGAAAATCAAAACATAATTTATAGTTGTTTCGTCTTATTTTACTGCTGTAATGTTGATGTAGAATGTAAAAATAAAGGAATTGAGACAAAGAGTAATGACAAGACTCATAACAAAAACAAAACAAAACAAAATGACTCCATTCCTCCATTTACCACCTTAAACTGGTTTTTACTTAGTTCAGTGCTCAATGAGGGTAAAAATGTTATTCTTAAATCAGAGTACTACATACATTTAGTAGTTTCTGACTATAATAATCTTATTTTATAGCTTTGCCGCATAGCATCCAGCTTTTATAACTGTTGATGTAGCTCTGAGAAAACTGTTGGAATGAATAAGCCCTGAACTGTGGATCAGTAGGTAGAGTTGGTCATCTCACAACTGGATGGTCGAGGGTTCAAAACCCAGCTGCTGCAGTCACATGGCAAGATACTTAACCCCTGTTTGCTCCCACTGCTTCTTAAATGGGTATGGATGGGTTTGAATGGGATAAGCCAGGGGTGTCAAACTCAAGGCCCGGGGGCCAAATCCATCCTGTGGTACAGTTACACCCGGCCCACCAGATCATATCATATTTTCATTAGAACTGGCCCACCAGTATAAGGTCTGCATATTTCCACCTGAATAAAAATTTTAACTTAACCTTGATGATTGAAAATATCCTTTCAAGTCATAACAATCAGAAAGAGTAAAGAGATTAAAAAAACATATATGATAAAAAGTGGGAAAAGAAATTTGTATTTTCATTTCATATTTTCAATTTTGCATCTCACAATTATGACTTAAAGCTATAGTTTTAACATTTTCAAACCATAAATTTGACTTTTTATCTCATATTTTGACTATGTAGATTCACGATTTTCATTTTTAAGACATATTTCAACATTTTCATCTCCTAACTCTGATTTTGAATCCCAAATATTGACATTTTTTATTAAAATTAAAATTTTCATCTCATCTCTTGACCTTTAAAACTAACAATTTTAAACTGCATCTCATAATTTGACATTTAAAATTCATGATTAAGAGTTTTATCTTACGTTTTGACCTTTAAGACTCACGATTTGGAACTTTATCTCTTTTTGTCACAGTTTTAACTCATTATTTTGTATTTCCTTCTCATATTTGGACCTTTTCAACACCTAACTTTGACTTTTTATTCCAAATATTGATCTTTTCAATTCAAAATTCTACATTTTTATCTTATCTTTTGACCTTTTAAACTGCTGATTTTGAATATAATCTCATAATTTGATATTTCATCCACTATTTTAACTGTTAAATATCATGATTTTTTTTTGTTTTACTTTTTTTTTTTTACTTCTTTAGTCTCAAAATCATTTATCTTCAATGTTAAGTTTTTTTTCCCTATAATTTGTTATCGGTGAAGATGAGGTTGATAGTTAATGGGAAATTTGACCCTGTTAGGCCCTCAGGTTAGACCCAAATTCAGAATCCGGCCCCTGTTGTGATCGAGTCAGACATCCCTGAGATAAGTAAATACTGTTAGCCAATTCTCTACAGCAAGTGCAAAGACTTTAGAGATTTAAGCATTCTTAGTCTTTGATATCATCCAAAGATTAAGAGAATCTGGAGAAATCTCTGTAAATTAGACATAGTTTTGTGATGGATATCAACAACGTAAGCTTACAATCAATTTAGTAAACCATTTTCAGTTAGCATGAGTATGGTTGAGCAACTTAAGATTTACTTCAAGCAAGAAAGAGGAAGAATACCACTTTGAATATGCCAACAGCTGGTGTCTTTCAGTCCCCTGATGCTTACAGTATTATCAAAGGAAAAGACAATGCAAACTGGTAGTAAATATGCTCCTGTCCCAATTTTTTTGGAACATGTCACAGGCACCAAATTTAGAATATGTGTATATTTATTTCTATACGGAAATAAAGTTTATCGGTTTCAATATTCAATGTCTTCAAATTCAAATTGCTATATTCTGTTTTGTTCACGTTTAACAGTGTCACAACGTTTTTGGAAATTGGGTTGATATTTTTTTTTAAAGCTCTTATTCTGAGCCTCATGTCTGGAAAGAATAAGTGCACGTCAATGCTTACATCGCAGCATTCTGTCTTCTGAAGTCTGTAGCTGAATCTGAGAGGTGGGGCACCATGATGGCAGCCAGTTAGGGATCCAACACCACCTGTACAGATGGAAAACCAGACATTAGCGTAATATCACATGACTACTGAGGAAACAGAGTGTCAGAGCAGAGTGCTAATAGGCTCCAGGCATTATACATGTAGAGAGCAATAAGTCACTATAATGCTTTAAGTTCAAGCCCATTAAAAATGGCTATAAGACCATCACATGGGATGACCTCTGCATCAGCTGTTCAAAGGGGACTTTTTCATTGCATATTCAGGCTCTGTTGAAGCATTTAGGTCCAGATCACAATAAAATATACATATTAGCCATTTTTTAATAAGCAAACTTTTTCAGAGTGTTGTTTTCTTTGTGTAATTAAAAATTCAGTCATACATAATCCTCTAACCAACCAACCGGCGTTGGTTTGCTCTACATGTATCCCAGATGGGTTGATATTGATCTGAACTGATGACAAACTGATTACTCTTTTTATTTTGAATGTGTTTGGTCCAATAGAAGCACTCTGATCAGCATATTTGTATGAAAGAAGATCAACTATATAAATAAAGCCTGATGGAGCTTAGAAGTTGAAACAAGTCAGCTGGTTTTTCCTCGGCATGTGGATGCATAGTAACAGACTCACCTTATTGTGGTGTCCACGAAGCCCCACACACTGCCGACCAGAGCGTCAACACCAACAAAAGACAGCAATCTGTGAACCATGCTGCTGAGACAACAAATCGAAAGAGAGAGTGGATGTGAAGGGGGCAAAGACCAGCAGCTGACAGTGTTTACAGCACAGAAAACATCTGTTGCTCCGAAACAGTTGTTTTATATGATATGCAATGTGATTGGCTGATTAGATATTAGCTTGAATGGGCAGGGACATGTTATGATGTGTTTAGTGGATATCTTCCCCTGAGCTCATGTTTCAAATAAACTCCAGACACTGCTAGTAACTGGGTTTTAATATGTTGTTTATTATCTGTGCAGCTTTAATTCTACTAGATTTGGAGGAAAATGTTCATCCAAGTCTTTTGTTATGGGTATATATTGATTTATTTGCAAGAAATTAGTAGATATGGATGGGTGTAATTGTCCCTGGCACCATGAGTGAAATTAGTCACTGAGTTATATTCCCTGCTTGTGACTTGAGGTTTTCCTAAAAGGTGCAGGGTGCATGTTCTAAGTACCTGGAGAGAACCCGGGCATGCACGGAAAGAACGTGCAAACTCTGCACAGAAAGGCCCTGACCAGGAAGCGAACCTTGCTGTGAGGCAACAGCGCTAACCCTGCACCCCTGTGCAGCTCAATAAAAAGTGTGTTCTTATCTATTTTTTTTCTGAGTAAATAGTGTCATTATTGAATCAAAAGCAAATAAATGAATGAGTCAACTGACTGAAATCTATATCAAATAGAATAAAATACAATGGGGGGGGGGCTGGTCCTTCCTTAAAAATGTCCTAATGGTGCAATCCAGCTCTGCAAAATAATGCAAGTAAATTTCATATTTGTAAAAATGACGCAACTTGTAACTTGGCTAGCCATTTAAGGGGGGCCCTGTGTAATATTCTTTCAGGGGGCCCAAAATCCCTAGCTAAGTCCCTGTGGCCCACTATAGACACTTTACAAGTGTTAAACTTAACATTATATGAGTATAATTAACTATCATGCTGTGTATTTTACTTTATTATAGACGTGTTATTTTACAGAACAACCAGGTTAGTGATCTATTCACTTGTCGTGCATTTATTTTTTCGTCAACTCCTCAGCTGCTACTGAGTATGTACTTCGAGGAAACTTCAAATTATTAAATACCTTTTTTTTTTTTTGTTTTTAACTTTCACACGAGTAAATTTATAGACCACTACTTTCAATTTGGTACATTTTAACCAGAGAAATTGTACTTTTACTTGAGTAAAATAATCGTGTATTTTATTTTTTCCACATCATTCAAACTGAGAGTATTTGTGACCAATAGGCCCTGTGCAGTGACATTAAAATTGATGTAGCCCTCTTGGTAAACTTTATGAACATATGAATTAAGATACAGTGATTTTTTTTTATCTTTTTTGTTTCAGTCTATACTTGGTTTCCTACAGTACACACATTTATCTGTAATTGTAATAGCTCCCTTCTTTAACTTTAACAACCAGTTTAATCTTACTTTAGTTTCCTCACACTTTTGAGGTATTTTCGACACAGGAGCAAAAACCCTCTTCTCTGTCACTACGTTTCTCCCTCACGTTATGACTCATAGCTTTGACATAACGCATTAAAGAATTAGTACTTTATTTATCATAACTCCAGTGTTGTGTCTGACTCTTTCAAACGTCTCTAACTTAGCTTGTGTTTGACAACATGTTGCTATTACACCGAACAATGCTACTTAATCATATTCAACGTCGTTTTTACACCAACGGTTGTAATATCCAGACTCGCTATCGTAGCGGTACAAACTTAAACTAACAAACAGACCGGAGACAGGTTAGCGGAAATACTCACCCTCTGCTCTCTGTCGCCGCTTGCTCGGCCATACTGCAAAACCCCTCTATCAAACTACTCCAGTCAGGTGGTCAGAGGACTCTGACGTGAACTCGACGTACACAAGGGCGTTTCATTTACTTCTCAGCGTGACTCCTTCAAGCGGTGACATCAGAAGCGTTGCTCAAGTATCCTCCCTTCGCAGCGTTTCAAGCTCTGTCTGGAGAATAAAACAAGCGCACCCAGCTACAGGACGTGAAGAAGTGCGGAAGTAGCTTCTCTGTCAAATATCTAAACATTGCTGCTCCTCAGCAGAGGAGAGAGCTCTGGTAAGTGGCCAAATCACATCTATACTACCTTCTGCAAATATTCAGTGCGTGTTAGCTCAGACACAGGCGTGTTTTGTTGGCGCTGACAGGTTTCTGTAGGGTCTGTAATACTAGATTTTTAACTGAACCACAGTCTGGAGTTACGAGCCACACAATGAGTCATACAAATGTAAGAAAAAACTTAATCCTTTGCTTAAAATATCAAAAGGACTCTTTTATACCTACTTAAATAACTTGCTGGCATCAAAAGCAAGTCATTGCCTAGAATTAAAGACATTGCGATAAAAATAATCAAATGTAAACGTCATTTTTACATTTTGCAGATACTGACAAGGCAAGTAAAGCTAATTAAGATTAATAGTACCTTGAAGTAACTCAAAAAGCTTCGTATAATTCGTGAAAACACGCTGACAGAAGGAAAAAGAGACAGTATAAGAGTGATTTTGACATTTGGTAAAGAAGCTTTGAAAAAGCTGTTTGTGAAAGATATATTGAAGCATACTGGTAAAAGGTAATTTTGTTGATTAAGTAAAGTTGAGATGTTAAATAATTTGGAAATTCAATGTAAAATTTGCAGCTCAGTCTAACCAAAAGACCCTTTTCATGGTTTATCTGCAGAATAAAAAGGACAAATTTAGAAAATGTGTGCCACTGTTTGTATTGTCTCTGTGATTTATTACTGTTAAAGGGGAAGGACCAATATGTAAATTACTTCAGTTACTTCCAGTTCTGCATGTCCTGTTATCATTTACACGAAATGTTTGTTATATAGTAGAAAAGTTCAGTTGTTAGCATGCTGATGTAAAAAAGACAGGAAAGAAAGAATAAAGACTAAAAGTTGCAGATAAAACAAAATTGGTGAACCAAATTAGCGAGTGTATCCTTCTTTTAAAATCTTTATATATTTTTGGGCTGAGAGAGTGCAGTAGAGACAAACTTGAAATTTTTGTCTGATTTAAAACTTATTTTTGCAGCAGAGATGTTATGCGTTACATAGGCTACGTATCATGCAATCACCCACAGGCAAGTTTTTAGAATAGTCTACAAAATCTTACTTTTTGTACGTTTTTTTTAATTTATTGCTTTAAAAACACAATATAAGGAACTCAAGAAATAATCACATATCGAATCGCGATGCAATACTGAGAAAAAAAAATATCACAGATTATTTTCCCAAATCGTTCAGCCCAAGACAGAAGTACAGCAGACTGCAAACTATGCACTGCTAAACATCTCGTAAAAATAAAACACATTTTTAAAATAATTTTCAGATCTTTGAGCTCCCAAGATTAAATACTTGTCCGTACTTGTGGTGTCAGTGCCTCCACAGTCTATACACATCAGGAGAATGACTTAACAGATGGTTCCAAACTCAGCCAGACTTTTTGACTGTGATGGCCCAAATGTGGAAGTGATTTATGCGGGAGTGGTCTGATGACTCTGATTCCACGTACTAGAATGAATAACATTTCTTTACGTTTTCTGATCTCACTTAACATGTCTAATATAACAATTTACACTGAAGTATCCTACATATATTTTATTCCTGTGTGACTCTACATAGATATTTTAACTCTAAAAGCAACACAACAGAGTGACAATATGTACTGTAAGTCCTCTCAGCTTCATTTTTAAGAAAATGTCAGAATTCACACTTACAAGTACAGACAAAAGCAAGTGTGCAAAGAAGGCTGATTTGATAGCACATAGCCAATCAGCATTTAGAGTTCTGCTGTAACCAATCACCCCTGGACATTCCTTGTAAAGATGCACTTAATGTAAAAGTCAGGGTCAATACCAATACAAATGTTTAACACATTATTTTAGCTGACATCAGTGTTTTTCCATCACTTCTTTTGGTGTAACATTCCTTATATGACAATATTTTTTCTTGCATTTTGACTATGAAAACAGATCAGTTTATCCAACACTGTAAAAAGTCTGATACCAGCGTATAATAGACTGGACACAACAGATAAATAATGGTTACTTATATGTTTATGCCTAATGATTTGGCCAATGGCTTATGTTTGTAAGCAGGGTTAATATTGGCTGATTCTGATGTTAAACCAATGCATCTGTGCAGCCCTACCCCCTTGATACGCCTGATCAGCCTGGCCCATGACTGAAACCAATATTTGACATTTCCTGATTATTGGTATCAGTATTTTATTTAACCAATAATGGCTTAAAAAGATTAACCTAGAAGTGTGCCACTTTTGCTCTACTGCAAAGTGCATCTCCCTATGTCTTCATTTTCTCTCTCCACAGTCTCACCAAACATCCTGCATACGACACAATCTGATTGGCTAGATGTTGCATGAGTACTAGCCAATCAACACTAACCTGGGTGCCCCTGACACAATGAGCGCAGTGTTTCCCTCAGGATTTTTGGTGGGGGCCCTGAACCCTCGAGGAGGGTCCGGGGGCATGCTCCCCTGTGAGAAAGTTTTGGATATTTTGAGGTCAAATGCACCAATGTTAAGCATTTTTTAGTGCAAAATGAAGAGGCAAAAACTATTGAAATTTTGTTCACTTTAAACAATTTTCTGTTAAATCATTATTATAATTTGATTGATGATACATAAATGTGATTTTTATGTTTAGTTTTATTTCAGTTTAGTTTTAGAGACAGTTTCACTCAGATAGAAATGAAATTGTTAACCTGAGTGCTACTTTCTCTCTCTGCCTTATTAGTGGGTATGGAGAGTTTTTAACGCTGACGTTTCAACACTTAAGACAAGAATATTATATACCAGAATGTTGATTTAGACATTAAGGTAGTGTGCTATGCAGCCCACAGGGGCCTGAGAGAGACACGGTGGGAGCGTGCGATTCTGTATGGATATGCAGATTCTATATGGATATAAGGTGAAGTAACCTGACACATCAGATGGGCGTGTCAAACACATCCATCTGGAAAACCTCCGATAGGCAGTGTTTGGGAAAGGGCAGAGCCTCGGAAAAAATAAATTCGGAGTGTGATTGGATGAACGTTCTGTCTGTCACATCTTTACGGGCCAATAAGAGCAACAAAACACATAATGTAGCCGCTACTGAGGAGTAGCTAAACTCTATACAGAACTGCATGACGTGAACCATGGCGACTGTAGACATGTCAGTACATGACTTTTGTTGTTGTTGAAAAGAAAACAACTCACTGTTCTCATTGTTCTTCTTTTAACAAAGAAATGTCAAGTTCTGATAGAACTGGCTCTATAACGGCTAATGCTAATGTCTTCCGCCATAATTCACCAGCCTCTTCTTGCTGCTTGCTCACATCGCGGCTCCAACATCCCAAAAGTACAGCCCCTTGATGCTGATTGGTCCTGTCACTTTCTAGCCGGGCCCAAACTGTTCAGACGGGAGCCTTGCAAGATGAATTCGCCAGTGAGAACCACCGAAACAGGCGTATCCATCTGCTTTGGGAGGGCTGGGAAATTAATCGCAAATTAATTAAATTATGATGTGTCCTGCTGCAGTTTACAAATTGCAGAAGTTGCAATATTTCTTTAACTTGAAATGTGTCAAATTACCAGTTTAATACATTCATGTTTTGCAGTATCAGAGATTTTATGCACGATATGCCAACATTGAAGTGTTTTTCTTCTAGCATGGTTTACAAAAGTCGTTCTTTCTCGAGCAAAAATAATTGCCATTAGATATTTCTTAATTGTTCTGCCCAAGTTCATTCTATATAATGTTGATAAAACTTAGCGTTAGTTTACAGCACTCATACCCCCAGCCACAATCACCTGATAGCTAGTGGATACCAATTGTTGCCCCACAGCCAATCACAGCTCTTTCTCTCAACATAGTGGATCTTTCAAATATAACATAACACTCACTAATCCCTGCTTGCGTTAGGGATGCATCAGTGCAACATGCTGCTGCTGGCAAATTTTCACCTCCCCCACCCCAACTGCCTCCCTTATAGCAGATATAGCTACACCCTTGTATTCAGATACATGCTACCATGGATTAATTAATTCTGAAATCTTTAATGATTTTCAATATACATTCTCATAAATGTATCTATACATTCAGGGGTCTCTAGCTATGCACTCTCTGGAAAGTCGAAGCAGCTGCTTGACTAACTCAGGGAGTATCTTTTCAGCAGCGCCTTCTTTGCCAAGTAAAACTGTAGCTTCATTTTGCGTAAAATGGTGATGAGAGTGTTCCTGGCTGATTGTAGGTAATAATATAGAATGATTTTTGCTGTAATTTATTGAAAATACACAAGATGAGGAACCTAATAATCATGTTTGAATCGCAACGGCAATATTAGGGGAAACAAATTGCAATTAGATTACCTTTGCAAATCATTCAGCCCTAATGTTAAGGCTTCATCTCCTGTAGCCACAGTGTATAGCGTTAGTCTGTACCACACTTTGTGCTCGCAGCACAGCTCATCTGCACACATGGCTCAGATGGGATGTTGGCTTCATGAAAATGTTGGAAGATTAGACTTTTGCAGGGCACCATGGTCTATAAAATTGATGGGAAACCCTATGGCATAACTTCCTGTTTTACTGCTGCTGCTGTTTCTCATGCTGATAGAGTTAGGGCTAAATGGTTTATTTTACTTCATTTTTTGATGATGCAATTTTACTTTTGCCACATGGTACGTCATAATAAATACATATCGGTTCGAGATATCGGTTATCAGTCACATGAACTACTGATCATTGGTATTGTATCAACTCTCCAATATCAGTCGACCCCTAATCTAAAGCAGCGACTCAGTACTCAGTTGAGTAAACTTTGATTACTTTTTCCTTTCACTTGAGTAAATTTACAAACCTGTAATGTTGGCGTACTTTTATTTTAGTGCAATATTTTGTATGCTTTTTAGTCCTTTTAACCAGTGAAGGAATAATCAATGCAGCTATTTTGAAGATCTGCTTCTCCTCCCCCAGTAAAATACGTTTTTCATGCCACAGTAACTTTGCTGAGTGTTGCTCAGTGCTGTGCTCAGGGCGGATTAATGTTGGGTGTTTTTGTTCGATTAATTACTGAGTATAGTAATGGCCTGCCTCCTTTGTAAGGTGTCTTGAGATAGCATTTGCTGCAAATCACCACAAAACAAATAAAGGTTGATTGATTTGAATTTGATCCTCTGATTTTATTTTCTTGCATGGCTCTTGTACTGGAAGTTGAACTTTTTTCTTGGTATTTTGGCTTCTGTAGCTTCATGTCCAGCATTTATGATTGCAGAGCTGCACAGAGAATAAAAAAGAAACTTTCTGAAGTCATAAGTTTAAGGAAAGCAGCAGCCCTGTAACGTTGGTGGGTGTAACAGCTGAAGTTTGCTGCGCCGGTCTGTGACGTGGATCATAACCAAAGTCCACCTCTGTGCAGCTGCTGTCAGACTCCACAGACATGTCGGTAACTATCTAATCTGACTGTTCACAGATCAGCTCCGGCCCCCCCTCGGCTGCAGCAGAGACACAGACGCAGATCTGGGTGAGTACCGAGCTGCAAAGAAACCTTAACAAACCTGGGCTTAGATCTGAGTAATCCTCAGTGTCGGCTCTGCAGATTAGTTATGGCAGCCTGCCCTTTCATACAACACTTTCCCACTGTAAGCGTCCCTCCTACTCAGGACCCTCCCTCCCTGTGTGCTGGCTGTGATGGTTGATCAGCTGTTTCTGTCAGTAGACTCTTATCTGTACTCCAGGCTGCTCTTACAGTTCACAGAAGAGGAACAAATTCATCCAGCCTCTAGGCTAAATGAGATCATAGGAGTCATGAATAAGTAAAATCTGCTTGTTGCTGGGTGTGCTCAGTGCATACTTTAGTCAAACAGCTTCTATAATCCTCTCAGTGACATTTCCTGAATGTTTACTCTACTTTTCTTGAGCACAAAGCCACACATGCAGTACCATGTATTGTTTAAATAAAAGCCATATTCTTTGTCTTTATTAAGTTCCGACCAGACAATGAAGGAAATATTTAAGCAAAATAACAAAAAAAAAAAAAAAAAAAAATTGAATTTCCAAGCAAACTTCTAAAGACTTAGAGAGGCTGTCGGGAAGTTTGCCTAAGTAAACTTGTGGTAAATTACACAGGGTTCTTGTCACATATTTCTAATTGTTCCTGTTAGATTTGGTTGGCTGTTATTCCTTTCTTTGTTCAGGTGATCCCATACTGCTCTGTACTCAGAGACAATGCCAGATTTGTGGGCCCCATCTTTCCAAAACAGCCTCAGCCGACCCCGACATATTGCCACATCCATACCTCTGTTACTCAAATGACCCTTTAAAAGCTGCATATAAGGTTGTCAGAATGTAAATATCATATTATCAAACCTTTAAATGTAAGACTTTAATTTACCACAAACCAATAGTATGAGCTCATTATGAAAATGGATTTTTTGGTTATGAGTGCATGTTCAGCACCATGAAGAAAGTAGGGGCACAGATGGTCCAGCGGTTAGGGTGCACCCCATGTACAGGGGCGGCCTGAGTTCATGTCCAGCCTGTGGCTCATTCACCACATCATTCCCAACTCTCTCATCCCTGTTTCTGGCTCTATCCACTCGCTCTCTAGTAAGGGGGACCCCCCCCCCCACATTCACTTCTCTTGTGCTGACAGACTACTGCTGCTGTAGATTGTTAATGGTGGAGCTTCTCTACGAATAAAATTGATGGCCAGTTGGGGGACATACTAAAACATCTTCTCTGCCAAGACGTGCTTTTGATGTAGCTCTTTGCTCTTGTTGTAAAAAGAAATTTGGTCCAGTTCTGATCAATCCAGCGCTTTCCTACAGCTACATCTGATCTAACAGCTACAGCAGCAGCAGCCATTTGATACAGCAGCTAACCCCATCCGTAACAATCGCAAACCTATGCCAAAGCAGACCAGGAGTAGGGAAAAAACATCTTTTCTGTCATGTTAAGCTTTCAGTGTTGCCCCCTGCCTTTGTTTTAATAAAGACATGTTGTTCAGTTCTGACAAAACCGCCGCTGTGGCTAAGTACGAGCTAATCACTCCACGAGCAGGCCTTGTACACAACCACTCACACAACAACTTACCCTTTCCCCGTAACTATCACATACTTATGCCGAAGCAGGTGGTTCTGATTATTTATTTCATACAGAAATGTGGTCCAGTTCCCGTAAAACTGATGCAATGCTAAAGCCATGTCCCAGGTAATCACTGTGGTGCAGGCAGCCGTCACCGACGACTTAGTATCATCACTCAATCAGTTACCCTGTAACTCACTCAGACCCATGTATAGGGCTGACCTTGACAGTCAGCTGAAAAATATTTATTTATTATTCTTTTTTTTTTTTTTAAATAAAGGTACTTCAACAAAGTGCAATCGTGCCACACTCGCATGGCACGCTATGAAATAATAACGTATAATTATGTAACATTACGACACATGAAGCAAATACTCTGAACTACTTTCTTGAGTAACCCACTTGGCAGAGTGGCAAAGTGTGCACCTCAGGCAGTGCCATCGTTACTTGGTTTCACCTGGAGTATCATCGGCTCTGAAACAACTCCATGTTCCATGATTATTTCATAGCGTGGTGAATGTGCAGGTCACAACTTGTCCATGAGAGTGTTTTGGAGTTGTTGGATTGTGTATTTGATGAGTTTGATGAGGGAAAGCAGGAAATACCAAATGTCTCCATAGCGTTGGCAGAGCAGCCCACATCTCAGCCCCGCCGATCTAAAAATAGCTTGCAACGACAACTAAAGGTAACAAACCTTTTACTAACACTATAGGGATTAGGGCAATAGGCAATTTTTGCCAAATGTAAAGTATCCCTTTCAAGGCTTACCTGCGGGCATTTTTGCAAATCTTGCAAGTACTATGTAATAATTGCAGCCTTTTATGCGATTGCAAATACATTAATTGTAACATCAGCTCAGATGTGCTAAGATCAGCAAACAAGTCAACAAAATAAAAATTCTGTGTAGCGCTTATTAACAGTTTTTTGCTTAAAAAAATGCAATCAATGTAAGAATTAAAACACGGTGTAAGTCTGTATGTATAAAATAACAGATTAAAACATAAAATTGCATATAGAGATAAGACTGTTAGCTGCAGCATGGTCCTTTAAAGGAGACATTCATGGTCCTTTGTAATGAATTATGATCCTGGATCTTTGATTTTTATAACTAGTAGTATCAAGACAAAAAGGCTTAAAATATTAAATATTAAAACTCTTTCATAATATATTTTCTATGATGCACTTGTTTCTCTATATTTCTTCCTGCTAAATAAATAAATAAATATCATTCTGATGATAAGTGGAGTATTTTTGATTTGAAGTCCTAAAATATTTCCAAAATAAGTATCAAAGCTACAAAATTTAGGAGGGTTGATCCAAATCTTGTTTTTTAGTTTTATGGATAATACATAACTCTTCAGACCCAAGCTTATTTTAGTAAACTGCTACATTTCATTGAAAAGATAATTTTACTGCAAAACAGAGGAAATGTTGGAAGATGCTACTTTTTTTCAGGAAAAGAAGGACTTTCTATTCAATTTGATCTGAATCTTTTAAATTTTTTAACCACGTCTGGTTTAGTGTATTTTAAATCAGTGGTTCTCAGCTGGTGGGTTTGGACCCCACAAATCTCTTTTCCAGTGGATGATTGTGTCTTTCGATCTGTCAAGAATTGATCATGCATTTCTTTCTCTCTGTTTTGATGCAGGAGCCGTGTGAGAGGGGAAGATGCTGCAGGAGTCGTCAGTGGACAGCAGCGGTACCAGGTTCTCTCCTCTGGTGGTGGTGGAGCTGGCCTCTGACACCAACGAGGAGACCATCGCCTGGCTGCTGAGCAGGATCAGAGACACTCAGCAGAATGGAGGTGTGGGACTCAGAGTGGTCATCTCTCTAGTAGATTTGTTTCCATCACATTTAGTGTTATTGATCTGAACATTTCTGCCAGGTGCCGAGCTGCTGGTGGAGCAGATTGGTCCTGGAGTTGACGCTGAGGAGAAGGAAAACCCCAACGTGTTCCTGATAGGGGCGTCATGGCAGAGGATGCTAGCCGGTGCGGAGGAAATCGGCCTCTTCAGGGAGTACAAAGACGGATCCATGAGAGGCTTCACCTGCGCTAACAAACACAACTTTAAAGACTTCAGAGGTAGAGTCGGGGAGGGGGCTGCATGAAGGCGGTAATTTTCTCTTTAGGTGAAAATATCTGCTGTAGGAAAAAGTCTCACTTAAAGCAGCTATGAGGAATTTTCCCTCAGGGACAAAGCCGTCTCTGTCTGCAGATCCTGTCCTGTACATGCCTGTGGAGCATTTTTAAGAAGTTGCGTCTTGTGCTTGAAATTTACCACTCACTGTGAAACTTGGCAGGTATAAATTGGCCTTGACCTGATCGAATTATAATCCCCTAAAGTGAAATGGATGCAAAACATGAGGTGATTTTCTCATCAGAGAAAAAGCTGTGGTTATTGGAACTGACAGACTGTGACAGAGATAGCCTCACTATTAAAACCTCAGAGCTGATGAAGTGTTGCTGTTAACACACCTTTGTTGTTAATATTATTGTTTATAGTGGTTTGTGTTCGATGCTCTCTGCCTCTCCAGGGGATGGAGACAGCTTCCTCAGTATGGCTGAGTGTCAGTACATCATCAAGCATGAGCTGGACACTCTGAGAGCCAAAGATGAAACTCATGTACCAGGACATGAATCAGCCAAGCTTTATCCTGGGAAATCTATCGGTAAGCTGATGTCCACCTCTTACTTCTCTATTCAAAATATTCATAGGCTGATATGTTGGCTGGTAGTATTAAGAGGTTGATTCTGCAAAGAGCTAGCCTCTGTTTTGTAATCATGTATGTTTCTTGGTCAGAATAAATGAAGTTGTGAAACAGCATGAATTAAAGATTTTATGTCTGGCCCCCCAAAAATTGCAAATTAAGAATGAATATTCCATAGGGATTTGGCAGTTTCAGCTCCAAAACACAGGCAAACATTGATAAAATGTCTTAACTAGGGCTGTTAACATTAACGCTTTAACACTTGTGATTAATCTTTTAACCTTAAATCTTTAAAAAAATAGCTAGAAAAGCACTTGGAGAGCGCAGACCTCCGCCATTAGCCCTATCTCCCAGTAGTAAAGAATCGTTTAAAAAATTCCTGGATCCAGACGGTGATCTGGATCACTCCCAAAACCTAATCAGTTCTTCCTTGTGACATTTCTGACATTTCCTGAAAATTTCATCAAAATCCGCCCATAACTTTTTGAGTTATGTTGCACACAAACAAACAAACTAACAAACTAACAAACCCTGCTGATCACATGAACTCCTTGGCGGAGGTAATAACGCAATTTAATCATATAACTAAGTTTGACCACAACTTGCTGCTGTAGTCCTTCAGCGTGGATGTTTACGTGGGGGGGGGTGAAGAGGTGAGAGGGTCAGACACAGCCAGCAGTGATGAGTGAGGAGACAGACCCAGGTCTGCTTAATGGCTATTTTCTTTTTATAAAGCTGGAGATTGTTAGTTAAGATAAAACCAAAACTGTGGGTACATGTTGCAGTGATGAACTGTCTTAAAGCATAACAAGTCTTAAGTTCCACCTTCAGGCAAAGCACATCATTACTAATGTTAGCCAAGACGCTAACAACAACACGGGATCAAGCCATGGTCATACCACTCTCTTCAGCTGCTTCAGGACAGGTTTCTTCTTCAGCTGCTCAGATAAATGCTGAAAAGTTCTCCAAAACTTAGAGACAGTCCTGTTTGTTAACAATATTAATACAGTGTAGAAATCCACAGTGGAATTAGCAAAATAGAAGTTAGTTAGAGAACTTAACGAACTGAAGATGGAAAATATGATGCATTCAGGTAACCTCAGTAAATTCGATGACTGTATTCTGTGTTATGATGTGTTCAAATGTCACATAAAATGGGTAAATATAGTTTTTGATAAGAAAACCCCAATAAATACAGTTATGAATATGTGTTTAGATTTGAGGGATACACAATAGATGTGAAAGACTGAATCACAGCTTTTTAACTCAAGCTCTACTCAGCTAAGACCACTTGGAGTTTAAATATTTGCCCTTATTTTGTCTTTCCACCAAACTATTGAAAGTATCGATAGTGGTGTCGATAAGGACTCAGATCAGCACTTTAATGTGCTGTTCATAGAATTAAAAGAATAAAAATAAAACACTTGACAATAACAACCTTTAAAAATCTAAAAACATGAAAATATACTTAAAATACTTTAAAAAATGCTGGGATTAATCATGATTAATCACAGCATAGTGATGTGATTTACTTTTTTTTAAAATTTAATCGAGTAACAGCACTTATCTTAACATATCCTGTGCCGACTTTTGTGCTAATAAAGTGACCCAGATTATAACTTACATAACTTACATTATATACAACCATAATTTGCACCATCTGTGTCATTTTAAATGTCTTTGATACCAAACTATATTTTTCAGGAAAATGTCACCACAGGTATGCAGACCAATGAATATTTCCTTTCAAAGAAAACCAACAAAGGAACTGAATTTTGACTGCAAGAGGAGCAGATAAAAAAAACAAAAAACAAAACAAAACAAAAGGCAGACTGCAAAACCACAAACTAGAGAAACAGGATGCCTAAATCGGCTGAGTCTCGGTTCTCATTTGACATCTTGTTTGTGTGTTGGGCAGAAAGTGGCATGAAGTAGCAGAGGAAATGTGTGGCTATGATGATTTTCATAAGTGGTCAATAATTTGCCTCGTGTTCAAGTTGTGTTTGTTTTAGTAAAATTTGGGTTCTACAGGCTTGTAGCTCAGTTTGTTCTGTTTAATTTGCATATGTTTTTCGGTGTGCTTTTTGATGCACACCGACAGAGGTTGCAAGCAGAGCCCAGTGGGGCAAAACTTTGAGGGATTTTCTTTGAACCTTGCACAAAAGTCTGCTTTGACTCCTGAATAAACTGGATTTAATTTGGAGCTGCACGGTCAATATCAAAAATACACCAGCCTTTCTTTTTGACTTACCACTGTACTCTCACTTTGCTGCAGTTTAATACCTCATAGAGGATATGTGAAAGTGACAAAAAGCTCTTTGTAGGAGTCATCTTTAATTTTGTTAGGCCAATGAATAAAAATCTGGGAATGGAAGAGACTCAACATCAGTGGTGGACAGTAACAAAGTAAATTTGCTAAAGTACTGCACTTGGGTACAGTTTTTGAAAATTTGTACTTTAATTGAGTTTTATTTTTTGGGAGAGTTTTACTTTTGCTCCACTACATTTCTATAGATCAGTGATCATCAACTTTCAAATGAAGTTTCTCTGCTCTTTCTTTCAGCCCGCTGACTCTCCATCTGTATAAGTTCTTCTTCGGTGTTCTCCGGTTCATACAGATATTCTCCCTTATATTCAAAGTAAACAGCACATCATCATCATCATCACTCGAGTCGAAATCGCTCATATTATCTTTGTTGTAGCTTGGTGTGGCGTTATTATCCCTGTAGAAGCCTGCAGACCCACACAGCTGATCAGAGGATCAGTGCGCCGCTGAAGGAGACAAAACGGCTAAAGCTGCATCGTAAATCAGGGCCTGACACAGAGGAGGTTTTTAGGGAGAAATTCAGTGCTTTGTACATTTTCGACACAGCCTACAGGCAAGCCAACATATTTTCTTGGCCCATTTTTACGCAAAACTCGTTAAACTAAGCGGATGAAACATTCTCATCTACAGCCACAATGCTGTGGATCTCTCTGAGCTCATAATAACCCCAGGATCAACTTTCACAGAAATAACTGGAAGCTAATGCCACTACTATAGCCAAGTACCTCATACCACCCAACTTAAAAAATCCCAAAAGACCCCTTTAGCATATCAAAATGTCGATGATGTTATCTGTGACTGCACTTAAGCAATATGGAAATACAATCTGAGATGTTATTTTAAGATTACTTTGAATACTAAAGTATTTTTAAAGAGAGTACTCCAGTACCTTGACTTTAGTAATTAATACACTGGGCTACTTTCACTGGTATTGGGGTAAATTTTACTAGGACTATCTATACTTTGACTCAAGCACTGATATTGAGGACTTTGTCCACAACTGCTCAAGATTAGGGAAACATCCCAGCGGTAACAGCTGAGCTAATTTAGAACATCAGAAAAATATAACTTTAAGTGTGTTTTCACCTTAGACATAATTGTTTGACATTGTGCAGCTCCTCCATTTTTTTTCTCCACCTGCCCATGCCTGAGCATGCTTGCATATGTACTCTGATACAGTAGGCTGCAATATGCAAGTACGTAGGTTACAAATCCACAAGAAGCAGAAAGGAGAATAGACAGCCACGGCGGTCAGTGTTTGTGCTCCGTTTGGACAGTTGAGTCCATCATCCTCAGGGCTAGTATGGATGTAATTATTATTTTTAAGATAATAAATTCCTACTTCCACATCTACTGTGCAGCTCAGAGGATAGAACAGGTCTGTGCTACATCAATATGATTATTTCTGAAGTTAGGAAACATTTGGAATGAGTTTGACAAGTACCAAGAACACAGCTTGTATTTTGACTCTGATTCTGTGCACACTGGAGAAATATCTTGGATCTGAATGTCTGACAGTGAATTACTAACTCATCGTAATACAACGCCAAACATACAGTTTTTATTATCAAAGGTCACTTTTTACCTTGTAATATCCTTGGCTCCCTGATGGACAAACAAAAGCTTAATAGTTTTTTTTGTTGGATTTATGCTGGTGAAATTAACTCTGTTATATATAGACTGTCTGTGGATTTTGTTTCGACAAAAAGCACTTTCCTCTTTTCATTAGGAGGAAAATAACTTACAGATTAATGACAAATGAAAGTAAATGAGCTGTTAAACTCTGGACTGAATTAATAATTTCAAAATCTGAAGCTAAAATAAATATTGCTGGGTGAATGTTTACTAATTAGTCATGTTAATTATTTTATGTTATACAAATAGAAACTAATTAATATGAGCAAAAGAAAATTAATTCTGTTTTAACTGGATGTGAAAACTAACAATAAATGCTGATGATTTTGGCTTCATTTTTAGGTTTACACAGGGTTTTAGTGTTCCAGGAGCTATTTTGGCACATTTTCATTTTTCTACAAAAATACCACCGCAGCCTTTCAATGCAAGTAAATTTTGATTTTAAGAGGATAAAAAGGCATCATGACTTTGCCTCCCCCTCTCTTTAGGAACAGCCTGAGCACAGCATGTCTCCTCCACTGCTGCCTCTCTACCTCCATCTCTCTCTCTGTCTCTCTCTGTGGCTGCAGTATGGAAACAATCAATATGCAAATGCAGAGAAATATTCCCAAAGAGAGATAAGGAAGCAATGAACTCGCAGCAGGAGATAGGGTGCTTCTATTCAGCACCCGTGTTTGACAAATCGTGTTAAAGCAGAATGTAATCATTTCAGACAAATGATGCACTCAAGAAGCTGCAGATAAGACGATAGAGCTTTCATGTGCTTGTATTTAGTCACTCTGTATTAGACAATGGGGATTATTGCTATAGAAATTGTAGTGTGCACAATGGATGGCTGCCAGCTATTGTCGGCCTGTCCTTGTCTTTAAAAATTAAGCTGCGTGTTTACTCTGCAGGGAAATTTCAGACGAACAAAAGCAGAGGATAATAATGCAGCAGTTCTGTTTTCATGTCACTCAAAAGTCACAGAAACATCTTCTAGATGATTCAGACTTCAAGCAGAAAGCGTCACTCAACTAACTGCTGTATCAACGTTTTCACTCATCATCAATGCTATTATTATCCCCGTGAGAACGGGCCCACACGGACGGTCATGGGAAATCTGTCTTTGCATAATCCTGTTTATATTGATGAAATAAAAAATCACCAATGCTAGAGCCTTTATTCTTGTTTTTTTCAGAAGAAAGCTAAGACATCTGTCTTTAATGGTTTTCTGATAAACATGTGTTAAGCCTGTGTCTTCTTGTCTTTCTTCCTTCTAAAGGCAAAATTACTTTAACAGTACCTCTGCTCCATAACACAGCTGCATGGGAGAAGAGTAAATCCATTGATATTATGTTGTTTTAATGACTGTAAGTCACAATATTGAATTTTGCTCTTTTTAATCTTTGTTTTGCTGACATTTTAAACTCATTTTAGCCCACACCACAACAATATGTTCATACCAAGTCTCTCTGGAGCGAGAATTTTCCCGTTCCTCTTATTATGATGGTCGATATGTTTTTCGAAAACAGAGTACACATTTGTGCAAAGTTTTAAGAAAACCCCTAAAACCTCTCTTTGTTCACAAGAACTGCCTGAATGAAGGAACTGTGCATATGGACGGACACCCAGAGAACATAATGGCTACAGCCCTGGCTATCCTCGGCACAGATGTGTTTAAAAATGACAAAAAAAACCCCATTTGATTCTAAAGAATGACAGATGTAGTCTGCCAGATACAGGTATTTATTATTAAAAAACTGAAAGTAATTTCTGTGAATAGCATGTTCAGTCCTAGTGGTATACCTTGGACTGGTCAACAGTCAGTCACATGACATGCAGTCCCACTTATACCTGCAGGCAATTCAGACTTACCACTTAACCTAACGAACACGTGTTTGGACTAGGGCGGAAGGATTTTTGAAAATAATCTGATTTCTTTTCCCAGCATTGGGTATGCAATTTAATATGAAAAAAGTCCACACGCACATCCAAACCTGAGTGGGCAGGTGCTGAGCCGAAAAAGAGACTAACAGAGAACAGAAGGACGTCTCGCACACTGCAGGGCTCCAAAAATATAATTATTTATTGCACCAACGTGACGTTTCGAGCAGAGTAGCTCTTCATTAGACGTGTCTGATGACGTGTCAGGCAAGACGTCCTTCTGTGCTTTGTTCTATGCAATTTAATATGCAATTATTTTATTTTATATTTATTTATATAAAAATTTTTATTTAATTATTTTATATTTTATATTGTTCAACAAACACAAGCAAAAAATCATTCTATATTATAACCAGCAGAATATTATTTAAATTAAACTAGGGAGGAATGATTTGATAAAAGTATCTAATTGCAATTTTGGCTTATATAACAAATTTGATATGATTTGCTATACTGAAGGAGATGATAGCTTTTTTTATGTTGTTCTCTATCCTAAAAAAAGACACTTTAATCTATGCATGATGTGTAGAGAAAAAAAAATCTCTGTTGCAAAAAAAAAAAAAGTATCCGATATTTTGACACATTCAGGAAATAATGCACTGTTTGTGATTTAAAAACAAACAGAGTCCACACAGAAAGACCTTGTGTGACAGGAAGTGGAACCAGGAACCTTCTAGCAGTTTTCATTTTGCCAGCTAATTTCAATTTTAGTCTTTAGATAAAATGTCTTTCAGTTTCAGCCACATTTAGTCATTTCTACCCTTTTTAGTTTTAGTCTAGTTCAAGTCGACGAGAACTCAAAAACATTTTAGTCCAGTTTTAGCCCATCAAAAGTCCTCACATTTTAGTCTTTACTTTTAGCCCAAGCATTTATTTTCTTGCCTAAATCTGGTACCAAATCAACATAGTGTGTTCTCTGCACTCTGCCAGACTTTTGGTCCCTGCTTTCTAAAGCTGAAAGGCAGAATAGAGCTGCATTGTTTTTTGACAGATTTACCCACAGTGGAGAAATATCAGAGATTTTGAATGTCCGATGAAAAACTACATGACATTTTAGTCTAGTTTTAGTCATCTTGATGAAAACTAAACTACTTTTGGTCAGTTTTAGTCATCACAGATCTATTTTTGTTAGTCTTAGTCTAGTTTTTGTCATGTAATAAAAGGCTGTTGACGAACAATTTTAGTCATAGTTTAAAAAAAAAAAAGTAACACTATGCTATGAAGTAACAGTTCTAACCCCCTACGCCATTGTGCACATTATTTCAAAAATATAACCAAAACCAAGCTTAATCTGCCTTTTTAGAGCCATAATCAGCATTATAATAACCTGCTGACAGTCACACATCACAGCGCAAGGTTACTTTATAAAGGCACTGGTCTTTTCAGAATCCTGTTTGAGGTGGTATAAAGAAGAATAAAATCAGATCATTTAATGGATAAAAAGCATTTGTAAATACTCCAAAAATGGCTTTACAAAAAAGCAGCATTTCAGGCACAGGCAAGCCATGATATGATGCTCTAAGGGGTGACGCTGAAGGGACAAAATATCATAAAATTATGTTTTCTTTTCATCCTAGTTCGCAGGCTGCAGTCCAAAGGAATCCTGGTCCAAATTTTTCCTCTCCATGAGAAGGAGGAGCTCAAGAGACTTTCCTTTTCTTGGTACAAGAAGGTGAAGTTGTCCCTGCAGCCACTCGGTGAGTGGAAGACGTACCAGTTATCTCCCATTGTGTTTTTGTGAAAACTGTCTGAGATAAGCACACATAATCCACATTATGCAGGATGAACAATGGTTTGGATGTACTGAGGACGTTTTTTGTTGTACCTTACATTGTTTCTCTCTCCATATGTGCAAATACTGCTCAGCTCAGAGTTGTTGTTTCTCCTCCATTTATTAAAATCTCCTCCGGTCTATTTGCTCCTACTCCCTCAGATGATATCAGACACTACTTTGGCGAGGGTCAGGCCCTCTACTTTGGCTTCCTGGAGTACTTTACCTTTGCCCTGATGCCTATGGCTCTCATTGGTGTGCCTTACTACCTGTTTGCCTGGGAGGACTACGATAAATACGTCATCTTTGCTGCGTTCAACCTGGTGTGGTGCACTGTTATCCTGGAGGTAAGAACAAACCTGAGACACTTAGTGACCAAAGGTGGAATTAAGGAGTTACAGTCTCAGTGCAGTAAAGGAGCAGATCATATGGTAGCTCCACTTATGGCACATGTAGAGGCTGAGTTATTAACTAAAACTTTCCTTCTCCAGTTTTGGAAGCGTTGCAGCGCCTCGCTCGCCTACCAATGGGGCACGCTGAGCAGGAAGAAGGCCTTTGAAGAACCTCGGCCTGGTTTCCATGGCGTCCTCGGGTTCAACCCTGTAACGGGCCGCGAGGAGCCGGTCTATCCCACGGCCAAGAGACATCTGAGAATCTACCTTGTGTCTGTGCCCTTCGTCCTGCTCTGCCTCTACATATCCCTCTACATCATGATGATCTACTTCCAGATGGAGGGATGGGCGCTGAAGCTTCATGATGAGGAACCCACTTTTTGGACAGAAATTCTGTTATACATCCCCAGTGTCATCTATGCCGTGGTCATAGAGATCATGAACATCATCTACAGATACGCCGCTGAGTTCCTCACAGAGTGGGGTGAGTATTAACATGTAAAATCAGCATCCAAGCATGGATTTAACCTGAATAAAAGAGCTTATCATTGAACTGAAGGTTAACAAGTAGCAGCTTTAGAATTCAACTTGTTGTTAAAAACATTAAATTAAAGAAAATGATAGAATGACCTGCTTTTAGCATGTAATACAGCACATATTTTGTCTGTTAGAATGTTGGTTTTGAAATAAAACCAAATAAAACCATAACATTACTTGAAAATAATAATAACTGTTTAGTTGCAGGTCTAGATCAGTGTGGTATTTCAGCAGCAGTAAAGTTTGGAGTTATTTGAATGAATGCCAACAAGAAAGCTGCCAAATGCCAAGCCATTAGTGGCATGTTTATTTTGGTTGAAATGACGTGTGGAATAAAGGCCATAGTTGAAATCAAACCCGGGTTGCAGGTATTAGATCTCAGACACAGTAAAGTAGTAGTAAAGCACCAACGAACACAGGATAAAGTTGGCAGAGTTTAATAGGCATTTCTTGTGGTCATCTACAAAAATGTAGATTAGATTTAAGTTAAAATGAGCAGAGCCAAACTATTATTTAATAGTCTGCACCCCTGTGTGTTTTTCTGTCCCATCATGAATGTATATGCAGCCTGCTCAACAAACCTTTGACTTTCAAGTTATGTAAGTTTTAACGTACCTGTTTGGCCAAGACAACCCTAATCATTTGAATACATGTTAGGTGACTTTTAAAGCCTCCAGCAGAATCCACCCTCAAACTGTCAAGTGCTCTACTAAATAAAAAACCTGCTTTACAGGACCTTGAGCGTAAAACTTCAGCTGCTTCTTAATGGTAGTATGGGATACTATGGTGTTTCACATCACCAGTCAAAAACACCTGCAGTGACTTTTCTGATTGTAGGATAGGAAAGTGTGTCATAACCTTGGAAATATGAACTAATAAAGCAAGTTTTTCTCTCTCTGATATAGTTTAGGCCATGCATTAGTCACTGCTCTAGAATTGACATGATACTAGAGGTATTAGCTTTAATACAAACCAACCGACCAACCAACCAACCAGCCAGCCAAACAGCAATAAAATCTAGAATCCAACAAAGAAGCCAGCCCCCCAACCATCTAGCAGACCAACCAACCAACCAACCAACCTAACAGCCATAAAATCGATAAACCAACAAAAAAGACAAGCCCCAAACCACCCTGCCCTCCAACAAACTAACCCATCAACCAAACAGCAATAAAAGCAATAATCCAACAAAAAAGCCAACCCCCAAACAACTAACTAACCCCATAAAATTGATAAACCAACAAACAAGCCAACCTCCCCAACCAACCAACCAACCATTCAACCAGCCAACAAACCAACCCACCAACTAAACAGCCATAAAATCAATAAACCAACAAAAAGCCAACTCCCCCTAGCAACTTATCCATGAACAAACCAACCAACCAACCATTTAGCCAACCAACCAACCAACCAACCAACCAATCGACCGACCAACCGACCGGCCGTCCGACTGACCGACCGACCAACCGACCAACCAACCAACCAACCCACCAACTAAACAGCCATAAAATCAACAAACCAACAAAAAAACGTCCTACCGACCAACCAACCATTTAACCGACCGACCGACCGACCAACCAACCAACTAACCAACCAACCCACCAACTAAACAGCCATAAAATCAACAAACCAACAAAAAACTGTCCTACCAACCAACCAACCATTTAACCAACTGACCGACCGACCAACCAACCAACCAGCTTACCAACTAACCAAACAATTAACCATCTAACCAACCATCAAGTAAGCAAGCCAGCTTACAAAGCAACCAATTAATCAATGGATCATCAACTGAAAAAAAATCCTACAAACCAACCAGCAAATGAGCCAGTCAGCTGACCAGCCATCCAATTAATCAATCAGTTCATCAACCAAAAATCCATTAATCGACCAATCAGTGAGCTAACCAACCAGGCATCCACTCAGTCAACCAACCAGTCAATTAACCAAAGGGTGAACCAAGCATCGACCATAAAATCAAAGAAAAATCAACCAACTGGCACATCAGTGTCCAGACTTGCCCTGAACTGTGCACACATCATGATCTTCAGCTAAAAAAGTACTTCAAATTTGTCTTGTGATGTTTGACAAAAACCAAACGTCTATGACCCACTCATTATGGTCCTGAGTTAGGCAGTCATTATGATCTGAATGTCTTCATGAGCTTTAAGCCAGCGATATTGAAACAGCATGGGTGCTAATAACATGTTTATCTTAAGAGCAGCAACAAAGAGTTTTGACCTAGACTAATAAAAAGACACAAAAATCTATTTTTAGATAAGAATTCATAGGTAGTTTCTCACCATCATCCAAATATTTTCTATTGTTTATGTTTTTGTACAGTCTGACATCATGTTTGCCTTCTCTGCAAGTCATGTACCCAAAATTCTGACAGACTTTTCAACTCCAACCCAGACACTCATCTTTCCGATTTTTCCAGCACCATGTGAATGCAGGGTTAACTGTAGACTGCCTGTAATGGGCTGTAGGCTTGAGTAGAAGATCTCAGTGGTTCATTTGTTTTACTGATAGTTTCCTGATATGTTCTCTCCTGTTTGTTTAGAGAATCACAGGCTGGAGTCTTCATATCAGAATCACTTGGTCCTCAAAGTATTAGTGGTGAGTATAAATCACATTTTTATGTTTCCGTTGCATTGCCAATTTCATCCTTCAGTAATCAAAGTGAAGCTTTTCCAGCTGACACTATTAATGATCACTGTTTTCATGATTTTACCCACAGTTCAACTTCTTCAACTGTTTCGCTTCACTCTTCTACATCGCCTTTGTGATGCATGACATGGCGCTGCTCAGACAGGTAGGCCCTCCTTTCTATTACTACCTTTCCACTGTTATTTCAAAAGAAAATGTTTGTGCGTTTTTTATTCTTTAAAGATTTGTTTTTCTAGATTTTACTCATGTTGTATGGATAAACCACCAAAAAGTAAGTGTAAAGTTTGATGTATGTGGTGCAGTGTCTTCCTAATATTAAGAGGTCATATTGTACGTTTTGCTCTTACATAGTGCAATAGCATGCCTTCTCTAAAGTTTAATATCAGTACATTTCCTCACTGAGTTTTAGATGGGACAGAGGGCAGAGGATTTGAAGGGTTTTGCCTCTGTTTCTGTTTGTTTCCAAGCTCTCTCCACAGATGCAGATGCTCACACACTCACATGCTCTCATGTAAAAAAGACTTGGGTTTATAATAAATCTTATAGCCTACATGAATTTAAGTGCCACCAGCAATATAGCCTATTATATTCATGCAGGCTATCCAGTGTCTATCATGCACACTCTAGAAATGCAAGCCAAAGACAACAGAGACGAAAACAAATAATGTGCACAACTTATATTTGATGTTGTGCTCACAGAACATTATAGTTAACAAAGACCCTGTTCCAGTCGGCCAGTCTGCCTTGGAAATGTTCAGAAGTGATGAGTTTAGGCTTTTGTGCCTGCTTTGAAAATGATAATCTCTTCATTTTTTATCACTTCTGATGTTGTAGGAATACTACAGTGAAAAAAACTCAAAACCTGAAAATCATACAGTATCTGGTGAATGTTCTGTGTTGCAATTGGCACATTGAAGGGAGGGCTGCACAGAGATACAGAGGTTAGCGCTGTTGCCTCACAGCAAAAAGATTCCAAAAAGGGCATTTCTGTGCAAAGTTTGCATGTTCTCCCCATGCATGTGTGGGTTCTCCAGCTTCCTCCCACCACCAAAGACATGCTCGTTAGGTTAGTTGGTGACTCTAAATTGGTGTGTGTGTGAGCTATGTCAGCCCTGCAAGTGACTGGCAACCAGTCCTGGGTGTATCAATAGACTGTAGAAAGAATGGGACAAACCCCATGTGACGTCAGCTGTCTGCTTACAATAGGCGGACTCAAACAGCTCTTGAAGCCATCGCGGCGGCTTCCATATTGAATCTTCAGATCAACCTAACGGCCCGCCCACTAAGTGCCAACTTCCTGCCAGCTAGCTAGCTATCATTTTGGTTGACAGAAATGTAGCTTCTGCCTGTCGAGCTATCCGTCAATCAAATGAGATGTGCCAATCAATCCGCAGTGAGGTTTTTCCTAAATATAATCTAAACCATTATGATACAAAAAAATCACCCCCCGTGCAGTGAGAGCACATGAAGACATTAGCTGATGAGACATGTTCAGTTTTTTTTAACCAGTCTGTAAACCCGTTTATTTGTAGTGTAAAAACCAGCTGTTTAACAGGTGTTCAGACAGGACTTAGTGTGACTCTAGTGTGCTGACTCTGGGACTATGTGATGTGAAGACATAACTGTGCTCAGGCGCAATTTGGCTTGAAACAATGCAATCCCAGGCCTGGGGGGGGTTAGACCTTCAGCACAGAGGTAAAATAAGGCCCAGTTCTAGTGTGAGTGGGCCACTTAAGAATATAAGAGCTGATTCGACTTAATCCAACTTCTCTGCACTCTGCCCCAGATTTTGCATTCAGAATGGAATACACTTCACATACAAATAATGTTTTTTTTCAATGCACTTGAGACAGCCCACTTTATGCATTTAAAACAGGGCCCAGAGTGGGAAATGACATTCAAGAAAGAGGTCACAGGTCAAAATTGAACCTGGGCTGCCCTTTTGGTAGACTAATTCCTCCATTCATGCAGCACAATCTAACTTATTTTTAAGAGTATTTCATTTTTTAAATGTCTTTTGGTTGTCTTTTAGCAGTCTTACTGTTACAAACATTCTGTTCTTACCATGCTAAGGACTGTGAATTGCTCTCTGTATGAAGGGTACAATATAAATGAGCTTGCCTTGCCTTGTGAGGCCATCCGTGTTCTGGGAATTACCATAAATGTACTTTGGGGTCTACTGGCTTCAGATAGCTTTAAAATTGCTTTAGTAGATTGCTTTAGCCTGCAGCCACAACACTGCCCATTACAACCTGTCTTATAAAGATATGCACACATTTTGAGCTCATTTATGTAAAGGAAGGGATGAGAAATAAAACCAGACAGCAAGCTTTTTGCAAACCGGTTTTCCCATGTCCTATCTTCCTTCACTCTTTCTATCTTTGTTACCTACTTATTTGTGTGTTTATCTGTTTCCTTCCTTTCATTATTTGTTTTCATCTTTCTCCCTTATATTATTTTCTTCCCTCGTTCCATCCTTTCTCCCAATACCCCAGAGTCTGGCCACTTTGCTGATCACCAGTCAGATCCTGAATCAGGTCATGGAGGCCTTCCTGCCCTACTGGCTCCAGAGGAGACGTAACAAGAAGATGATCCGCAAAGTCCAGAAGAGACAAACTCTGGATGATAAAGAGCTTCCCGTGGTTGATCAGGTCCGACTGGAGGCTGACATGAGCACTTACTTGGTAGGTCTACGAGGTCTGTTTCTCAGAAACAAACCTTATTATAAGAGTGTCTTGCCCACACAACAGTATCATTATCCTTTTTGCCCTGATTTATGTCTGAGTGCCTCTTCTTCTCTCAGGGTACGTTTGATGACTACCTGGAGTTGTTTCTGCTGTTTGGCTATGTCAGTCTGTTCTCCTGTGTCTATCCTCTGGCTGCCGTCCTGGTGGTGTTAAACAACATCACTGAGGTCTACTCTGATGCCTTCAAGATGTGTCGAGTGTTCAAACGGCCCTTCTCTGACCCAGCATCAAATATAGGAGTCTGGCAGGTAAGACGCACCAAGCTCTTATTTGGATTTGTACTGCCAGTATCTCAATTGTCTTTCTAACTTCCTGACACTGGGTTTCAGAGTGGATCCTGGGCCAGGATCTGAGTACACTTGATCACAGAGTCTGGTTTATTTTAGTCAGAATGAACACAAGCATACCCTATTCAGGCACCATACCTGCTCTAAAGGTGGTATGGGGCACGATTCATGCAGAATCAGGCATGATATGCAGGAGACATGGATGCAACTAGACCCGAGTTGACAGCGAGTAAAGGAGTATAGAAAATTCTTAACATCTCCTGTCTTATAAAAAATGTTGTATTTGCAGCACAGACCTGTTTCATCCACAGAGAAGCATGCTACCTGTGGAGGTAGGGAGAGGGTCATTGTTGCCCTAAAAATAATAAAAAACATCCCTAGTACAGCTCAAAGGATAGACTCCAGTGTCTGCACCGAGGACAAATGAACGTCAGAGTGATTCACAGAGTTGTCTCTTCTTAGCAGAAGCATGCCACCACTCACTGTATCAGACTGTAGACATTAGGGCTGAACGATTTGGGAAAATAATCGAATTGCAATATTTTTACCCAATATTGCAATTGCGATTTGATATGCGATTATTTCTACATTTAATAAAAAGTTAAAACCCCAAGTTTAAATCATAATTTTGAGATCCAAATTGAAATTATTGAAAAATTATATCTATTATATTATATCTATCTCATTATTTTTATTTTTAAGTATTTTGTATTTTTATGACTTAACAAAGGATATTTTAAATCTTTAAGGTTAACTTTTCTTCTCTATACTGGAGGAAATCTGCAGACCTCAGACCTGCAGGCCAGTTCTAATTAAAATATGACATGATCTTGCGGTCAGGGTAAAACTGCACCACGGGCCGGATTTGGCCCCCGGGCCTTAAGTTTGACACCCCTGGTGTAGAGGATTAAGACTGATGCATGTGTCCTCTGAGCACACTGTTGAGGCTCTGCCCAGCTATCAGAAAAAGGTCCATTAATGTAGAAAAATGTACTCACCGTTGACTTTTTATGTCTGTGTCCAGCTCGCCTTTGAGGCCATGAGTGTGATCGCTGTTGTGACCAACTGTGCGCTGATCGGCATGTCTCCACAAGTGAAGGCTTACTTCGAAGAGTCGGAGGAACAGCTTATATTCTGGACAGTGGCTGTGGAGGTAAATCACCCACCAACATGCAAAGAAAAAAGCACTTCTACATACATGTTCCCATCATTACTATCGATTAGTTCATACAAATTTCTTAGCATTAGTTTATCATACCTTGTGCTATTTTCACAATATTGAAGAGTATTGGGGTCTGCACGGTGGTGCAGGGGTTACCACTGTTGCCTCACAGCAAGAAGGTCCCTGGTTCAGGTCCCTGTCAGGGCCTTTCTGTGTGGTTTGCATGTTGTCCCCATGCACGCGTGGGTCCATCTATCTAACATGCATCTTGCAATTAGATTAAAAAAAAACAAAACATAGAATACAGTATGAATGAGCTATGTCAATTAGTTTGGGGTACAAAAGCTTGTGAGAAAGATATCAGAAATTTAAGTTAAGGAATCTGAAAGGTTTTTAAAGGAGGGAAACAATCATTGAACGTTGGTGCATTTAGGTCTGGGTTGAATCAGCTGTGCAGCTTGCCATAAATAGAATATCTTACATTGTGAATGATTTTTCTTTGGGTGCATTTGCCTCCTCTGTTCTTGTGTCTGCATATTTCTATCTGTCTTTTACTTCCTGGGGAAGGAAGAGATGGGAGTGAGGATCAGAAATAAGTTGAGAATGACCTCTTGTCTTGCAGCACACTCAGCTGTGAAGGATCTGATGAAGATTTTTGCTCACTAGATGGAGCTAGAGTCCAAACTAGACCAACAGAGACCTGTGACTAATGGAGAGAGACAGAGAGGCAAAGGAAGAGAGAGAGAACAGAGGAGAGACTATGGGAGGGAGTGAGAGATTTTGTGTGCATAAGTGATTTCTTGCAGTGTGCGTATTTCTGTCAGCTCGTCATTGTTTGAGCTTTGTGTCTGCGTTAAATCCAACTGTTCCCCTCCAGATTCTCCCTCTCCTGAGTCCACCTCTGTTAACATTAGCATCATCCTTTCCTCTGTGCTCAATTCAGCCGGCATCAAAACAGACAAAAACGCAGCAAACGCACACATACACATCATGCCTCCAGAGAAAAAGCTGAAAATAACAGCACAAACAGAGATATAGAGAAGCTGTGCTGAGCACCGCTGTGTGGAGAGAGGGAGGCTTCTTTAGGACATTCATAGAGAAAACATTTGCATGTTTGTGTTGCGTTAACAAGCTCCTGAGGGATGATTGCTCTAACCATCTAGTTATTGTCTCAGACTGTAAAACGCTCCATAAAGCTGAACTGTAGCTCTCAGCGTGGTGGGTCTCTGCTGATGCTGAGGCAGAATCTGGGTCGTATTGATCGTCTGCATGGCTGATTGAATGTGTGGTCTGCTAACACACAGCTGAATGATAAGCTCTTGTTTTGTTGGTGGGAAAGATGCTCACCGTGTGTGATTTTTCTTCTTCAGCAGCCAACAGGATAATCTGATTAAACCTTCCTATGGTGGGAGCATTCAGTGAGGGATGCAGAGTCGTTTTGGGCCCTCACTGATAACTAGATCTGTATATTGTCCCTTTAATTCCCATCTGCACAGGCTTTTCATTATCATTGCTTTATTATTGACTGAAGTGTAAGGCGTTATTAGAGCTGAACAACATATTGACTTTTTAAAGCATATCCGTTTGTTTTCAATTAAATAGATCAAAGCTATTTCAATCAAAAACATCTTAACAGGCCAAGCTAAATGTTAACATAGGAGCCCTTCTCTATCCTTGACTATTCTTACATCCATTGAACTGGTGAGTTTTTGGAGAGTTTCTGCATGAATTTCTTTGCAGGATGTCAGAATATCCTCCCAGAGCTGCTGTTTTAATGTGAACTGCCTCCCACCCTCATAGATCTTTAGCTTGAGGATGCTCCAAAGGTTCTCAACAGGGTTGAGGTCAGGGGAGGATGGGGGCCACACCATGAGTTTCTCTCCTTTAATGCCCATAGCAGCCAATGACACAGAGGGATTTTTTGCAGCATGAGATGGTGCATTGTCATGAATGAAGATCATTTTGCTACAGAAGGCACAGTTCTTCTTTTTGTACCATGGAAGAAAGTGGTCAGTCAGAAACTCTACATACTTTGCCGAGGTCATTTTCACACCTTCAGGGACCCTGAAGGAGCCTACCAGCTCTCTCCCCATGATTCCGGCCCAAAACATGACTCCGCCTCCTCCTTGTTGATGTCGCAGCCTTGTTGGGACATGGTGGCCATCCACCAACCATCCACTACTCCTCCATCTGGACCATCCAGGGTTGCACGGCACTCATCAGTAAACAAGACTGTTTGAAAATGAGTCTTCATGTATTTCTGGGCCCACTGCAACAGTTTCTGCTTGTGAGCGTTGGTTAGGGGGGGCTGAATAGTAGGTTTATGCATGACTGCAAGCCACTGGAGGATCCTACACCTCGAGGTTTGTGGGACTTCAGAGGCACCAGCAGCTTCAAATACCTGTTTGCCGCTTTGTAATGACATTTTAGCAGCTGCTCTCTTAATCCAATGAATTTGTCTGTAAGAAACCTTCCTCATTATTTATCTGCACGAACCTGTCTGTGCTCGAAATCAGCCACAAATTTCTTCACAGTACGATGATCGCACCAAAGTTTTTGTGAAATATCTCATGCTTTCATACTTTTGATGCTTTCCCATATTGTTGAAATCTGTGGCCTGCTTAATAATGTGGGACATCCTTCTTAAGTAGTTTCCCTTTAATTGGGCTCACCTGGCAAACTAATGATCACAGGTGTCTGAGATTGAGTTCAGTGATCCAGAGAGCCCTGAGACACAATACCATCCATGAGTTTAACTGAAAAACACAAAAATGAATGTTTATGACAATAAAATCCAATTTGCACAATAATTTGGAATGCAGTGTAAAGTGGACATAGTGCTGCTAGAAAAGAGAAAGATTTGATTCTGTTTTTTGAACCAATAGTGGAAGTTGAATATTTTCTATGAACATATTTTTTGGAGGAAATCACTGGTTTAGATTGTGCTTTCACCAGAAATGACATAAGTTACACTGTAAGAAAAGGATGAGTTTTAAAAAAGGATGAGTTCATTCTAGATGAGTTGAGAAATAGTTGAATCAGTTATGGGGGGTCAATATTAGATCAGTGATTGGATGGATGGATGGATGGATGGATGGATGGATGGATGGATGGATGGATGGATGGATGGATGGATGGATGGATGGATGGATGGATAGATAGATAGATAGATAGATAGATAGATAGATAGATAGATAGATAGATAGATAGATAGATAGATAGATAGATAGATAGATAGATAGATAGATAGATAGATAGATAGATAGATAGATAGAAAGAAAGAAAGTCGTTTATTGTGAAAATGCAACGAAATCATGTTTGGCAGTCTCCTCTGTAGCAGCAAACACTGTCATCCAAGCAGTGGTTAGAAATCCGTGGTGGTCGTCCATCCTGCTGGCGAGGGAGCGGGCACCCGGGAGAAAGATGCTTGGTGGGGCAGGTTTGTGTGGGGCCGCGCTTAGCCTTGCCTGCACCCCGGCTTGTTTGCCCCGCTTCCGCCCTCTCGCACAATGCCATCGCTGCCTCCTCCCCACTGGCTGTAGGTGTCGTGCTGCTCCACTTCCTGTCAGTCTCGGAGCGCCCCATTCTCCAGATAATCTCCATCAGGAAAGATGTAAACTCCGTGGGCATGCTGTCAGTTCTGGTGTAAGTGTAGGGCTTTGTTTTACTGCTAGTGATGGAGTGCCGGGCTGCTGCGTTCGGACGTGCCACCCCATGCTACCTCAATAGGTAGCATTTAGTAGTCTCCTGTTGATATAATATATGCTATATCATAACCAACACAATATTGAGTAGCTCTAACATAAACTGTTCTTTTCTGTAGGCCTGGCCCTGTATGAATCAGTTTAAATCACATATCTTTATTTATCTCAGGGGTGCCCAAATTCTTTTCAGTGAAGGGCCAAAAATGAATCGGGGTGGAGGGTCGCGGGCCAAAACTAAACATTCATGTTGCAGTGCATGAAATTAAATATGCCTATAGCATAATTGTGCAAAATAATAACTTATACGAAGTAATTTTGAAAATGAATAACACTATTCTTTATTGTGTTTCACTGCATGAAATTACTTAACATCCATATGGCACAAATACTAATTGGGCGTACCGCCTTGAAATCAATTTTAGTAAAAAGCACTCATGTTTCCAACTATTTTTAAACTTCCTCTTATCAGTGTGCCACTGCCTCACATGCTCCATCTCTGCCATGACCCCAGCTTGACCCCAGCATCTTCTCACTGACTCACTCTCTGGTCATGGGCTTCCAGATCTGAGCTGATGGGAGCTCAGCAGCGCCACACTACCCCCAATGTAACACAATGTTAATTTGTGGTCAGGAGAGGAAGTGCAACAATAAATAAATATTGAAAGAAATACTTAGATTGCTGGCAGTGGGAAAATAATAATTAAAAAACAAAAAAAACAAAAAAATTTGAACATGGGCGGTGGGCCAAAAATAATTTCTTGAGGGCCAAAGTTACATGAGCCCCAAATTGGACAGCCCTGATTTATCTACTTCAATCACAGTCATACATTTACAGAACTATTTAACTAAAGTTTTGTATATAGTAGCAAAGTAAAAATGTGAAATACAATATAAAAACCACAAAAGTATGTACAAAGGTGAAAAAGGAAAGACTGTAAATTGTTTTTTTTTTTTTTTTTTTGCATACACAGTGTAGACATAAAGTCGGGTGAGTGTAAATGTGACACATAAGTCTGCATAAATATGCATAATTCTCTCTGCTGGTTCTGGGGCTCAGTGAGAGTCTGTAGGCAGAGGGGGAGGGCCGGTGTACTGTTCATGAGACTGACAGCAGAGTGGAAGCAACTGCTCTTGTGGCTTTTGGTCCTGATGGACCTCCTGCCGGAGGGGAGGCTGTCAAAAAGTCTGTTTACGGGGTGAGAGGGGTTGGCCTCAGTTTTACCTGCACACCTCAGAGTCTTGGAGGCGTCATGGAGATATGGCAGATTGCAGCCTATCACCCACTCTGCAGAGCAGATGATATGCTGCAGCCTGTTCCCGTCTCTCGCCCTGGCTGCAGCGTACCAGACTGTTATGGAGGAGGTGAGGATGGACTCGATGATGCTGGTGTAGAAGTGCACCATCATCGTCTTTGGCAGGTTGAATTTCTTCAGCTGCCACAGGAAGTGCATCCTTTGTTGGGATTTCTTGATGAGGGAAGTGATGTTGAGCTCCCACTTGAGGTCCTGGGTGATGATGTTGTCATGTCATGCTAGATATTTCTTTGAATACAGGAAAATACTAAGCACACTGAGCTATTTAATCTGCCAAGGAAAGCTGAAGTCAACTGCTGTATTTAGCAACAAAAAAGCTGGTGAGAGGCACTCTGAAACAGGAATTTGGTGCTGCTCGGGCAAAAAAGTAGCAACTGTTGATACAGTGTCAACAGTTGCTACTGCCAGGTGTGCTAGTTTGACTCTGAGAAATTCAGTTTAGTATGAATCAATGTGATTTACATGTTCACAGGAAATTTAAGGTCCAGTTTTATTTGGACTAACACAAAATCCTTCCTTTTCTTTATTTAATTTAAAGGTTAAACTAGGATAATCATGTCTCAAAAGTTTATGTATCTCTGCTCAAAAGTGCCTTTTTGTTTGACCTTTTATTTTAAACAAGTCAGAAGACAGGAAGTGTGTACTTTTCTTGCCTTAGCTTGTATTTTGTCATGCTCTATCTTCTGGATGTAGTGTCAACTTTAAGAGGCCTGTTGCCTTGAGATTTACTGTCCTATATGTACTTAGGAGTTTTTCTTTGTGGATATTTAGTTCTGCTACAGCTTTATAGTGTCTGAACAGCTGGTGGATGAACTAACCTGGTTTAAGTTTTGACTGTTGGAGCTGTGAGCAGATCCTCCACCTCTTAGCCTCGTAGATCTGAACCTCTACCCAGCAAACAGAGTCCTGCACTCTGGTTCTAAGAGGGAACATGGCACCTCTCATCCATCCCCACCTCTTTCAGACTGTCTCCTGGGCAGAGGAGAAGTCAACATGACTTTTTATAGCCATAGACTGCACACAGGCCCCGGGGAGGATTTTCTCTCTGTGACTTATACGCTGCCCGCCTTCACCTGAATAAGGAGCTGAGGAGGAGGAGAGGTGCTGCTCTGGTGAGCGCTGAAAAAAATGAGGGCAGCTCACAGCATGTGTCCGGATATTAGCCTTTCTTTTTATGTGAGAGCCTGTGATCCATCCTGCCATGACATCCTGGATGTTATGACACTCCTAATAAGTTTGACATGTCTGTGCTGCGTTTGTGCGCTTTTCTCTATCCACCTCATCCCTGGGGGCTTGACTGAAGACGTGACTGTGGGTGGGACATCGGGTGATACAGTGGAAGTAGAAAAAATGCATTTCTCCCAGTGGTTTGCCAAAGTGGCTACGCTTTATGGAGATAATGATTTCCTTTACATTGTACCTGCTCACAGTGAAACCAAAACTACCTGGAACAAGTTTGCAGGGCCTGGTTTTAATGTGTTTGACTGCCCTGAGCTGATGCACATAAAAAAAAACCTAAGGTTTATTGTATGAGAGACAGCAGCGCCAACATTACAGACAAGCTGAAGGCTGCTATCATGCAACCTGGGCTTCAGAAAACCTCAGTAACACTGCAGCAGTGCCATGGACTGATTGCCTCTATGCTATGCCACTTTGATGCAGTAATTCATGCAAAAGGAGCCACGACCAAGTACTGAGTGTGTAAATGAACATATCTTTCAGAAGGTCACCATTTCTGTTTTGGGCATTTTTATGTTTTATGTAATTTCCAATATTCTGATGGACTGAACTTTTGATTTATCTTAGCTATAAGAAATAATCGTAAAGATTAAAACACGTATAGCTATGTGTAATGAATCTAGAATAAATGGAAGTTTCACTTTTTTAATTTAATTATGGAATAAATCCAAATTTTTGAGACAGTTTAGTTGAAAATTTACAAGAAACCAAATTAGGAATGATTAAATGTAAAATCTACATTTTATAGAAAGAAAATTCAAAATTAAGGAGTTTAACAAGTCAGAAATCTATGATATCCAAAATTTTGAGTTTTTGGCAATATGAATGTGTAAATAGCCTGTTGCATGAAAGACAATCATACCAGATGAAGCTTGCCTTGCAAGTCCTGCAGTTTGGAGCAGTGTTTCTCAACTGGTCTAGCTTTGGGACCCACCACAGTTTCCATAACGACCCAAATTTCAGACCCCAGGTACAAATGGAACAAAGAGATTAAAGAAAATAAGACATAAAAATCTATAAATAATTAAAAATTTCGAGCAAAGTATCAAAGAAGATTTCTGATTGTTACTTGGGAAAAATCCCAGATAAAATCCAAAGCACTTCCAAGAAAAAAATTCCCTGAAGTCCCTTGCATTTCCATTGAACATTTCTGAAATGGAGAAGATTGCATAAAGTTTCTGGAAAAGTCCTGAAAGTCCCTCTTTCCATGTGAACTATTCTTAGAGTTAAAAGAAAAGTTCCTGAGACAGGGTTAGGGTTTGTAAAAATCTAGGAAAAAAATCCCTAACCTTTCTGAGACAATTACCCAGAGTTTACCAGTGAAACTTCTTGAAAAATTCAGTGAAAAAAAATCTAGAAAGCAATTATTATTATTTATTTTCTGTTATTGAAATTTTAAACAATGTAACAAAAGCACTGACAAGTCAATTTTGCGACCAACTACAAACAGCTTTGTGACCCATTTTTGGGTCAAGACCCACCAGTTGGGAACCACTAGTTTAGAGTCTAATCAAATTATACTTGTACTGGGACTGAGCAATATGGAAATACCAGTGATTTAGACTTATCTCTTCAACGTTAGTATCAGGACTCTGTAAACTGAGGCTATCCTAAAAAAGAGCAACAGCTTCCAGGAGACTCCAATCAGTGTTTTTAATTTCATTACTTGTACATGTTTAACTTTAAACTGCAGTAAATTTATGATTTCATAAACTGTATAAATGTATATCTTTTCAAATTGTAGGATTTATGGAGGAAGAAATAGAAAATGGTTATAGGATAAAGGAATGAATGGGGTTGATGGAAGAGAGGACAGTCAAACATGCAGATAGGATCATATGGATGTGGAAGGGCTGGTGCAAACTGGTGATGGAACATCCAACAGAAGGAAATGTGCAGACCTCATACTGGTGGGCCAGTTCTAATGAAAATATGATATGATCTGGTGGGCCGGGTGTAACTGTTCCACAGGATGGATTTGGCCCCCGGGCCTTGAGTTTGACACCCCTGGCTTACAGCTTTGACTCTGGACTTGATAAAGACAAGTGGACCAACTTGGATTCTGTACTCCTCTAGACTAGGACCTTGATTTCAGTATAAAATGCTAGACTTGGACAAGTTCTCTTTCTCCTTAGACCATGTGAGACGCTGATGATGTCTGTGGTTCAGGACTGGCTCGACACTAAGAACACATCACTTGTAGTCCATATCCTAGGGGCATCTGTGTGTGGTGGCTCTGGATCCAGTGACTCCAGCCAGTCCACCTGGGCAGAAGCATGCAGTTTAAGTTAATATCTCAGTTTTGAGGTTGTCAGCTGATGTAAATGTGTTGTTTTCTGGAGATAGAGAATAAAAATGATGCTGTCCTAAGCTCTTTTTGCCCTCTAGACTTTGTTGCTGGTTCAGCTTTGGATAAGTTACTCGTGGCTCCAATGGGCTGAGATGGTGGAGGCTAAAAAAACAAAACAAAAATGGGCTTCAAAATGGAATCCACAGACCAGTTAGAAATAAATAATATGGCCTTACAGTTTGTGAAACAGGCAGACATGATGTGAAGGAAAGGGTTGAAGGACAAAGTGATGGTCTGAGGAGAGTCGGAGCAGGAAAGTGGACTAAAATGCAGTGCAGGTGTGTGTATGGTGTGTATGATGAACCTGAGTCACAAGCTGATTGTACATCTGAGCACGTTCCTCCCTGCTTCCACCCAACACATTTCCTAGAATAGGGCAAGCAGGCTATAAAAGAGATGGGACAACAAGAATAATGAGAGCGGCGTTGTATAATGTTTACTGTGCCAAAGGGGAGCTGCACACAATACACACACAGATGTCGCTTATTGACACAGCATCCAATATATTGCCATTGGAGGAACATTTTTTATCTAAAGCCGTTAAGAGCCCAGCCAGTGCATGCATTTTAAAGTCCACCCATCTCCAGGGGGAATGCAACCTCTAACTCTGACTCTATTAATGTTGAGCTTCAGGAGGATGGAGGGGCATGAATTTCATCTAACATTTTTAGATTTCTCTTGAAGGTCACTCTTAATCTCTGCTCTTGTTTTAATCTTAATTATTTCAAGAGAAAGAGCAGAGTCAAACAGCTGAGGGTTAAATCAAATCACTCAGCCCCTCTCCTTATCTCCGTTATGGGGTTGGGGTGGGGGCGAGCAGTAGAGGGAGGGCAGCGCCTCGTCGCTTTCCAGCAGCGGTGCTATGATACCTGGGTAATTACTGTACGGGGCTTACACACATCAGTGAGCAGTAACCAGGCAACCGGCCAGCCTGCTACAGAAACAGACAGAGACTTTCTTTCAGAGTCATGGGTCTGTCTGCTATAATCTACTCATTTCATTACAGCAGAACAACAGAGCAGGCACGCTCAGCTGTATCTGCTCACAAAGCCTCAAAATGAATGCAGACATGATCAAGACCTGACAGGAAACACAGCAGAGAGAGGGACCTGTTTATTTGACTGGAGATAGTGTCAAACATTAGGACTTTACCAGTAATGGCAAAAATATCTGCATTTCACAGTTGAAATGTTGTCTGTCAGAAGACTGCAGTGAAAATGCATTTCTTTTTTGCAGATTCTCTAGTCAGTGTTTTTCCATCAGTTCAATCCTATCAGTCAGAAGCATCATCTTGAGCCAGGTCCAGTGTTTATCTTTACTGATCAAGTGTTTGCACTCCTAATGACTCTTTCAGACTGGATGCATGGAGGCCTCATGATGGCTGCATCACTGCTTGACTTTCATTTCAGTGTGCATGTGAACAAGTCAGGGCTTTAAGATGGAGATGGGAAATGGTTTTAAATGTTGGGATGCCTTTCAACTTTGTGATGTGAGCTACATTCAGAGCTGGGAACATGCTGCAGTGGAGACTGGAAGGCACTGCCACATTTAAACATCATCTTTCAAAATATGAAATTTGTCCATGAAAAGGAAATCTTGGTTTACTGTCTAGTGAATGGAACGGCAGTAGCTCAGGGGTTGCAGTAGCTCAGTCTGTGAGGACTTGGGCTCAGAATTGGTGGGTCGCCACTTCAGGTGGTTCAACCATAACTGGACTTTGGCCTGGTAGCTGAAGAGGTGCCCGGTCACTTCCTGAGCACTGTCAAATTGCCCTTGAGCAAGGCACTGAACTCCCAACGGCTCATGGCAGTGCTTCAATGAGAGCAGCAAGGCCATCACTCTGACATCTTCTATTAGTGCATGTCCATGGGGATCCTGTTTGTGCATGTTTACATGTAACTCAGCCTACGTGTGTGTAATATGTTTAACAACAGAGTGTAAACTGTGAATTTCCCTTCAGGGATTAATAAAGTTCATCTTCTGAATGCACAGGGATTTTTTTATTGAAAAGAACTGAGTTTAAACTACGGAGATGGGTGGATCATGATGCCACCCCTGGGGGGGTCTCAGACCCCAGGTTGGGAACCAATGCCCTATGTCACTGTGCGGCCTGGATGCAATTAGTGGGCTATAACCCACAAGACTGACACGTTTTGGCTTCCAGCCTTTGTCAAGGTTTAAAGAAACACACTGAGAACACATTCTACTTATGTGGACATACATATTTGCTTAAACAAGGTAAATATTAGGTCGTTTCCACCTAGTGGTATGGTTCAGTTCAGTACAGCACGCTTTTTTTTTTTTTTGCGTTTCCATTACCAAAAGTTGGAAAGGGTCTCAAAAAAATGGTCGGCCAACCAAAATGACTCCAAGAGTGCAACGGCGACTCATCCAGGAGGTCACAAAAGAACCAAGAATGACAAGAACTGCAGGCCTCACTGGCCTCAGTTAAGGTCAGAGTTCATGACTCAACCATAAGGAAGACACTGGGCAAAAATGGCATCATGGGAGAGTTCCAAGGCCAATACCACTGCTGACAAAAAAGAAACATCCTGTTGATCCCCAAGACTTGGGGACTGGACCACTTGCTGTGATTGATGGAACAATGAATTCTGCTGTCTACCAGAAGATCCTGAAGGCCAGCGTCCAGCCATCAGTTCATGCCCTCAAGCTCAAGCACTCTTGGGTTATGGAGCGGGACAACGACCCGAAACACACCAGCAAGTCCACCTCTGAATGGCTCAAAATAGACAAAATTAAGGTTTTGGAGTAGCCCAGTCAAAGTCCGGACTTAAATCCAATTGAGATACCTCCACAGCGATGAGAAAGACTCATTAGCAGTTATCACTAATGCTTGATTTTAGTTATTGCTGCCAAGGGTGGAACAACCACTTATTAGGTTCAGGGGAAATTACTTTTTCACACAGGGCAAGATAGGTTTGGATTTTTCTCTCCTTGATTAAATAATCATTCAGACACTGCATTTTCTATTTACTTGGGTTGTCTTTGTGGAAGAAAAAAAAAAATTGGTTTGATGATCCGAAAGATTTAAGTGTGATAAATTTACACAAAAATCAGGAATCAGAAAGGGGGCAAATACTTTTCATGACACTGTATACCTTGAGTTACTTTATTCTCAAAGTTCCTTTGTATATTATTATTTTTTCTTTAATGGCAGCCATCTTTCATCCCAGCATGCAGTTACTCTGATCAGCTTTGTATTCAGGAAGAGGAACTTAAGTGAAGAATTTTTAATGCCTTAGCTTAAAATGATGCAGAGTCTCAGTTTTAATGACATATTCTGCTCGTGTCAGATCCCACATAAAAAAGCAGAATTAGTAGTTCCTTCTCAGTCAGACTGACATGCTAATTTTCCAATTAACAGTGAAAGAGTGCCATGGAAACAACGGTAAGAGCTGAATACTGAGTAGGGAAAAAGGAGTTTCAGCAGCATCTTGATTTGTACCAGTTTTTGCTTTTTAAAGAGGAAAGGTTAGGGTCATTATTTCTTTTATAAAAACAGCTTAGGTAACATTATAGATGGTAACTTTTGCCCTAAATTAAAATTTGTTGTTCAGGAGATGACTGTAATGTAAAGTCAGCTGTGTGACATTATTTTAACACAGGGGAGACAGGAGGGAATCATAGGTGCAGATCATAATGTTTTTCAAACCAAGTATTTGAAGTTTGGTCACGACCAGTTTGTCAGTCCAAACAGAATTTAAAGTCAGACCTTGAAAAGAAGAAAAAAAGAAAAAAAAAAACATTTTAGAAGTCACTTTGTCCCTCTAGTCTTAACAGCATCCTCTCGCTCTCCATCTAACCTTGTGCTGCTCAACACAGAAAAATAAATTATCCCAGAATTGCATTAGCAATCAGCAAAGGCCGGGAGAGTTAATTGTGCACTTTCAATCAATATGTCAGTCTCTAAGATCTGGCATTTCTTTACAAGGTAATTTGTGGAGCTGCTGTGCTGACAGGAATGAAAAAATGAACAAATAAAATAGCTTTTTTTTTCTTAAAGGGAGAGATCAGGAGATTATAAATCCCGGATCTTATTTAGATTTGATCGAATTGGAATGACTAAGAGGCGCCAAAAGTTTCAGTATAGATTTCTCCTGCCAGCATCCTTAAAACAGAATATAACTGCTGTGTTGTTAAATCTGCTGAAAAAATTCCTCCAATCCAAGCACATCCCCTCAAATAGATCCTGCACAGGCACGTATTATGTTTTATCTATTCTATTTTATTTTTTGCAGGAATAGATGGTACATTGCTCCCATCAAGTCTTTTCGAAAGTGAGAGGAAAGAGCTCTTTACAACCTCGGAGTCAAAACAATCATCCTTCTCAAAAACCAGTCTCTATAGCAGAAGTTCCCAGCATTATTTCCTCGTATTATTTTCCTTGTAACTTTCATGTTTGTTTCTTGGGATTTATTGTTCATTATCGAAACCGGTGCAGATATACACAGCATATACTTGTCCAGTTTAGATCACTAAAACCCTCAACCCCTCCAGCACCAGCCAATAGGGTGCCAAAATCTGCCCAGGCAGTCTTTTCCAGATAGTTTATCCTTTGAGTTTGATATCAAATTTTTCCATCTGAAAATTGCACTTTATTTTGTACCACTTATTCCTCCTGAACAAAAAAACAAAACCAGTGAGTACTAGAAATGCACCGTGTGGACAAAAGTATTTGGCCACACCTTTTAATTATTGAATTCAGGTGTTTCAATCAGACCTGCACCAAATCCATGCAGTCTACATTTGCAAACGTTTGTGATCCTAAATGGTTGTTCTGAAGAGCTCACTGGCTTCAAACGTGGTACTGCGATGGATGTCACCTTTGCATTAAGATGGTTTGTGGAAGTTCATCCCTGCTAGATATTCCACAGTCAACTTAAAGTGATTTTATTAGAAAGTGGAAGCGTGTAGGAACAGCAGCAACACAGCCACGAAGCAGAAGACCATTTAAAATCACAGAGCGAGGCGCATGGTGCATAAAAGTCTCCAACTGAAGGGTTCTGAACTTTGTAGCGGGAGCTTCATGGAATGGTTCTCCATGGCCGAGCAGCTGCATGCCAGCCTCGCATCACAAAGTTTGATGCCAAGTGTCAGACGGAGTGGTGTAAGGAGCGCTGACACCGGATTGTGGAGAAGTGGAAAATGTGCTCTGTGGAGTGATGAATCATGCACTCTGTGTGGCAGTCAGATGGACCAGTCTGGGTTCGGTGGATGACAAGGGAATGTTACCTGCCTGACTGTGAAGTTTGGTGGAAGGAGGATAATGGTAGGAGGTTGTTTTTCAGGGTTTGGGCTAGCCCCCTTATCTCGAGTGAATGCCAGTCTTAATGCTTCAGCATACTGAGACATTTTGGACAATGCTATGCTTCCAACTGTGTGGCAACATTCTAGGGAAGGCCCTTTTCTATTCCAACATGACTGTACCCCAGTGTACAAAGCAAGGACTATAAAGACATGGTTTGACCTGAACATATGAACACACAATAATTCATCTTATCCAAATGACTTAGTTTCATAAGCCTTAAGCTCAGCTCTGTGCAGCAGTGTCCTCTATCTGCTCTCACTCTTACACCATTTATTCCACCCACCGCAGCACACAGACTCCATTACTAAGATGAGGAAAAAGGTCCTGAATCAAAGAGCTGATGGCTGTTGGCCGTCCTCCAGAAGGACTGACCCAGGCGTGTGTGTCTGTGCATAGTGGGCCATTTTATGTGGGTTTATGTTTGTGGATGGCAGCCGGTTACGAGATTTGTGTGCTCTGTATACATATAAATGAAGGTGTACATCATCTTCATGGGAAAAGAAACATCTGACTTGTCCCTGTGTGCAGGTCAGCTGTTTGCAATAAACTGAGCTCTGGCAGAGGAGATAAAGATGGTCATATTTCTTGAGAGATTGGGACATTAAGAAGCACATTTATCTGGGTGTAGCTCATATACAGAGGTCTTTCAGGTTTTTATATCTGATAGATTTTATTGACAGTAATTTTAACTGCTTTCAGTCTTTCTTTGATAACCAGATTGGCTGGTGTAACTTTTGAAAGTTACTCACGTTACTGCATTACATACTGACAGAAGAAAAGCATTAGAATACTTTTGTTTAACAAAAATAAAAACCCTTTAGTTTTAATAAGTTGTCCCAAAAGCCCCAAATCCGTTAGCAGTCTCCAAGTGTATTACCAGTGTTGAAAAGATCCGGACAAAAGAGATGATGTTGAGCTTGACCTTGGCTGCAGAGTGACACACATGTCGACGTGTGTGGAGCTTGACCCTGGCTGCCCTCCCTCCTCTCTCCATGGATGGTTGTCACACATCAGGCCCCAAGATGAATCTTTGGCACCCTACATGCCTTAAACTAATGCTCAAGGCTGTCTATTTTGTGCTGATATGGACGGCCTATATATCAGCTGTAAACATGGGCAAAAATTTTCACATCTGCCAAAACTGATATTGAACTGATAACTTTGTGCATTGTTAATAAAAACAAAATTTGAGTTCTTACACTGTCGAAGTACATTCCCAATTCTGTGGTTTCAAAAAAGGATGTAATAAAATCTGAAAAATATAACCTGAAGGATTTAATCCCTTTTTTGTTGTCTCTTTTCAGCATGGGCTGCTGGCCCTCAAGTTCATCCTGACCTTCATTATCCCAGATGTTCCCAAACACATCCAGATCAAACTGGCCCGTCTGGAATTTGAATCACTGGAAGCGCTCAAGAAGAAGGTAAAACCCAGTTACAATAACTTGAACGGCGAGATTTTTAATTCTTTTTTCTTATTTCAACAGTTTGATGGTAACATTACTGACATTAACACAAACGATAGTGGAGGGAGCAATAAGGGAGAGAAGTAAAACACAAAAATATTTGAGACTATATTGTTTATATATTTGTATTATTATATTACAGAACTATTAATTTACATTTGTAGTCTTTGGCAGATAACACATTAAAAAACACAAAAATATATACAGTGTGCCAACATGCTAAATCGAGATACATATAAACTTTGCTGAATAAAATACATGGTATCACCTGAACTGTTAGTTTAGGTCAGGGGTGTCAAACTCGAAGCAGGGGCGGGATTCTGAATTAAGGTCTAACCTGAGACCCTTACAGGGTCAACATTTAACCATTAACTGTCTATAAACCATACATTATAGGGGAATAAACTCAGCACTGATGATAAACAATTTTGAGATTAAAAAACTGAAAATGACTTATTTATTATGTATTTAACATTTATTTAACATGGACACACAGTAACATTGATGCTATGACATTTAATTATGCACAGGTCCCAGATGCACTGCTGTGTTCATAGCAAAGTGATCATTTTCAACATCGGTCCATGTGAGGCTTTTAGAGATTATTGTTAGAGATAAAGGAAATTTAGAAAAGAGCAGAGCTATCTAAAAACACAGTACATTAGCAAATACTTCAAAGTTAAAATATCCAAGACAGATAAAATACAAGTCCAACAAAAAAGAGCTGTATTGGAGATGGTTCCTTTAGATATACAAGCACTTGTGTTATGTGTATATCTGTTTATCAGAAGGATAGGTTTAAAGGCCCAAAATCTTAGATAAATAAGTCAAACATATTACTTCAAAAGGTCAAAACATTGAATTCAAAGGAAAATAGTGTTTTTAAAATGCAAATATATGAACTAGAAAGTTAAAATGGTGATTTTTAGAGGTCAAAATGTGAGATAACATTTGAAATCTTAAGTTTCAAAGGTGAAAATGTGAGTTAAAATGTTAAATTGTGGGCGTAGATGGCTTAGTGGTTTAAGGCGCAACCCATGTTCGAGGGTGGCCAGGGTTCTAATCCAGCCTGTGGCCCTTTGCCACATGTCTCTCCCCGCTCTCTTCCCCGTTTCTGACTCTATCCACTGTCCTCCTCTATGTGATACAGGCACAAAATGCCGACAAACAAATCTAAAAAAAAAAAAAAAAGAGGTCTAAAAGGTCTAAATATGGGATTAAAAGTCAAATTTAAGAGTTGAAAAGGTCAAAATGTGAGATAGAATTCGAAATAATGAGTTAAAAAGATCAAAATATGACTTAAAATTTAAAATCGTGAATGTAAAAGGCCAAAATATGAGATAAAAAATGGAATGAAGGAATGAAGACGCAAATTAGTTTATGTTCCCAACTTCCTGACCTTTAATCAAATTATTTTTATTCTATTTTTTTACCAAACTTTTAGGACTTTAAAAGGCTGTTTTAAAATAATCGAGGGTACGTTTTTATACTAGAGAAGATCTGCAGACCTCACACTGGGAGGCCAGTTATAATGAAAATATTATATGATCTTGCCGGGTATAACTGTTCCACGGGCTGGATTTGGCCCCCAGGCCTCGAGTTTGACACCCCTGGTTAAGGTGATGACAGAGCCATAAATTCATGCAGTGATTGAATGGCAGACTGACAGACTACCTGACAAATCATCACGACCAGCAAGATGGCGTTGGAAAGTTGACGGGTGGGGCTAGAAGACACCTAGAAAGGAAACAAAGCTACCGTATTTCCTGGACTTGCTGTGTTTAATTTATCCAAACATTATGATGATCGGTAAGCAGTTTGGTGCTCATGCTAACAGTAGTCACTCCTCATGTTGCTGAGATCCATCTGTTATTTCTTGCCGGTATTTTTTTCAGGATAACGCTGTAATTGTGCAGTGAGTATGTTGTCTGGCCTCAGTACTAAGGGAGGATTTACCCTCTGTATCATAACTATGTAGAGTGTATCATGAAAATTAAATGACCAAGGCAAAAAAGATAACAATAATTAAGTGTAACTAAAACTGTCCTTGGGGGAAAAATGCAACTACATCAATCAGCACAAATAGAAAGGTTTCATTTTAAAGAAATTACAACTCAGATCGTTTTTTTAATGGTGACCCTCATGGAGGAAAACCTCTGATGATCAATGGGATAAAGATCCATAAATCATTTTAGTCCTTAAACTTTCACAGTGAGTGTTTTTTGAAACTTGAAGAGAAGCAGGAAGAGACTTTTTTTTCACATCAAACTAACTCACTCTCAGGAAACAGATAAAAGCAGAGAATTAACTGAAGCAGAAATGGACAGTGATGGAGCACCCACTCTGAAATCGTCCTCTTCCTGTTGTCTTATCACAGTTTTTATCCTTCAGAGCTACAAATAGAAGCATTACCTCACTGCTGCTGCAAACAGCTGTGTTTCAGAAGGAGAAAGAACTTCACAACAACTCCCGAAACAAATGAGAAATTTTTGCAAACAGTAATCTTTTATTGGTGCTGGATATCATATAAATGTGACACATGGTACATTTCATATTCAGCACAGTAAAGATGTCAGATGTTTTAAGGGTCTTTCTTAAAGTTAGCAAGCATCTACCGTGAGATAAACCGCACCTTTGACAGAAAAATGGAGAGGCCAGTCTAGGCCCTAACCCTAACCCGCCCTCTTTCTCTGTGAAGCCATGTGGTTGTAACTCCTGGATTTCTTGATAGAGGCATCTGCTGTACCGACCTTTTTGTACCTCTCTGTATTAATGCCCTCACAGATGTGCAAGTGACCCATGTCATGGGCACTTCTCCTTTCCCAGAGGATTCCCTGTTCATTATTTCCATAAACATCCAGAAATGTGGACTCATCAGAACACAGAACACTTTAGGCCAGTCCCTCTCAGATGGGCTCAGGCCCGGAAGATTGTGCAGAGTATATGGATGTTGTTGATATATGGCTTTGACTTTAGCAGGGTCTTATCTGACATTTTTCAGAATCTGGTCAGCCCTACGCATGGGTCTGTATGTGTCTGCCTGACTGACTGACTCTATTTTTAGAGCCATACATACAGAGTTGCATTATGGGTGGGGTTTAGTTGTCCTGAAAGCAGTTGGTAATGGCCACCTCCGATGTGGTAAAATGTAGCTTTAGCATTGCATCTGTTTTACTACAACTGGACCATGTTTCTCTATGAAATAAAAATAAAAACTTGTCATGTTGTGAAAGATGTTTTCACTCCTCTTCCAACCTGCTTCAGCATGAGTTTGTGATTGTTACAGGGAAAAGGGTTACTTGTTGTGCGTGGATGCTTGTATACAATGGCTGCTAGTGGAGATTAGATCTGAATTAGCCACTGCAGTACTTTTGTCAGAACTGGACAACATTTTTTTTAATAAATCAAGCACAGTCTGCAACACTGAAAGCTTTCTGTGACAGAAAAGATGTTTTCACTCTTCTCCCAGTCTGTTTCAGCATGGGTTTGCGATCGTTACGGTGAGATTTCCTGGTGTCTCCAGGAGCTGCTGCTGCAGTAGCTGTTAGCTGTAGGTAAGCAGCAGTTTGATCAGAACTGGACTACATTTCTTTTAAAACAAGAGCAAAGAGTCACACCTAAAGCTTGTCTTGGCAGAGAAGTTGTTTTTGCCCATCCTCGAGCAACCTTAGCATCAATTTTAGATGAAGCTCCACCATTAACAGTGTAAGACAGTGGTAGCCTGCACAAGAGTAGCGCACGCACAGTAAGTTGTGTCACTCTGATTGGCCTTTCATGAATGTGACAGACAGAACGTTCTTCCAATCACCTTCTGAGGATTTTCTGAAAAGTCCTGCCCTTCCCAGATACTTTCTATGGGAGCTTTCCCAGATATATGTCAAATATATTTATGCAATGGATAAATGAGTCGATCTGGTGTGTCAGGTTAGCTGTTTCCTGCAGACATGGCTTTATGTTTTAAATTTTTAGGGTCCTTCAGTTTGCAACCCACATACATTAGTGGCATCCACTATAACACACCCCACAAACTAATCACTCTGCCAGAACACACACAATCCAGTCAGGCATTTCAACAGGCATCCAAATAGGTGCGGTTAGTCATATACTAGGTTTAACCTAGTCTGACAAGGTTTTCTTAAGTGTTCCTGATCCCACGTTCATCACAGAATGATGCAGTTTTTAACACAGAGCCTGAGGGGTCAAAGGTCACTGGTATCCCCATGTCGGTTTTTGGGCATTGCCCTTTACATGCAGAGATTTCTCTTGGTCCTCTGAATCTGTTGATGATGTCATGGACTGTAGATGGTGAAATCTCTTAATTCCTAACAGCTGCATGTTTAGAAATGTTCAAGAACTGTTGGACTATTTGCCCACATAGTCTTTTGCAAAGTGGAGCACCTCACACAATTTTTGATTGTGAATGAGACCTTTCAGGAGTTTTACACCTAATCAAGGTACCACCTAACCTTGCAAAGCAGATGGATACGCCTGTTTCGTGTTTCTTACTGGTAAATCCCTCTTGCAAAGCTCCCGTCTGAACCGTTTGGGCCCAGTTAGAAAGTGACAGGACCAATTAGCGACAAGGGGCAGTACTTTCGGGCGCTGCAGAGTCTTGAAGTATGCAAGCAGCAAGAAGAGGCCGGTGCAGTTATGGCAGAAGAGATTAGCGTGGATGCTGCTAAGCATCAGTTTTATCAGAACTTGATGACATTTCTTCATTAAAAGAAGAACAAAGAACAGCAGTGAGTTGTTTTCTTTTCAAAAACAACAAAAGTCGAGTACTGACATGTCTACAGTCGCCATCGTTTGCATTATGTAGTTCTTTATGGAGTTTAGCCTAGTTGGTAGGGGCACAGGCGCAGCTTGTTAGTGGCTACGTCAAGCGTTTTGTTGCTCTGATTGGCTCGTAAAGATGTGACAGACAGAACATTCACCAAATCACCCTCCAAGTTTTTTTCAAAGCCTCTGCCCTTTCCCAAACGATTTGTATTGAAGGTTTTACCAGATGGATGTGTGAAACACATCCATCTAGCGTGTCAGGCTAGCATTCAGTTGAATATAGGTTGAACAGGATTTTCAAATCTCTGTTTTCTTTTTCAAACACAGTTTGTCCCAGGTTTTTTTTAATTTGGTATTTTATTCCAGTGTTTTTCTGGAGAACGCTTCGTGATTGAATACACACACTCATACACCAAAAACACTTAGCGGCCTTGTTGATGCTGACTCTCTAACCCAACATCCCTCCTCCCCTCTCTCTCATGTATGTGTCCATTACTGATGTTGTTCCATAGCTTCCCATTTAGCATTAAGAATGAGCTCTTGATGTCCGTCCCAGACCACTTTACAGAAGATAGATGGTGTGCGTTATGTTAATAGTATTGATATGGCTCCACAGTAAAGCATTAGCCCTCTCAGCACCGCAGTCATTTGTTTGATGTGGGCTGACGGGCCTGAGTGCTTCTCTGATGAGCTGTTTGGCTTTCACTCCATCGTTTGTCTCTCGTGGTTTTCTGTTGTCAGACTTCTTTTGCTGAACAGTTTGTGTACATGTTGGAAACATTGCATACACTTTCTCCATCCCTACGACACACTCTTAATAGGATTTGGGCAATCTTTACCACAATGCGATCTTTACTTTAGGATAAAGCTGCAGCCTGAGTACGAGAAGCTGATGATGTTAAAGATGAACGGTGCATCTCTGCTGCTGTTTGCTTGGATTGGTTTGGTTTGGTTTGATTGTCAATTTTGATTGGTGTTTTGTGGTTTCTTGGTTCTGCAGAGAGAGCTCTATGCAGGGTGAGTAGCTCTTTGGACATGGAGTGAAGCCTTTAAAAGTTTTGTGTGTCACTTTACATTTTGGTTCCAGTTATTTCTGCTGGAAGCTCCTCATCTAATACTCTAACCCCAGTGGTTTGGTTTTGAATCTGTGATCTAACAGGCTTGGTTTTAAAAGATGGCCATAACATTCATTCCACAGTCATAACAGGATGAAAAGAAGTTATTAACCATCAGCATAGTTTGGAACTTAAATGTCACAACCATGGATTGTGCTAAAAGGAAGGATTAAAACAGCTGTTCATGTTTGAAATGCCTAAAAAAAAACAAGGCATCCAATCATTTATATATAACTCAATCCTCCAGATGTCTTTCTTCTAAAAAGGAGAAAACATGCAGCCTTTTCACCAAATATAATCAAGTCTTGAGGAAAAGTATAACAGTGGTGGCCAAAATTAGAAGAACACTTTGCATATTTAAAAGGTCGCAGTTGTTTTGTTTGAATTGGCCATTAAATACCCATAAAACACATGGCATATCTACAAAGTCATCATTATGCTCTATAAACCACAGGTCAATAGGTCATTTTCCTTACAAAAACAAGCTAGGCAGGCAACCTAGTGTTTAGGTGGTCAGCTACATTATATTATATTACTTCTTTAACCATTGTCAGTTGTGATCGTGGTTAAACTGACGTGATGCAGGAGACTCAGGACATGGCGGTGGGATTCTTTTGAATGCACAAGGCCTGACCTGCTCATTAAGTGATTGTAACATCAGGGCTTTGTCACTGAGGCCACTCCACCAGTTGGTAGAAACTGAAAGTCTCTAGAGGTAGACTTCAAGCACTTCCCTTACATTTCAGAATGCATTTTAAGATTCTTGCGCTTACTTTTAAAGCCCTGCATGGTCAGGCACCAGCCTACCTTTCAGAACTCTCAGAACCTTACAATCCCAGCAGGACTGTCCACACTCCAGACTCAAAACCAAAGGAGATTGTGCGTTAAAGGTCATTGCTACAACTCTTTGGAACACTCTTCCATTGGCTTTAAGATCAGTAGACACTGTTGATTCCTTTAAAAAGCAACTTAAGACCTACTTGTTTGGGCTGGCCTTTACTTGATCTGTTTTCTAGTACTGTGTATTCTTTCATTGTGCCTTTGCATCATTGCCTGTGTTTCTTTGATGTCTTTTTAAAGCACTTTGTAACTTTGCAGTTCTTTAAAGGTACTATATAAATAAACGTATTATTATTATTATTATTATTATTATTAGGCCCTTTTTGATGCTGGCTAGAGATACTGCTGACTTGCCAAGGACTAGAGATGCAGTCCAAGCACCGCTTAAGACTGCTTGAAAGTACCTGCATTTAGCTGGTGACAGGTGATATTTTCCCAACCTGCTCATTGCCTTCCTTTTACGTCTAAGAATGCACATTTCAGAGTTTCCAAACTCTACTTTATTAGAACACGTAGGTCTGGTGCATTGCCATTTGGACATGACCTAAGAGGGTCTGCACGGTGGTGCAGTGGTTGATCTTGTTGCCCCCCTGGTCCAAATCCCTGCCTTGCATGCCAAAGCCTCCTGGCGATACAGTCCTAAGGCATACATGCTAGGCTAACAGATGACTAATGTGCCTGCAGGTGTGAAGGTGTTGGTGTTTGTCTCTGGGCTGGTTACATGTCATATGTCTTTAAGACGCTTTGTGTCTGATTCACTGTCTTGCTGTTATAAAGTTTATTCGCCACTAAACTTCAGTGAACTGTATTCAACATACATCGTCATAAATCCATCTATCTATAGGGGATTTGTAGGGATGCACTCCCTGGAAAGTTAAAGCCCCCCTGGCTATCCCAGGGAGTATCTTTTGAGCACTGAGCAGTGGTATTTAGGTTGACTACAACTATGACAAAAATGTTTGTCAGCCACGTGTTTTTTTTCTACAAGGAGGACTAGATTGAATAGCAATAGATCTACGGTGATAAAAACTCGTAAGAATTTGGTTTTTGTTGAGGAGACTAAAAGAGGACCAAGGTGTTAGTGCTGGACTGTCACTACCTTCAAGATCTATGATATTCCTCAATTGTGCATAGAAGGAATGTCAGTGTTTTCATCAGGATTTTTTAAATCTATTAAAGTAATGATAGTGCATTAATACGAGAGTTTTACATCTATGTTAATTTTACAATATGGCTGATAAAATTAGTTCAAAGAAAGCAAATCCCTTGACTAAAAGTTAAGACTAAAATAAAAGGCCTTTTTTTTCGGCAAAAAGTGGGTAAAATTCGCTTTGATTTTTTTCAGAGACAAAATCTCAACACCAACTATAAAGGTTAAAAATGACTGACATGTCACTAATCTAAAGACTTAAATTAAAATAAACCCTTCCAGTGTAATTAATTTTGCACGGACCATTTCCATGATGTTCTTTAACGTTGCCTGCCCATCTGACGGGGAAAGTCTCCCACTGTGAGGTGCTCATGTGATTTCAGTGGCAGTCTGCCTGAAATGTTCTGGTTCTCCTCAGTAGAGCCTGTGTGAAAACAGCTAGACATGTAAAAAGGTTCAGCAGAGTGACTAAAACAAAGACATGATGGATGAAGCCTGGAGAGCTGTTTAACATGCGTGAGGAACAAAAACCACCTGAATTTAGAAGCGAGTAGGATTTAGAGCCGCTGTGAGTTATCATCTCTTAATCACATTTGCAAATTAGACAGAAGTGTTTGATTGAAATGCAACAAGTTGCCCTTTCCCCCCATGTTGTACTCTAGAATATTAATGGAGTGGAGTGAAATGTGCTCCAGCGTGCAGACACAGTGGAGTATGTAGGATTAAGTGTGGGGGGGGGGGGACTTGTGCAGAGATCTCACGTTCCCATAGGAGACATTCGATCAGACGGACAGGTGACCTTCTTGGCTGAACTTGTGCAGCTACGAGTTCTCTTCCTCTGCAGAGCCATCTGATCAGATCAGTCTCAGCACAACAGCACACGTTCATCTCATACCACAACACTGACTTCATCAGACAGGGAAACAGAAGAACACAGCAGAGCGCTATGTCTCAGGTCCATGCATGGAGAGGAAGAGGGTGCAATGGCCAACACATACAAGACGGTGCACACATCAGTCAGCAACAGAGGAGGGACTCTATGGTCCCAAGGATAAAACTCTAAAAACTTTCTTGGATTCTGCCTCTTATTTCCTCTAAAATCTAGGACTAGACCCTATTAAAGGTCAAAGTTGGTTGATAATTACAGTATCATAGTATAGTTTGGGGAGGTTCCCACAGAATTATGAAAACAACCAATGAGAGCCAGCAGACTAGGAAGCAGCACCTTCCAGATGCTTTTAGGGCTCACAGACACAAACTCAGCTTTACCTTCACCTGTATTCTTGTCCTCATTTATCAACTTTTGCTGCACCTATAATGCCATTGAAGACCTTGATCATCCTCCATGGACTTTGTTAAATGCAAAGTAAGACATGCATTGTGAGTCCCTCTAAACGTGGTTCACTCCAAGGTTACAATAGTTTTGGATTTTTCATTAGTTTCTATTTTTATTTCATGTTCACTTTCTGTGTTCTATTTCAGTTTAGTTTTTATTAGTTTTGACTGCTGGTTTGTTAGTTAAGTTTAGTTTTTTTTTTGCAAAAATTCTTTGTTTTAGTTTAGTTTTTATTAATTTTAGTGTTAGTTTTAGTTTTTAGATGTCGGGGCTGAGTGAGCGTCATACATTTTTGAAAACATATAAAACAGGCTACTCTTCACTTATCATTTATTTATTTAATGATGATGTTTGAACACAACTCCAGACATAAAACTACCTCTATGTGTAAAGTCTTAACCAATCAGGTCAGGCGATTTTACTCTCCCCCGACTTGGGTGTCAGTGCCCGTTAGTATGGTTGTGTCAAAGACTAAAACTAAGGATATTTTGTCTCCATTTTTATTTTATTTTAGTTAGTTTTGTAAGTGCACTTCACAGTTTTAGTTAGTTTTCATTTTCTTGGTAGAGCTTAGTTTTTATTTAGTTTCAGTTAACTAAATTGATTTTTGAATTTTAGTTTTAGTTATTTAGTTAGTTTTAGCTAACTATAACAACCTTGGTTCACTCATAGGTTCTTTAAAGCCTCTTCACAAGCTTATAATGCATATTCTTTAGTTAAACTTAGAACTTATTGAACAGAAATGCACATTTCTTCTGGGGTGCAGATGGCTGAGCAGTTAAGTTGCATTCAAGTCCAGCTTTTGTCTTCTTTCCTGCATGTCATTTCCCACTCTCTCGTTGAAAACATTTCTTTAATAAAATAATTATTAATTTGATATATAAGTGCTCATGATTACACAATGCCTGACAGAATTCTGCTATTAAGCTGATATGAAGAGTATTTACATCTTTGGATCCACCAATCAAAGTTTTAAAAGGAATATATCATACCTAGCTAACCTGACACGCCATAAAGACTGTTTCTTATATTCATTGCATGGATATATCACATTCATCTGGGAAATCTTGCTGTCAAGACATGGGGGAAGGGCGGGACTTTTTAAAAAAATTTAAAAAGGTGATTGGACGAACATTCTGTCCACCACATTCATCACAGGCCAATCAGAGCGACAAAACGTGCCATAGTAGCACACGTGTGCAGCTCTGCAACAAACCTATCAGTAAATGCTACTGTAGTTTGGGAACTGTGGATTATGATGAGGATCAAACATTGCAGCCAGTCACGAGAAGAGCAAAAGCATCTTCTCTGCTAAGAGGAGCTTACAGTGTGGCTCTTTGCTCTTGTTTTGATAAAAAAAAATGCTGCTATACCAATGCTACAGCCGAGCTAACCGCTCCACCTGCTCCCATTGTATACAGGCCCATGCTACGCCCCTGTAACTTTTCCAAACTCATGCTAAAGCAGGTCAGCAGAAGGGCAGAAACATCTTTTTTGTCATGAAAAGCTTTCAGTGCTGTTTCTTGCCCTTTATTGTATAAAGAAATGTGGTCCAGTTGAGATAAACCTGCCGCTACTCTATTGAGTTAACTGTGAATAACACGGAAGTAGATGTCGGCTCACAGTACAACTAAACCCCGACCACAGCTACAGCTTTGTTCTCCTTAAATGATGCTGATTGGTCTGAACAGTGTCTGGTTCACCACAAACGTTGCAGACGAGAGCTTTGCAAGATGGATTTTTCTTGCAAAGTCCATCGGTTTGGCAGGGTAATAGCTAGCTACATGGACATCCTTTCAGAGGAAATATTGTCATCATCACAGGAAACAGGGTTTTGTTATCCTGACATAATGAGATAAAAAAAAGTCCAGATCTCAAGAAAACAACCAAAATTTAAAACCAAATTATCTGCTTTCTCAGAGCTTCCATATCTTTGTTTTCTCTGACACTGACGTGCTCATTTCTGATTTCTGAATGGGCAGATGTGACCCTGAGCATGTTCTCTCTTTTTAGACTTTAAGAAAAAAGAGACTAACAGACAATAGAAACAATGTTTAGCCTTAACCCTACAGGTTTGTTTTGGTAGATTATTGTAAGGAGGAGCATTAGGAGGTGAGCTGTACTGGTCTGAAGATTTTTCATCATCTGAGTCAGGATGAGAGAGAGAGAAGTGGACCACTCTGACAGCTCCAAAGCTGCGGTCATGCAGAGTCAGCGCTCTGAAACACTCTCACACCTTTAATGTCAAACACTCAGAGACACATGCTGTCAGTCAGATCCTAACAAACACACACACAGAAACCCACAGTTCACTGTGACAAAAAAACACAGAGCGTTCCTCTGCACTCACAGCTTCATGACTTCATCCCAGGCTGTGACTGCAGATGACTCTTATGTGTGACACATGAATGTGGGAGCATTTAGAGAACTTAATGACCCCAGATTCTGATGATTAATCAGCGAGCAGTTATAACACACATGGCCTGACAGTGGATCACTTGAGGGTGGCCACACACCAGACCATTTTCAAATCTTTAAAAAAGTAGAAGACCTGAGCAGTGTTAAATTATTTGACTGAAATAAGACCAACATGCTCACCAACAACCTTTTTTTATTGAGTAAGACAGGGCAATAACACACCAAAAACAGATCTTTGATGAAAAAAAAACTCTGACGATGTAAGTTGAGTTTTCATCACGGAGACTAAAACGAGACTGAAATGTTAGTTCCTTACTGTTAGTGTCGGACGTTCAAACTCTGAGAACTGTGATATTTCTCCACTGTGGTATGATCTTTCAAAATATAAGATGGGGTAAGCCAGTTTGTGTGCGTCTCCGTGCAGAGCAGTGTGACAGAGAGAGCATAAGCTGTTAGGTAGGTCTGTGTGTACAAGGAGTAAAATTTGCATCAAATTAAACCAAAATGTGATACCTGCTTAAAACTCAGCTCTGCCTGCTGCTGCTAGAAACAGACTCATAATACTAGCTGTAGCTGCAGGACAGTCCTCTTCATCATCCTCACTCAAAGCAACTTTGTATTTAGTCCTGTTGGTAAAAAACTCATGAATCCAATGTTAAAATGCATGTAGAAGCAGTATAAAAATGAGCTGAATAAAGAAAGCTATATGGTATTTTAAGGTTGACTTGGTACAATGAAATAGCCTATAAGGCAATGGTTAATAAAAAAGGAAAGAAAATGTTTAGGCATGAAACTTGAATAAATGCAGTTACATTCAGAAAAGATGAACTTTCTTAAGCAAAATGCAGCAGGTAAATGCATTCAGTTAAAAACGATTATTATCTCATCTTTCCACCAAATAAATGGTCATTCTGCAAAAATGTGCACTTTCAGGGATGCTTATATACAGTATATAGTGTATATATACAATACCGCTCAAAAGTTTGGGATCACTGTGATTTTTTTCTTGTTTATCCATGGAAAACTCATGAAATTAGTCTGAATAGGAAATAAAGCAAATGAAATGGACATGCTGACATTATCAGAGTTAGAAATAATGATTTAATGAAAAATATTCTTTGAATTTTGCCTTCATAGAAAAAAACTGATGTGCAGAGAGAGAGAGAGAGAAGAAAACGCTCAAAGTGAGGCCCCCCACGATGTTGAGGCCATACACGCTATGCATAGTTTGCATCTAGGCAGGGGCGGCCTGCTCGTACCACTTTCAGCCATGAAGAAAGATCTTGGTTGGACAGCCAATTTTCATTGAATTTACACTTTCCCATGTTGTCCAAAGTTGCTACATGAACAACGTGCACCTGCTCTAAGAGTCCCGGCTGCAACCACATCACTGTTTTGTTGGTTCCGCTATCGTGACTGCACGATGTTACCACGAGAGTCATTCAGTAAATTATTTTAAAAAATAACTGATAAATAATAAATGTTACCATTTATTTAGAGATTTGAGACTATTTACAATCATAAAATCCTACTTTTCATGTGTTAACATTTTTTAAGACTTTTGAAAGATTGATTTAAGACATTTTAATGCCAATTAAGGCCTTATTTTTAGATTCATGAATTCAATGCCTTTTATGACTTTTTAAGGACCCGCGGGAACCCTGTCATTTGATCCACATGGGGCTTTGGAGGGTACAGTAAAGTACGTTCTAAAAAAAAATAATAGCATGATATTTTCATCAATTCAAAAACCTGAGCACAATTAGACTAAAATACCAGCACTAATATCAATTGTATGTCATGACATTATTAAATCTGACGGGTCAAAGGAGCATAACTGGCACCCAAATGAAGAGCCGTTTGGGAGCCGAAAGAGCCGGTTCTTCTTGCTGAGCCAAACCAAATGATCCGGATCATTTAAAAGAGCCTAAATTCCCATCACTAGAACAACTAGAAGGGCAACCAGGAGAAAGTTTGTGGCGGTTTTCTGTTTTCTTCTTCTCTCTTTTGTTGCATTTCCATGGCAGTGTTACAGTGCCACTTACAGGCTTGACATATATCCTACAGCATTTTCAGCAGTTTTCAGTGGTTCCGTGCTTATTTGGACATTTCCTGAAACGATCCCGGAAACACATGGTTTTCGTCTCCATATGAACAAAGCCTAAGTCCACATGGCCTGATTTCTGAGGTGCAGGACTGTAACTGTAGTACGTTTCAGCTTGTTCTAAAGTTAAAGGTCACCATGGGTTGCGGAAGCTTTTTAGAGATGCTGACCCAGAGCATGGCGGAAAAGGGCTTTGATAACAAACAGCTGAGGCTCAGTGAACCAAGCTCTATCGTTAAAACCGGTCCAAAGACTGATTCATGATAACATTGCACGCCAGATGGATTTGTTTCACACATCTAGCTGGTAAACCTTTCATAGACGGCGTTTGGGAAAGGGCAGAGCCTTTGAAAAAAAAACTCGGAGGGTGATTGGATGAACATTCTGTCACAACTTTACGGGCCAATCAGAGCAACAAAACACGTGACATCATAGCCACTACTGAGGAGTAAGCTCCATAGAGAACTGATTAACATGAACCATGGTGACTATAGACATGTAAGTACACAGCTTTTTAAAAGAAAACAACTCACTGCTGTTCTTTGTTCTTCTTTTAACAAAGAAATGTCATCAAGTTCTGATTAAACTGGCGCTTTAGCAGCATCCACGCTAATCTCTTCCGCCATAATTGCACCGGTCTCTTGTTGCTGCTTGCTTACGTCACGACTCCGCTGTACCCGAAAGTACTGGCCCTCGTTGCTGATTGGTCCTGTCACTTTCTAACCGGGCCCAAACTGTTCAGACAGGAGTTTTGCAAGATGGATTTGCCAGTGAGAAACACGGAAATGGGCACATCCATTTGCTTTGCAAGGTTAGATTCATGCTACATTTTTACCCATCCAGGGCTCTACGGTCCGATGCACTCTGACCTTTGACGTTAGGATCGGTTAACCCATCCATATCGGTTCATCTATCTATATCTACCTTCATCTATATAGCACAAAGTCATCCAGTGTTAAGCCAGACTTACTCGTCCTCTTGTAGCCTTTAAACACTGACACAGGGCTCTATGATACCAGAAGGTTAAAACCTTAAATATGGCAGATTATGCATTGGATTTATTGGGTACTATGTGGATATAAAGTAGTAAAGAAATGTTTTAAGGGCATGAATTTAAAACTACCAGTGATAAACCTCCTATCAGTCCGTCTCTGACATCCAGCAGATGTCCTGTTGGTTAACTATCTTGACTTTTAAAGTCATTAATTCTCCTGATTCTGCTCTGAGGATGGATCCCATCTCTGCCTGTAGTTGAAAGAATTTAATTGCCCCCTCGTGTTCCTGGGGGAGCCGGTTTGTGTGTAACCCCTCCGCTCTGAAGCTGAACGGCTGCCTCAGCACAAACTCCCTCCTGAATCAGTCTGTGGATCAGAAACTTTAATAACTTCCAATTTGCCTACTTTGCCAGAAGCATGGAGGAACTAATTGATTAAAAAAGTGACTTTGCCAAGATCAGCATCCAGGGAGGAGGGGCATCTTCAAAGTCAGCCGCTGTCATGCATTCACCGGGTGAACAGCAGAGATGTCTTTAGATCCACTCTCTCTCTGCTCCTGTCTGACCTTGTGGAAAAATCCCAGTGCTCACAGTTCGCCTGTTTTGACAGCTGTGAAAAGATCTGATCGGGGTTTCAGGATCAGGTTTTTGCTTACTCTGTAACTCAGCCCGTATCCAAGGCGTTGAGCTCTGCTGTCCCGCTCCTGATGACCCATGATCCTCTCTGAGCCGCGTGCTGTCAGCACAGAGACACAAACAATACCTGCCTGACATTTTTCTATGTGCGTATCCTCCTCTGTCACTGACAGACTCCTTCTGTTAGAGACTGTCCAGAACCTGCAGCGTCATACCTCTGCTCCGCTTGCTGCTCAGTTCACATCATCATTTTAGGAAACATGCAGAGACATGCATGAGCATCCAACACCAGCCAGAGAGGAGCTGTTTACATGACCTCTGTGGTTCTTCAGGAGACTGTACAACCTCTGACTGATGGACAGGGTTTCCTACAACGGTCTCTGCTGGAGAATAATTCTGAAGTCCAAAATCACCCTCACTGCTTTAACTGTTACAGTAAGAAACCTCAGAGGTGACAAGCAGGTCAGGATTCGTGACACATGATTCTGGTTCTGGTCTGCACAACTGACCCTGCCCTCGCCTTAAGTGACCCTTTCTTAAGCCCCATCAGCCTTGGCTCCTTTCCATTCAAAACAAAAGGAGTCTTTGAACCAGCGTTAGGTCATTGTAAGTACAAGGATGTAAAACAAGGCCTGAATTCTGACACGAGATTGCAGAAATATAGAGAGGCGTCTGGCAGACTGTAGATCTCAGATGGCCCCTCTTGCAGACCGTTGCTGGGAGTGACTGCATCTATCGGAGTGGAAATACACTTTTTAAAAGTCAAAAACTTGACATGCAAAGCCCAGTAACAAAATGTTTAATAAAGCTGAGTAAACGTCTCCTTACAGGAAAAAAACTCATCCCCCAAGAAAACATTCTTACATAGCTCCATTATTAACACAAGGTATGTAGATAACATAGCTACGTTGGCTAACAGTGCTAAAGCCCAAGCTCATAAAGCTCATATACAATATCAGTACTTACAAATGTACCAAGCTAACATTAGCTACATAGGCTATGTAGATAACATAGATACATAGCTAATACGGCTAAAGCTCAAGCACATGAAACTCATAAATATCTGTACCAATATAGCTACCAAGCTTATGTTAGCTACATAAGCTATGTAGATTACATAGATACATAGCTAACATAGCTCAAACTCATGAAGCTCATAAATATCTGTACTATCAAAGTTACCAGGCTCATTTTAGCCACATAAGCTATGAAGTTAACATTGCTACGTAGCTAACATAGCTCAAACTCATGAAGCTCATAAATATCTGTACTAACAAAGTTACCAAGCTCATTTTAGCCACATAAGCTATGAAGTTAACATTGCTACGTAGCTAACATAGGTCAAATTCATGAGGCTCATAAATATCTGTGCTAACAAAGTTACCAAGCTCATTTTAGCCACATAAGCTATGAAGTTAACATTGCTACGTAGCTAACATAGGTCAAACTCATGAAGCTCATAAATATCTATACTAAAATAGCTACCAAGCTAACATAGCTCTGGCTTATGAGGCTTATAAATATCTGTACTAACAAGGCTACCAAGCTAATGTTAGCTACATAGCTACCTAGCTCACATAACTCAAGCTCTTGAAGCTCATAAATGTCTGTATTTAAAAAACTACCAAGCTAATGTTAGCCACATAAGCTATGAAGTTAACATAGCTACGTAGCTAACATAGCTCAGGCTCCTAAATATCTGTACTTAAAAGCTACCAAGCTAATTTTAGCTACATAGATAACATAACTACATAGCTCTGGCTTATGAAGCTCATGAATATCTTTACTAACAAAGCTACCAAGCTAATGTTAGCCACATAAGCTATGTGGCTAACACAGCTCAAGCTCATGAAGCTAATAAATATCTGTACTAACAAAGCCACCAAGCTAACGTTAGCTACACAAGCTATGCAGATAACATAGCTAGGTAGCTAACATAACAAAAATCCAGCTCACAAAGCTCATAGATATCTATAATAACAAAGCTACAAAACTAACATTAGCTACCTAAGCTATGTAACTATGTTAGCTATAGCTTCATTTGCTTAAGCTCACGCTGCTAAAGCTAACGGCTAACTGACTTTGTTTATGAATAAAGTTGAATTTGAAAACAAACTAAAACTGGGAATGTGTTGTATCTGCAAATGACGACACTTCCAGTCTGAAAAAGATGCCATCTCTCATTAACTGTCTGTGAGAGGGGAGCAGTTAGGATGCTAACGAACATGTGTCTTTATTTATGACAGTGTTAGAATAAGCTCAGAATAAGCACTGTGATGACATCTACTAGCGCTGAGTCATGGTTTTTAGATCACACTGGTGCAGCAGTCCAGCACCCATTGAAAAATAAATTATAAAATCAACATTGTCAAATATATCTTTGACTTTATTTGAGTTGCAAAACCACACCTTTCTTATACGCTCTGAAATATGTGATTAATTAATAAATATTTTAATCTAACAATTATTAAACACAAAAATCTGATTGTTTGAAATTAATATGTTTACTCTTTCAGGTAATACCCTAAATTATATGGTGAACAATTTCACTCCAGCAAAAAAAATAAAATAAAATAAAAAATAAAAGGATTGATGAATGTTTATGAAAATAAACACATGTAGCTAGTATGCTTATAACATTTAAAAGGCTTGTCAACAGGTAAAATTTTAATGTGATAAACTCAGAATTTCTGTAGTTAATTGTGATGAATTTCATCCTTATATCATTTTAAGGTGCCAGCATTTTAAATTAAAATTTGTTTTGGAGTCATTTGGGATTTTTCTGCCTTTTGATGACTTCTCTGCATACTGACTTGCTTTTATCCGTAGATTTTTAATTCTGACATAAATTTCAAAGACAGAAAATTAGACCTTGTTAAGGATTGAAAAGGAAATTACAAAACACAAAAAAGGTACATTTTTGATAACGAAAGGTGGAGATGACTTCTGACTTTTCCACTGAGCTGTCTGTGAGTTTTTTTAGAGTGAAATTAGACATTATTATTATTATTATTAAGGAGCAGTGGTGGACTTATTTTATCACTGTGGCTGCAGGGAGATGCTGATGTGGATTAACCAACGTGTGCTGAAAGTGAAAATAAAGCATGCAGTTAAAGAAAAATGAATGCACAATTTGTTAAATTGATTGAATTGAGTAAAAATAGAGTGGAAACTTGCAAATATGAGATGAGATCATCTGTATTTTTTGTATCATCTGTATCTGTAAGTCTGTAAAGTTTTAAATTCATGTTTGTTATTTCAATGCACAACAATAAACTTTTTTTAACTGGGTCTTTTTCCCTAAAGCCTTTCGATACCTGATTTTTTAAGACTGGATCGGATCTCAGCTCTGATTAAATGAACTTTTCTTGATGATGTCCAGACTGGTTCCATTTCTGTCCTAAACTTGCAACAACAACAACAAAAAAAACAGCATTGGTTGCAACTCTGTCTACCTTATTTATGGAAGTCGCAGACACATGCAGCTTCTTCCTGCAGTGAAATAAATCCCTGTCTCTCTCTGTCTGTTTCAGAAAATGCTGGAAGCCTCGGAGCTCAGCAAGAGCGCTCAGTGAGGACGACAGGAGGCCGTACTGATACTGACTGACCGCCACGACTTCACTCTTCGTTCTGTTGTTTACACCCCTGTGCTGACACACAGATCACGTACGTTTATGTATTAAGACAAAAGCAGGTGTTATTTTTTCCATTTTTCATGCTATTTATGTGAAATATTTCCCATCGAGCACTAAAGGGGAGGAAGTGTTTGACTGTTGACAGAGGAGAGGAGCAGACGGCCGTGTCAGACACACAGCCATGTTTTCTTTAATGAAATGTACTGTAATACGGTTTATTTTAAAGTGGTGGAAACAGGGATGCTTGGTGGGATTAAATGGGATTAACTTTGTTTAGAATCACAGAAGAATGCTGAATTATGATTGACTATACTGTACCAAATATAGAGTTAATATCAGGGAGTGTACTGTAGATGGGACGAGTTTGTTCTAGTCACTTTGGGTTCTTAAAGTACTGTGGTGGTTTGGGATTATGGAAATTTAAAACTTTGTTCACCTAAAATCATGAGTTCTTACTCCACAGATTGGTGTATACAACATAAACTTACCTCTCTAACATCCTGTCTAGTTACACAACTAGTTAAATGACAAAAGTAACTGTGCTGACTGTCCTTCAGTATTAAAGCTGCTCATTACACAACACACGCTTGGCTGAAGTTCTGCACTCCAAGTAAAGCATGACGGCCCGAAAGATTTCAGTCCTAGCAAAGCCTGATTGTGAATTTTAATCACTACTACATACCTACCATTAAATATTTAATGATGCTATATCAGTGGAGTGACCTGCAGAGGTTTCTCTTAGATAAACAGAAAATAACAAGAAGACTGACAGCCTGATTCACTAAGAACAGATTGCAGCTGCTAGTGGCTCCAAAAAGTGTGCCTCATTTGGTCCCAGTATCCGTCTGTCTCAGTCGAATTCACAGAGCATGTAGCATCAATGACACAGAGGCCAGAGCACAACCGCACATCTGTCCTCCTCACTGCAGATGGCTTGTTTTCTTGTCTGAATGTGTAGAGAAGATGTTTGCACCTTTAGTCTGCTTAGAAAAGAGCTCTCCTGCTGACAGATGCTCAGCTCTGTTCCGCAGTAAGATGATGAGTAAGGAGGGGAAAAAATTTCAAGTTTATTGAGTGGCCAATCCCAAAAAATGTTTTTAAAGTGATTTATTATTTCAGTGACAAGCAACCTAGCGAGCTCCAATGACTAATGCAACTCTCATTTAAAGGTTAAAGGTCACAACTGGTCGCAAAAGATTTAAGCTACTGAGTCAAAGTGTGGCGGGACAAGCCAGATAACAGCACCCTAAATAAAGGTGCCAGAGGCCAGGGACCCTTCATTGTACCTGAAGGTGGTTGAACAGTGGAGCTGAACGATTTGCAAGAATAATCTGATTGCGATTTTTTCCTAAATATTGCAATTGTGATTTAATATGTGATTGTTTTTGGGTTAATCTTATGTATTTTTTGACAAATTCAAGCAATAAATAATTCCATAAATAAGACCATGTGTGTTGAAAACAATGAAATTATTTCTGTAGCAATTAATCCACAGTAGCATGAATCTGAATATGGGGGTGCAACAAGCTTTAAGCTATAAAGGAGGTGGCTGAGGTGGAGGAGGTGAGACTAGCTACCAGTTGATCACAGCCCTAACCCTAACTTCTGTGATTTGAATATTGCAGCAGGCCATATTCTGATTTAATCTAATTTGATTTAACCTATTAAACAGCCATGCACGTTCAAGAATGGTCATGTACAGACAAGGCCGCCCAAAAGAGGGGATAAAGGGAGAACTTTCTGGGGCCTAGTCAATCTCACTGGCCATGGAGTCAGCAAAATCATGATCCATTGTAAAGTTAAGTTGTGATAACCATATTTTATATCTAACCTGAATAACAACGGCTCTAATCAAAGCAGAAAATATCTTTTTTTTACTTATTTGTGCCTTAGTATATAGCCATCTTAAAAATGATAATCCCTTTTATAAAAACAGAATTAAAATGGGTTAAAAATGTAAAAAAAAAAGTGGTGAAATAGGATTTTAAAAGTAGAAAGTGGAAGTAGAAGTGGCAAAAATTAGTTAAAGTTGGCAAAAAAAGCAAAAAATTGGTTAAAGTGGCAAAAAAGGGCATTTAAAGGGGATTAAAATGAGGTAGAAATTGGTTTAAAGTGGCAAAAATGGGAGGAAAATTTTGTAAAATAGGATTTTTAAGTGGGAAAAAGTGGATTAAACTGGCAAAAAGTATTGATAAAGTTATGAATTTCAATAAAAATTACGATCTCTATTCCTAGATACAACTGCATGTTCTTCTGCCCAACAACAAGTGCATCGGCCAGGAAAGGGTTAAAATCAATCTCATTATTCCTCACTATTGAAAAATCATACTGTGTTAAAGTCAAGAAATTTTTCCTGCTCATTGTAAAGTTTCTGCACAACATCCCTACTTAAAAATTGCGGCACAAATACCACCAACTCTCAGTTGACATACTTTCTTTTGCTCTTACTTAGGTCACTGTTAGTGCAGATGTTAATGTATGTATGCTTTTTGCAATGAGGCCAATTGACAAAGTATGGAACAAATTTTTCATCAAATGATTGGGTCATTTAAAACAGCAGCAGCGCTCAGAGACGCTGTCGGCTCTGCAGCACAGTTAGAGATGCCTTCGCATGCGAGTTGTGACTTAGACCGTGTCATTTCGGCCCATTTGCATGTTAGGAGCATGCAAAGCCATGCAATCTCTTTGTGAATCAGGTCTTAGATAAAACAGGTCAAGGCAAATATATAAACGTGTATTTCTTGATTGATAACGGCTGAATTGTGCAGCTTTGAACTGAGTCAGTGCAGCCGACTAGAAAGAGACGGATCTGACTTTTTAACCAGAACCAACCTAACAGAAAAAATCTGGCTCTTTCAGGCTACCATGAAAAACAATCAGGACATAAAGAAATCAAACCTTCTTTCTAAGAGGTTGTGATGATCATGATTTAAGAAGGAGGAGGGATCATCTATCTGAATCTGTGAACACAGGTTCTAAGTATGCATAAGTATTTAAATTTGTCAAGACAAAACACTTGGAGTTTGGTTTTCCAGATAGAATGACAAAAATCTACTATAAAGTATTAAGAGATGATTAAATCCAATGATAAGTATTGATCTTAGACTCATACATGTTTTCCTGCACGTCATTGACCAGCGATAACGCCGGGTGCTGATCCTGTTTGGCCGTCTTATCATAGCATGTGACATATGCAGGGTATTCTCACATAACCAGTCATTTTATCTGTAGCTACTTCAGTTTGACTTGAAGTGAAACCATGCACTCTTGTTACACCCCCGTGCCTTTCAGCCTGTCTGACGATTTGTTTTTTATGCTCTTTAAAAAAATGCTATCTGTATTTACTTATTGTCCTGAAACTGACGTGGAGAATAAAGTAGAAGAGGCTATCTGTATCTTAAATAAACATATAAAGAAGTAAATTAAACTCGTGTCCAGCTGTTTTTTTAACATTTATGTGTCATCATAGAGTCAGAAAGCATGCTTTACTCTGAGAGCTCTGCAGGTTGATAGTACAGCAAAGGGCTGAGTTCATAGAGAGATCAGCTCGGAGTAAAGTCGGAGTGTGCCATCTGCTCCAGAAGCTTCTGTGTGACTTGAGCATTGGAGCTGCTGCCAAGCATCAAGTAAAACCTGCTCAGTGTCGTATAACGTGTAAATCACCACAGGCGGAGTTTCAACACCTTTAAAGACCTGGATCACTGCCTCAAGTCTCTCTGACCCACATGGACGACTCTACACCTCCATCACCGCTCGGAGCTGAATTCTCTGATTTAAAGCCCCAGGGTCATCATCCAACGAGGCGCCAAAAGGCTGAAATATCAATGGAGTAAAGACACTCACAGCTCAGTGTAAGAATTGATCATGACACGTGTGTTAGGAAACCATTCATGTTATTTTTAGGGGATCAGAAAAAAGAGATCTGACTGAAATTGAATCTCAGAGTCTTAAATCACCACTTCATATGGACAGTACTGTGAGGAAGTTTTTGCCCCCTTCCTGATGTATTTTTTTTATTTGCCACACTTTAATTTTTCAGATTACATTTATCAAGGGGTTAAAAGGCATCCAAAACTACCTGGCGGCCCTATGTGAGAGAGTCATTAAATCATGAATTAACTGTGATTAACCACATTGTCTGGACAGCTGAGTCCAATTTTACAATCCACACCCAGGCCTGATTACTCCCAGATCTGCTGAATCCAGAAACCCCTTAAATAGAACCTGTCTGACAAAGCGGAGTAGGCTAAAACACCTCAAAAGCTACACATCATTGTGCCATTAAAAATTTGAGAACAGACAGATGACAGAACTGACAGACTGGCAGAATCAGTCTGGAAAGGGTTACAAAGCTATCTCTAAGGCTTTGGGACTCCAGTGGGAGCCATTATCCACAAATGGAGAAAATTTGGAACAGTAGTGAGCCTTCCCAGGAGTGGCCGACCAACCAAAAGTGAGTGCAACAACGACTCATCCAGGAGGTCCCAAAAGAACCCAGAACAACAGCGAGACCAGCATGCCTCACTTAACTCTGTTAAAGTCAGAGTTCATGACTCAACAGTAAGGAAGAGACTGGGCAAAAAGGCATCCATGGGAGAGTTCCAAGGCCCATCTGGAGCAAAACTAACACAAACCTGGTGATAATGAGATAGTCTGGGGATGCTTTGCTGAATCTGGACCTAGATCTCTTGCTGTAATCGATGGAAACATGAAGTCTGCTCTCTACCAGAAAACCCTAACAGACATCAATTCATGACCTCAGTCTCAAGCATACTTGAGTTTTGCAGGATAATGATTGGAAACACACCAGCAGTGTTTTCAGACAGATGGTTCTGGTCCCATTCTGGAGTCTCAGAACCTTGGTGCTTTATGTCAAACCAGCCCGTGTTCACACCAGTTTAAGATGAACCAAAGTGGGAAGACATGATGGACATGTATCACCACATCCAGCTCCACTTTTTCCTAAGTCTTTTTGTCGATGCCCAGACTACAACCAAACATTTTGTCTCCTCAGCAGACCACTTCTCCATTTTCTTTTTTTTTTTTTATTAAACCTTTATTTAATCAGATAAAAAACCCATTGAGACTGAAATCTCTTTCACAAGGGTGACCTGGCCAAGAGGTCAGCAGCACACGTCATAATAAATAATACATATTCAAATTCATATTCATATTCATTTTCTGCTCGTCTTCACAACCTAGAAGTGACATGCCCACTGAGGATGTCAGGATTCACAAAAAGAAAAAATCAGCTTTTTTTTTTGGTTCCAGCTGAAAAACAACTTTTCAGGTTTAGAACCCATTTATTCTCGGTTTGAACGCACAGGCCAGTTCAAAATTGGGCTCAGGAACTGGCAGGGAGTCCTGCCGGTCTTAAAGGCCTATGAGTGGCTTGAATAACACAAAATTAAGATTTTGAAGTGGTCGAGTCAAAATCTATACTTTAATCTGATTGGGGTGCCGTGGCATGACATTAAACAGACCATTTATGCTGGAAAACTCTGCAATGTGGCTGAAAGAAAACAATTCTGCAAAAATGAGTGGGCCAAAATTCCTCCACAAGGATTACTGCCAATCATCACAAATGCTTGCTTGCAGTTGTTGCTGCCAAGGGTGGAACGAGCAGTTATTAGGTTAAGGGGGTAATGACTTTTTCACCTATAACTCTAATAATGCTTTAATGATCTGGAACATTTAAGTGTGATAAATATGTAAAAACATAAATCAGAAAGGAGGCAACAATTGTGTACCTCTAACTTACAACTACAACTTTAAATACAGCAAGTACTTCAAATTTATACTCCAGTGTTGTACAGATTAGCTAATTCAAAGATTTGAAAGGCATTGATTTATCTGTGTGTACTTCTTTTGTTGTGTTAAATTGATAAAAGCAGCACCTTTGTGTCGAGATAGGTAAATGTAAAAGATGTATTTTAATGTCGTAAAAGTCAAATAAAACTATCACTGTAAAAAATGACCCCAGGACAACATAAAGGTTGCAGAAAATTCAAACTGTGTAAAAAACCAAACAAATGAAGACACAGATGGCGACAGTATTCCACGTTTTATTTTTGGATATTACCATAGCTATATGTAACTTCTGACGACAGGTATCAACTACAGAATAATACACTGAATATTTCTCACTTCCATCTCCTCTTTTTTTCTTCTTCTGTTGTTTTTTTGGTCCAGTAACATTTCTGTGGCTGACTCTCTCTCCTGTGTGTCACTGAATGTCAAACATTGAAACACATGCACGTCATTCACCTGGATACAGCTGAGTAAGACGACAGTCAAAGAGACCCGACAGTATGAAGAAAACCGCGTTGTTTTTTTCTCACACGGCTTGATTTTTAGCTCAGACACCCATACAGTATTACTATTATTATTATTATAAGGCTATTACTGTACAGCTATGCACCAAAGGGTTCACTCGGCTGTTCTAGAGAAAGAGCACCATATTTACATCAGTATTTACAACGGGTTTAAAAGAAAACTCAGACAACAACCAAAGACAAAAAATATTCAAACATAGCTTTTCCTTTTTTTCTTTTCAGTCCAATATGGCCGTTAAAAGGAATTTCAAAAAAGAACACATTTTTATACAGATAGCTGCAACACACGGATAGCTTATTGCCAATGCCCTTAGAGAAGTTCCCCTTCCTTCCTTCTTTCTTTCTTTTGTTCCTCTCTTGGCCAGCCTCGATCGAGCTGCGAGTTGTGAGCTTTTTTTTTTTTATCACGTGAGTTCGATAAAACGTCACTGAGGCCGCTGTCTATGTTTTCAAACAGCTCAAAAAAATGTACAAGTTTTAAAAATAAACTTTGACTTTTCCATGTACTGTATATACAAACTCCATACACAAGTCCGCACGCTGCGCCCACATGTGCAGAGAGCTTTGGGTGACATGTGGGAGCAGGCGGGACGACGGGACGTCAACAGAGGTCAAATCAGATCAAACCAACTGGATGTTGATGGTGTGACGACTACAGGTGAATCCAGAAAATTAGAATGTCATAGAAAAGTTCATTTGAAAGTCAACTTTCATGTATTCTACATTGATTACACATGAAGTCACATATTTCAAGCCTTATTTGTTTAATTCTTGTTAATTTTTGCCTACAGCTCATAAAAAGAAAAACTCCAGGATCGCAAAATATCAGACTATCACATAAAAACAACCACAAAGGATTTATTATGCATAAATGACTGCATCAGTGCTGCCGTCAGCTCGTTTGTGTTGTTGGCTCTGCTGTCTCTCTACCCGTCTATCAGAGGGTTTTAAGCTCTCTGTATTCAGCTCTACAGGCGCTGGTTTCCTTTCCCAGCAGGACTTCACACCTGCCCACAATGAAGCCAGAAACCTTTTAATAGGACTTACTTTTAAATCAGAAAAAAAGATTTTAAATTGAGAATGGATTGGCTGTTATACATTTGTTCTTCATAAAGGTGGTTTAAATCAACATACTTTGTATGTTTAAATGCATTTAGGATTATTAACACAGTTATATTTTACATTTGAGCTTTGAGCAACCACTCTGACTAACAGATTTAACCCCTACATGCCTGTATCATATTTGATAAACACTTTTATGGGACCTCTATCTAATCAAAATGATCAATAAATTACTTTAATATCTTTTTAATACAGGCAGTTAAATGATGTATCAAATGTGATACAAAAATACATTTATGTAATTTCATGGCTTTTTTTCTTTTTTTGGATTTGGGTAGAAGGTTAAATAAATATTTCAGTTACAACAAATGAGAATTTTCTCGCTATTATTTGAACAGCCTTTAAGGGGTTTAAGCTTCTTATGAAGAAGGACACGATAAATCGCTGACCAACACTCCCTCTTCACTGGCACAGAGGTTTTCTGATACAGTTAAGTTAAATTTAAAATGTTCACAGAACAAGTTTAGATTATTTTCCATCACAAAAGAGAAAGTGTAACTGTGGAAAGAAATTTGTTATTTCCTGGGATTTTAAATTAAAGATTGTTTATGAAAATGAATAACTAAAAAACCCAACACACCAGCTCTAGGTAAACCAGCACACCACCTTCTATTTTTCTAAAATTAAGATTTTTTTAATTCCAGAAAGCTATCTGAAAATATTTTCTTTATAAAACAAAACTTATTTTTCCTTTCACAATAAAATAATTTAATATTTTGTTTGTATTGTTCTATTAGTGTCATTTCATTTTTAGAATACACTCCAGTTCATTCTAACATTGTTTGTTATTCAGTGTTATTTAAGGACGGGCCCAAGTGCTCTGGATTTTATCTGGAATTTTTTTCCTCAGTAACTTTCAGAAATCTTCTTTGATACTTTGCCTTTGCTGGGAATTTTGTTCTTCATATGATTTTTATGTCATATTATCTTGAATCTCTGTTCTGTCCCATTTCTATCTGGGGTCTGAAGAGTTAATTAATTAATTGAAAAAATATATCAGAAATTTGGGTCACAAATGTGGCATTATGGAACCTGCGGTGGGTCCCAAGGCTAGTCCAGTTGAGAACCACTGGTTTAGATGACATGATATTCCAAACCTTCACTTAAATGTACAATATGCAGAATTTATGGACTGAAATATCTATATTAGTTTTAAGAATTACCATTCTAATGTTATATAATTTTTTAACTGGTTTTTGCAGTATCTCTAATATTTCCTAGAACTGTGACAGGACATGTCTTGTTATAAGATTTCATCCAAACCAAACTCACCTCACTAAAACAGAGTGCCCCCACACTGGGCATGTACAGCAAGGTGTGACCCGCACTACCCAGTGCCGCCTACCTCTGCAGCCACGACTATTAAAGACTCTGCTCAACAAAATACACCTCATAAGGTGAATTTACCAACTAGAAAACCAACTTCTGCATTAATGCTGTAGCGCACTTTAAAGTGCATTTCTCTGTCATTAGAAGAAATTTAACAACGAAAACAAAAAGTTAGTTTCTATTTAGTAAATGCACCTCATGAAGTCCTGTTTTTATGAAACAGAGTCCTCAGTTCAAAAGAAGAAGTAAGCAGATTGGTGGAGCTGGACAGTGATGGTCTGTACTGGTTATACTATGTTAATGTTTGGGTTGAGCGCCCTCTGTTGGCAGAATTTTACAGACTGCATGTTTAAGCAAATGTTCTTGAACTGGACCTGGTAGAATAATAATTCATGACTCCCGCTGTAAAGAATCTATGCACTATTGTCAAATGGAAGATGAGAGACAGCAGAGCTAACACAGATGAGCTGGAGGCTATCAGAGCAACGTGAGCTTCAGAACGCCTCAGCAGTGCCACAGACTGATCGCCTCTATTTTCCTTACAGCTATGCAGTAATTCATGCAGATGTAACATTTTGAGCAGTAGACCTCAGTAGGTAAAGTCATCTTAACCACAAATGTTGGGGATGCCGCTCTCCAGCCTCTACAGTCACTTATCGATGGGTAAGACACTCAACTCTAAACGCATCAGCGGGGTTTCAGTGTGTACGGATGGGACTTGTTAATACTGATGGCCCCTCTTCATAGAAGCCTTGTGAATTTGGAGTGAACAGGTGTGATTTCTTTGTGAGAGTGGCAAGGTATAATCATCAAGATTAAAACAAAAAAGAGCATGAGATACTTCACGTCATGTGTAATTAATTTAGAATATACTTAAAAGTTTAACTTTTTGAGTGAAATTACAGAAAAAAAAGATGAACTTTTCCACGATAGTTTGTTTTTTCAGACACACCAGTAATGTTCTCTATCAGCAACACATAAAAATATGAATATAAAAATAAGATTTTAAATATATGGTCAGCAGTAACATACTCAAACCTGGTGGTGGTTAGCACTACGTTGCTACAGTAGAAATATTATCACGTTTGCTGCCCCAGAGGAGTGCACGCACACACTTTGATAAAACTTTAAAATCTGTCCCATCTTTAATGCCAAAACTGGGCTGCCTCAAAAAAAGAGACACTTTCAAATTTAAAGGGTTTTGACAGATAAAGAGAGTAAATGTTGCAGTTGTGAATAAAAAAAGTTACTCAAAGATAATTTAAAAAACATCAAAACAACATAACAGAGATTGTCTGAGTGCAACGTGGAGTTCAGACTGGAGTCCAAATGAAAAGCTTGTCAGAAGTGGTCAAAGACATCCATGTTTAATCCAGGCTAGGATCCATCTGATAGAGGTCAGAGGTCAGGGGTGGTGGGAGTGTAAGGTGTCTGTTTCTCTTTCCTCCTCCAGTCTGCTGCCTGCTTCAGCTCAGCACTCTCACTGTTCACATCACTCTGGTAGAGATCCAAGGTTGCAACCAGCTACTGACAGGCACCATACAGTGTAAGGACATATTAGAGCGAGAAGTTGTCAGTTTAAGAGCAAAAACATCTTACTTTGATATCTAAACAATAAAAAAGCCTTAAAGGATTTTAGATTGACATATGCTCTTTGCGTTACTTTTAAAAGAAAGTTAATCTTTAAAAGAGAAACGTGAATAAGTCAGAATGTTTCGAGACAATCATTTTAAACTTGAGTTTAGTTTTTTTAAAGATGAAGTCATGCTTGAGGAAAGTTAAAACTCAGAGTACGTGGCATCTTCATAGCGTATTATCTACACATGCTCTATGGGCCAATCCCATCTCAACCTCTTCGCCCTTCCCTTTGGTTACACATTCATGCCAGTTGCAGAGGAGTCCCAGTTTGCTTTTGAATCAAGGGCTAGGGCTAACCCTTGAAACAAAGATTTTTTGGACCACACTTGAAACCAAGGGGTACGATGAATTTCCAACAATGCACTGCATTCACTTGCAAAATGGCACAACGGAGGAAGGAGGCGTGCAAATGTAAATATTTTCAGCATTTATAAATGATTATTGAAAAAACAGTCAAGTCTTTCTCATTTATTCAATCTTTGACTACTAGGGATGGGAGTTGATTGTATTTTCGGTGCGTACGCGTGTAAACGAGGGCTATTAACTGTGTTGAAGATCAACACTGAGATCCAAAGTATGAACATGATCGTTGAAGCTTTATCACCTCTGATGATGCAGCAGTGAAGTGGCGTCCCATTTCTAAAGGGAAGGTTTTCAGCGCTTCCCCTTACCACTCTGCTTTAAGGGGCAAGGAGAAAGCAAAGGGGTAAAAATGGAACTGGCCCTATGTGTAAAAAGTCAAGACTTGGAATTATGGCAAAAAATAAAACATAATTAAGTATTAAAGTTAGAATGAACAGCTTTCAAACAGTCAGAACTAAACTGAGCTACAGCTCTAGCTCAGTCAGGATATTTAAGTGGACTACAGTCCTTGTCCCAGTTCACAGGCACCTCTCCTCTATGGTAGGGGATGATATGAGCCCTATTTTAGCTAATAACCTTCTTCTGACCATGCTAACGAGCTAACAAGCAGCACACAGGCTGTATGTCCAACATGTACTATATGGACAAACTTTAAAGCTTGTTAAAGTTGTTTTTTTTCACTCAGTGCTTTACCTTTAGTATAAAATATGATGCATGCTATCTCTCTAGCTTATAATGATATCCTTAGGATGATGTCAATACATCTTATGATATGCTAGACATTTATGCCTCTGAATCAGAGTCCATTACACCTATTCTGAGCAGATAAGCCAATCAAGTCTAATCAGACTGAGGCAGTTTTAGTCTGACTAAACTGTCGAAAGACTCTGATTGGCTAAAAATTTTTTGTTTCTTTCAACTTGTTGGAACTGTTCACATTGTTTCACATGTTTTTGATCATTTCATTAGCTTTTCTTGTTATTATTTTGTGTGGGGAACATAGTCAATTTAATGCTGTTCCAATAAAATTTACTGGACAATAAAAAAAATCCTAATCGGACATTTCAGAGTAAAAAGAAAGAATTTATATTTAAATGGTAAGGTATTAGGATAAATTTGGCCATGACAAAGATTCTTCATAATTTTTAAAATACTTGCAAACTACTAAAGAAATAGTATTTTAAACACAGTATGTTTAATATAATTACCAGGACTAGACAGAGCTTTACAAATGTCCTTCTTTCTGTTTAAACATGTTTCTTAGATATATTTTGATATTTTTCACGCCATTAGGAGTGGACTGTTGAAATAAGCGTACATCCTACTGTTGTTTTCCATCCCCTGTTAAGTAAGTTTAGTTTAAAATCAACTTGAAGATAGTTTTCATTACTGTAAAAATATTACATTCATTACTCAAAAAGCAGCTGGCGACAAAAGAAGGAACAATGCTGAGTGGAAAAAGTAAGAAAAGTACAAAAATAGCTAAAAGAGAGTGACAGTGAGGCGACGTGGCGCCGTGCAGAGCTGAGAGCTGAGGCAGCAGCTGGAGGCAGGAGTGCTGATGGAGACGTGACACCAGGTCAGACACCTGCTGTAGATAAACACAAGAAGAAGAGGCGGAGTGTTCAGACTGATGATGGGAGCGTGAGGAGAGATTCAGGGGAGGACATGGAGGTTGGAGGTTGGTGTTCAGCTGGTGGGGAAGGGGCTTCAGATGACCTGGCAGCAGCTGGCGGGTGCTGAGGTACAGAGCAGGCCGTCTCTGGAGCCCCCACCCCGCTGAATGTTGACCGAGATGGTCTTCTCACACAGAGGTAGTTGAAGCACGCCGTTTTTCAGAGCACTCAGGTTACTGTGAGCGTCCCTGGTGCCCGGCGGGCCGGGGGGGCCGTACCCTGCTGTTTTGCGGTGGTGGTGTGGGGTGGAGTGGGTCCGAGGCAGAGCGGTGGTGGGGAGGGTGATGGTGTCCAGGCTCCCGGTGGAGCCAATGCACATCCTCCAGGCGGATTTCTCCTGGATCTTCACGCTCCCTCCTGACAGACTGTTCGGGTCAATGATGAACTTCCCCCCTCCTGCACCTCCTCCTCCTCCTCGCCCACCCCGCCCCCCGCGGTGCTGCTGCAGCTGGGAGCTGAGGCACAGACTCATGAGTTTCAGACTCTCCACCAGCTCGCTGCTGCGGCTGGCGGTGCGGGACGAGCGGGTCGTAGAGTTGAGGGCAGGGTTAGTCGTGCTGCTGTTATTACAACATGAAGAGGGGCTGTCCTGTCCTTTATTGCCCCCGCCTCCTCCTCCACTCCCTCCTCCACCTCCACCGCCACCCCCTCCGTTCTCACCCCCTCCAGGAGGACTCCCCCTGTCTGGACCAGAGGCTCCGCCCCCCTCTCCAGGAGGTTTACTCTGACCAGAGCTGCTGCCTCCTCCTGAGCTCCCTGGGGGTCCCTCGCTGCTGTCCCTTCTGTTCCAGCCGTAACCGAAGCCCGAGTCTTTATCCAGACGCCTGCGGTGGCTCTCTGAGTCATCATCGCTAGTCTCTGAGCTGGAACATGACGACCCCCTCCCCTGGCTCTTACGGCGGTGGTACCGTTTCTGCGTGGACCCGGGGGACGAGGAGGAGCCAGCCCCAGAGCTGAGGTTTCCGGCGTTCCCAGCCATGTTCATCTTGAGACGGGAGAGTTTAGGCGGCAGGCCCTCGTCCATGTCGAACTCGTCGTCTGACTCCCCCTCCTCCTCAAAGATCTGGTTGAGTACAGGAGCGCTCTTCCTGGAGGTGAGGCGGTTGGTGATGGATGGAGGCTTACGGCGAAGAATTACCTGTGTGGGGAGGGGCGATGGGTCCTGCTCGTCCTCCTCCTCCTCATCCTCCTCCACCCTGTAAAAAACAGGAGAAATTATTCATTCAAAAGAAAAGAGCAACACACTAAAGACTAAACCACTGTCATGTGACAGTCTGAGCTTTGTTTGGCTAAGCCAGAAACAAACCTCCACACCTGTCAGTAGGGATGTATACACTGCATTCTGAATCATTATACAGATTGGATTTTAGTGTCATAAACATTCAGTTTTTTTTTAATCAATTAAACTAATGGATGATATTGTGTCTCAGGGCTCTTTGGATCACTGAAATCAATCTCAGACGCCTGTGATAATTAGTTTGCTAGGTGAGCCCAATTAAAGGAAAACTCCTTAAGAAGCTCATTAAGCAAGCCACAGGTTTCAGCAATATGGGAAAGAAAGAGGATGTCTGCTGCAGAAAAGCGTCAATAGTGCAATGCCTTGGACAAGGTATGAAAACATTTGATATTAGAGCAGTGATACTCAAAATGTGGCTCTGGAGCCACATGTGGCTCTTTGTTGATGATTCATGGCTCTACATGTCTTAATTTGAAACATTATTCCCATTTTTGACACTTCTTTTTGACACTTTTCTCCTGCTTGTTGCAATTTTTTGCCCCTTTTGTCACCTTTTTTGCCACATTTTGCCCATTTAAGCTGCCTTTTGCTATTAAATGCAACCTATTTTCCATTCTGCTAGTCTTTGACGCATTTGGCTTATTTTCCCACCATTTTGCTAATTTTTACAGATTTTAGTCACTTTTCACTCATGTTTTGCCACTGTTTTTAATTTTTTTTCCACTTCTCACCCATATTTGCCACTTTCTGCCCTTTCTTGCCACTTTTCTTCCAGTGTTTGCCCCTGTTTGCCTATTTTTGCCCATTTTTCCTACATTTTTTCAGATTTTTGCTGCAATTTGACAACTTTTTGCCACCTTTAACTTATTTTTTGGTCACTTTCCACCCATTTTGCCACATTCTGCCCTTTTTTCCCACCTTTCTCCCAGTGTTTGCAGCTTTTTGTCCACTTTTGCCACCTATAACTTATTTTAATTGCCACTTTTCATCACTTAGATTTTGGCTCTTCAAATGTATTTTTCAACAATTTGGCTCTTTGGTTGAGCAGGGTTGAGTAACACTGTATTAGAGGAAAACTTAAGCGTGATCAAAGTACTGTGAAGAAATTTGTGGCTGATTCAGAGCACAGATGGGTTCGTGCAGATAAGGGCATATTGAGGAAGGTTTCTGCCAGACAAATTCATCAGGTTAAGAGAGCAGCTGCTAAAATGCCATAACAAAGCAGCAAACAGGTATTTGAAGCTGCTGGTGCCTCTGGAGTCATGTTGTAGGCCAGAGTCATGGGGAGAGAGCTGGTCGGCCCCTTTAGGGTCCCTGAACATGTGAACATTATTTCGGAAAAGCATCGGGAGTTTCTGACTGACCACTTTCTTCCATGGTACAAAAACGAAGAACTGTGCCTTCCGTAGCAAAATTATCTTCACGCATGACAATGCACCATCTCATGCTGCAAAGAATATCTCTGTGTCATCGGCTGCTATGGGCATTTTGAGGTCTGCCAACCTTTTCAGCTGTATCTACTTAAAATATCATAATTCACATTTAGTATGAATAGTGTCAGTATGTCGTTTCAGACACAGCAATAGTCTGTAGATCTCTGGCAGAAATAGGACTACTGTGATGTCACTCACTACAGTGGACAGCATCAGTACCTCCGTTAGGCTACTGTGCATTTTAATTGATAACCATGTTTGAGGACTATTTAGGAGCCACTAACCCAAAAGAAATTAACACAATAGAATTAGCTTTCTTATACAAATGTGCCAAATTTGCTGAGTCAGCTAAAGGGAGCTCACAAACAGCCAAACTTGCAAAGACCTAACTGGAAGTGGTGTTTTTCCATACACAGACAGTGATCTTAGAGCAAATAAAAGCCTTCATGACTGCGCAGAAGTCCATAAAAGTAACTCTGTTTAGTTTTTCTTAAAATGTCAAAATACATAAAGAGTTACGCAAGCACTCTTTGTTTTAGACATCTTGTTTGGTTTAACATCACCAAAAACAGAGTCATGTTTTAAACCATTACTGCTGTTATCTAGCGTTCCCATTCAGTGCTTCTGTTGCAAGTAAGCATTACTATGAAGAAATGCTGTTTTTGCTTCATTGATTTAAAGCCTTGGTTCCCAACCTGGGGTGTGAGACCCCTTAGGGGGCGCCAGAGATCTCTGCCCTGAGGTTGTTAAAATTAGAGTTGCACATATTAACAGGAATCATGGTATAACACTTGGGAATAACCAATATAATGGTTGTTAAAAGAATTTGTGTGGGGCTCAAGTTTTCATAGAAGTAGGGGGGGCTAGAGGGAAAAAAGGTCAGGAACCACTAATTTAAAGACTTCTAATACTGTCGTTTAAAACATTTAATCTTGTCTCTTACAAATGTGCAATGCAAAGATAACTGCTGGGAAGTGGTGGAAAAGAGTATTCATTTGGCATGGTATCTAGGAGAAAACATGTCCCTTTAGACATCCAGGTGGGGGTAGAAGCAACGTCATTTACATAAGCTCCAATATAACAAGGAAAAGTCCTGCTGAAACTTCTAAATAAAGAACCTGATTGTGTCAGACCTGAACAGGCAGGTTCTCTGCTTGGCTGTTGCTGAGGTGGGCGGTGGAGGGGCCCTGATAGACCCTGAACTGGACCCAGGAGGAAGACCTGAGGCAGCAGCAGCACATGCTCCCTGGAAGAATATCAAAGACAACATCATTTACTGGCTTGTATTTGGTTGTAATTTTTTTCTACCTGTAGGAGGAACATAACACCACAGACCTGTTCTCTATTCCTCTCCTCAACAGAGAAGAAAAACAAAGCTGGAGGAGAGACTGTTCCCAGATTAATCACTGATGGTTTATGCAGTATTCTATCAAATGAATAAAAAATGAAAAGTTCCTCTCAAGGTGTTACTGAGGTCTAATGTTCAAAGAATGGACTAAACAGTCAAACACTGTGCCGCTGGCTAAGGCTGTCGCCTGCAGGAAGGCATGAATTAACTAAAAAGACCAGCTCCATGCACAGACAGCTAAATGAAACAGTGAAAATTAACAGGAACATTTAAAGCAGAATAAAGAGCCCAGGTGTGATGAGGATGAGTGTACCTGCGGGGGCGGTGTTGGAGAGTCTGTCACTGTTGTTTCCTCTCGTCGGCCCAGCTCCATCATGCCTTTGGAGCGATGTCCGTTGAGCAGGTTCTCAGCACTGCGGGCTGGAGACTGAGGGCCTCCAGCGTGGGAGATAGAGGAGGCTGCCAGACTGTCTTCTATGTCCTGGTGCATGTCCACTCTGGTTGGCCATGACTGCCTGTGGGGGAAAAGAAGGGGGGTTCAAGGTTAAGATTTAAGCAAATTCTGTCATTAAAGGTCTCTTTTCTTTTATACACACATGTCAAACAACAATCATAGTCAGTGTCTTCTCTTCATAAGTAACTTATAAAACCATCAGCTTTTAAAACTCCACACAGATTATTACGTGGTACATCACACAGACAGACAAAGGCTGTTTTTGAAAGAGCAGAGGGAAGAGGAAAGGGAGATTTTGCATGACTTCAAAGGTGCTGTTTATAAGGTTTTTTCCAGGGGAATATGTAAATTTCTTACTATGTGCTTTCTGACTCATGAGGCATGAATAAATCAACCTACTCAACAGCAAAGGTTATGTACTATTTTTGTTTGAATCCGTTTTATTTACTTCATTACCCCAACAGATGATTTGGATTATTCAGGTCATTTATGTCCAAGTTAACTTTTATTTAACTTTCTGTTTTCATAATAACCTTACAGTGCTGCTGTTCAAAGGCTGCACTGTCTTTTTATTTTTGGCTTATTTCACTGAAAGTTAATGAGTCACCAATGAAACACAGTCAGACTAGAGCAGACTGACATTCAGAGGACAGGAGAGGTGTGAAGGTACACATATTCATATCAGACCATTCTAGTACAAGACCTTCAGAATGGTGAAGACATTACTGATTTGGCTAAATGCAAATAAATGCACTTCTATCTACTCACACAGGCCAGACAGTGGGAGCACACCACACACAGCATGCTTAGACCTTTATGGCAACCAAAACAAACAAGAATCAAGGGCTTAAGAATTCTGTTATCATAAGGTCCCCAGTTTGGAAATATTTTGGTTTTTCCAGTAAAATACAAAAAAAGGACCGAGACAAGTGGATGAGGCAAAGTCTATAGGGGAGAGTGGGGGGATTTGTGCCAACGGGGAAGTAGTGCCACCCCTTGTTTATAGAAAATCATACAAGAAATTGGTCATGTGACCACATGTTTTTGAAGAGCTATCCATTTTACTCATTCTGCATAAAAGGGATACACATGGCATGTGAGGTAAGCACATTTTTGCTCAAAAAACTGTTTTTTGCCTTTCAAAGTAAAATTTCTATGATCAAGGTTTTTTGATTGTTGTGTCTGAACAATTATAGACAAGTTTGAAAACACTTCACACATGTTTTAGCGCTTCAGTAGGCTACACAATGAGTCTATACAGTCAGCATGATGTTAGCTCTAAACTGCTGGATCATGCTAGCTTTTCAAAATGGTGGGGCTGGGGTGATTTGTGCCAAAGGGCCTGGGTTAAGTTGTGCCAGTGGCACACCCACAAACCCAGACCCACAGAAACACCTGAACCCTGACCCCCACACAACCAGACCCAAATACCCACAAATCCAGACCCACACATGCAGACCCACACACCCAGAGACACAAATCCCAGACCAGCAGACCTAGACCCTAACCCACACACCTTCTCACTCAGACCCACATACCCAGACACACATCAACACACCCACCCAAACAAATCCACACACCAAGACCTACACACCCAGCAAAGAAGGGTCAAGAACAGCTGGAGGAGTGAGGAGATGGGCATGACTCATCAGTGTTTGATTTGCCTGCCATTTGTTTAATTCAGCTAACACTGATTTCAGTTTTGAGTTTGTACTGTTATTAAAGAGCAGTTTATTCAGTTTTTAAGTGGCCTAAGTCACAATGGGATGTTCAGAAATTGGCCTAAATCACTTTATTCGTATATGTTATATAATTGACAGACAGCATTCTATGTATGTCAACAGGCATCTATTGCCAAAGCCTTTTGGCCTGAAATGATTCACAGATATCATATACTGTGTATTTAGGTTTTTTGTGTTTTCCCAAAAACTAGAAAATATGACTTATGCCATTAGCTTAATAGGGTGATGATATCTAAATAAACCCTAAATGATTATTTTTGTATCGAATTTGTCTTGCTTTTATATACCATTACAGTTTATGAGATTAAAATGGTCTGTTTTACGTCAATAATCTTCAGTAATCACTGGCACAATTTACCCCACCGTATTCTTCCCAAAGACCACTTTTTTTCCTAAAGTTATATTTCTTAAACAGTTTATTTCAGATCCAAAGTTATTGTTCCCAGGGATGCACCACATCCTGAAATACATGTACGTACTTAAGTTGGAGGCATTACTGTCATGGCCGAACTTTAAAGTCACTTTGAGTAAAAACTGGCACAACTCCCCCCACTCTCCCCTAAGCTGAATGATTCTAAAAATATTTAGAATTGCGATAATTTAGACTCATATCGCAAATGTAATGTGGATTGTATTGAGGGGAGTGATTGTTTTTTCATTCTTATTTTTAACCCTTAGAGCTCACAGCTATTTTTTTTAACATCGTGTCTTGCCTGGACTTTTTTTCTTAAAAACCTTGTAAAACATCGACCCTGTGGTGCACAGTCAAGCTCTATACATCCTTTTTTCTGAAAAAAAAAAAAACATTTTTTGACTTAAGGTTTTAAAAAATATCTATATACGTACGGTTAAATTCATTTGTGCCATTCGTCAAAGCAGTAGAGATGCAACTGGTCGACTACACCTCCCACAATGCATTGTGGTAAACAACATAGCGATGCCCTGGCAAAAAGCCGAAGTGATCGAAAATGGATTAAAAATGGATAAAAGATGCTTATTCTTGGATCTAACAATGTGGATTCAATCTGTAAAGACCCTGAAAAATCCCCAAAGTTCCGGGCTCGCTAGAACAGCATCCTTTAGGGCTATGGCGACATCGAGGATAGCAAACAAATGACAAGAAAATCAGCTTTCAGAGAAAAAATAGAGTAGGTGTCTGTATGACTTATGGTTCAAAGTTATCAACGTTTCAATAAACTGTGTCACTTCTTGTTATTTACAACAACACCGTCCTCAGAGACCCTGGAAAGTCAGCCAAGTTCAGGGCTCACTAGAAAATGTTCTATAAGAGCTACGAATGCATGGAGAACATGATTAGAAAGGCAAAACGGAGAGGTTTCAGATAAAAAAACAAAAAAACAAAAAAACAATTAAGTGTTTACGACTTACGGTTTAAACGCTACCAAGTGACTTATAAAGGGCTGTGCTTGCTCTAAGGGTTAATAAGAAAAAGATACAAAAATAAAAACAGTAAGATTTTTTTTGTTATCTGTCCAAGAAAAAAATGACGCTTGAATATTTGCATGAAGTCCAGTGCATGGTTTACATCTCTGCAGTCAAAACTGACCATTAAACCGGTATTACAACACACAATTTGGGTTTAAGAAATAGAGACCCTTCTGCTATTTGAAAATTACAGTGGGCTATATCACAATTAAATCAAATCTCAACTTATTCCCTTGGCTTGTTGATGTGAAAAAGCAAGAATTAAGGAGATGACAAGGTACCAGGAGTCTCAGACAGGACAATTCTCTTGATTTTCTTTCACTCTTCTGACTCAACAGAGTTTGTCAGCTTGTTTTGCAAGGTAGACATGGCTGTGCATTGATAAATCCACACTGACTACAGTCTACACAGAGTTAAAACTAAACGGCTCAAATGCATGAATACAAAGCTGTAACTGAGGTTTACAGGGCAGAGAATCAAATATTTCATGGAAGCAGTATGCACAGCAAGCCTGCAATGCGTTGCAATTTCTGATGCTCACGGACATGGAGTTACTCAGTAGAGATCTGGTGCATTTCCGACAACATATCCAACTTCATAATGCATTTGAAATGGCAAACATGAATATCACTGCAACTAGGAGAAAAGACTCTGTACAGCAAACACAGCTCCTTTAAGCATTTTTAAATAATTATGTCTGTGCAGGCCAAAGAGGTGAAAATATATGCAATTGGTGTTTTTTAAAAACATGATTTAAAAATATTTGATAAACAAAAAATAAATTCCCTCTGATAACATCTAATTTCTCTGAATGCCCACCCTCTTTGGGATGAAGACATAAATGAAAGGTTTACATTTTTCCATTCTATCAAAAATAAATAAAATGGATAATGCATCAATTTAGGGTCATGCTATGGAAAAGGTGTGGAAAAACATGGATGGGACCTGATAATATTTTAAAGAAGTTTTTGATTGCAAATAAAAAGAAAAACAGACCGTAGTGGATTTCCATAATTGAGATAAACAATAATAGTCATGGTTGACTTAAAAGTGCTAATTAAAATAATATTCTGTTTTCAGGTAGTTGTTAATCATGTGTAATGATTTCTAATCTTTATGTAGAAGAAGCTCCAGATTTATGGCTTCTTTTTTAAGAAGCATGCAGGTCCCTCGTGTTATGCACTGATGAAATCAGAATAGTGTATTAATTCAGTGTCCTGTGAAACAACACGTTCTGTTAAGGATCGGAGCAGTTCATTTTAAACTGACAGAGCTGAAACAAACCATGAGGCTGAGCGATTCCCAAGCAGCACACAAGACTCGAAAAACAATTAATCACATGAGAGGCATTGCTGTTAGCTTAACACATAGATGAATGCCTCACTGACTTGAGCTAACATCTGCATGGAGCATGTGTAACGCATACAAACACAGGCTAACTAAAACAAAACCCCCAAGAAGGCAGCTTATTCTGAAAGGACCGTTCCTTAGGAAAATATTTATATTTACAATGTTTTCATGAAATGCCTGAGTAAAAAAAACTTTAAATGACTGAACAGATCCTCCTTTCATCCTTGTACAATGAAAAAACAACTGAACGCTACAGCTGTGACCTGCTGCGGAGTGAAAGAACAAGTTTTAGCAAACATGACATCCACGCTGTTGCACTGTCATCAGACAGCGTAAACATGATTATAATTATACAAGCAGAATGTGTCTGCAGAGGTTAATCTTAATCCGTCTGATAGGGACCTTGCTGCTCCAACAGACAAAACCTGTGTTTAAGTATCATTTATAGAACTGATGAGTGCAGGTGTAAAAGCCTGAACCATCACAGTCTGGGTCATGGTTTGGTGTATGCAATCGTTTATATTAAATACATGTAAAGTGGAGAAAAAAGGCCCTCAAACATGGCAGTATCCACACCCCAGTCCAGGTAGGGATGATGCTCTTCTGTTTGCTAACCGCTCTTTAACAACAGCTCATACACGACAAAAAAAACACCAAATAGAAGAAGAGTGATATGTGGTAGTAAGATGACACTGTGAAGTTAGCAGATCCAACTGCTTCTTATCCTCCCTTCAGCTTATCCCTGCTGTTTTTATAAAGTTTCTAGGGCTGAAGACAGGACTGAAAGATATACTAGTATCATTTACAACTGTGGTGTCACAAGTGCAAGAGTGTTTGACGATGTGATGTTAGTCACATGATCTGAAGCATGTAATCCTGCCACTCCTGTGTTGTTTGATGCAAACCAAAAGTGCAAGATTTTTTTTTTTGACATCAGTAGTGAAAGAACTGACCGCTTTGCTCACAGTCAGTGTGTCCCCTGTATATGAGAAGGCTAAAGGTAATGCTATTCCCCTCACAGACACACTGTTATGATGCTGGAGGCAGACACTGAACGCAGGTTATTATTTATGTTACAACTCCAGGTCAATACTGCAGTATGGGAGAGTCACAGCAGGCAGCTAAACCGTCTTTTGTTTGATTAGAAGTTGCAGCCCAGGTGATAATACAGACCAAATGTAACTTTGACTGCCACTAGAAATGGTTGATGATGATCACATATCTCAAAACCAAGCAACAAGCTTATCGGTAACATTTAACCAATGAGGAAATCTCATGATTTAATTATAATTATCAGGCCAATGTTTTAAACTGATTCAGTATCACGATACATCATGATTTATCCAATACTTCCCCCACTCCTATATTACTGCACGTAGCTACTTTCTTTTCTCTAATGTCAATGTTAATTTCTTTTACAAAAACAGCATTTTTGTTATATTATTTAACTAAATATTGAATAATATTAAGAAAAGATGTATTCAATAATGTTGTTTTCTCTTGTTTCCAAGTAAAAGGTTTGCATGAAAAATAAAAGCTATTAGAAAATCATTATTAAATCAACTGGGAAGTTTTATTTATTACACTGACATTATGCTGTCATAATCATGACACGACACCTGTCATTAACATGAATAGGGCTTCATGAATGTTGCCATTAAGTGTCATTAAGTGTCATTTGCTAAATTATGACACCTTTACCACAAAGTTGACATTTTTTTGTCATGATAACTCGACATTGCGGTAAAGGTGTCATAGTTTAGCGAATTACACTCAATGACCTTTAATGGCAACATTCATGTAGCCCTATTCATGTTAATGACAGATGTCATGTCATGGTTATGGCAGCATGCCAGTCTTATGAATAAAACTTCAAGTAAAGTGTTACCAATAACTGTAATATCTGAAAGTATAAATTAAGGTTTAGTTGGTTTTCTCCCTTGTTCTAAAACGTTTTAATAACCACCATCACATATTGAAATTAAACACCTTCATCATATCTTTCTCTCTTTTCTTCTCACACTCTAACACATCTTTTTAATGAGCGATTAACTTCATATCCCCATTATAAGATTTCAAATAGAGCTGAAACTGTGACCACTGGCCTGTGATTAAAAAGAATTTTAAACTGACCCAAAACTAACACAACTTTAAAGAAGACATATTATACTGGTTTTCAAGAAGTTTAAATAAGTCTTACAGGCCCCTAGAACATGTCTGTGAAATTTCTTGGCGAAACTCCACTTTGATCCAGTATTTTAGTCTGTCTCAAAAACCCTCTATATATGCTCTACTAAGAACAGGCTGTTGTCCAGTGCTTGTAGCTTTAATGCAAATGACTTATGTGATTACGACCCCCTCCATTGCTCTCCGACGGCCCCACCTGCCATTTCCTATGTAAGGACGGCTTCACCGTAACTTGGCAACCAGGGTACCGTGAGGAAAAATGGCTGCGGGACAACAGCAACAACTTACTGGCTACATGTTTGACCCAGAGTCAGACCAAGACGCAGAAGAAGAGACTCCTGAAGAAATAGAGACGCAACTAAACCGGGACGTTTCTGAATGGTTGGTAGTTAGGTTTGTTACTTCAACTATTATTATTTTTTCTGTAAACAAAGTAAAGCACGTAATGTATTATGTAGTGTCAGGCTCTCTAATGGGGACGACGACGTCGTGTTTGGTATAGGCCTGCTATCTTTTGATGGGAATGGCTGTCGTTAGTCCTGCTCTGTAATGCACGTTTTCTCTGGCGTTCTCCCCAGAGTTGTTGCAGAGTACAAAATGCCTCAGTAAATACAAATACTTCATGAGCATTCTTACTCAACAGCCTTTTTTTCATTTCTGCCTGAAACTTTTGCTCACTACTGTATGTATGCGAGAGTTGGTATTTTTTTACCAGCTGTAGTTTTCCACTAGGCCATGCAGAAGTTGCCTTACAACACTGCAACACCTTCAGTATTGTTAAAAAGTAAATACATCACATAAATATTATGTACTGTACATTGGTGACAGCCAGCGTTGTTAAATAAACTTTGTCTTCAAAAAGCAATGCAGAAATTCCCTCCCGTCATAGTACTCCTTGAAGTATTGTTTGTTATACATTTAATAAAGCATACACACTGTTGGCACGTTGCTAGGGTGACTTTGATTGTGTGAGGATTGTGGTAAACCAATCACAATGGGCTCGTAGTTCATTTATATTCCATGCAGTTTGAAGGGACATTCTCTCCACAAAACCGTGAACCCATGTGTGTCAGTGTTAATTTTGGCAGCTATTTTTAATTCTAGTCGTAGTTTTAGTCTTTAAATGAAACGCATTGTAGTTTTAGTCACATTTTAGTCATTTCTACCCATTTAGTTTTAGTCTAGTTTTAGTCGGCGAAAACTCAAAAACATTTTAGTCTAGTTTTAGTCAATAAAAAGTCCTCACATTTTAGTGTTTACTTTTAGTCCAAGCATTTATTTTCTTGCCTAAATCTGGTACCAATTCATGGTAGTGTGTTCTCTGCTCTCTGCAAAACCTGCAGTCCCTGCTTTCTACAGCTGAGAGGCAGAATAGCTACAGATGCATGGCTCTTGACAGATTGAGAAATATCACAGATTTTGAATGTCTGACAAAAACTACATTACATTTTAGTCTAGTTCTAGTAATCTTGATGAAAACTAAATGTAGTTTTTGTCAGTTTTAGTCATCACAGATTTATTTTTGTTAGTCTAAGTCTCATTTTTGTCGTGGAAAAAAAAGGCTGTCAACAAACATTTTTAGTCAAAGTTTTAGTCAAGGAAATTAACACTGGTATGTGCGCAAAAAGTAAAAGCTACTGGCTTTCTCTTAACAACTATGACCACACATTTCATGGATATGATAAAGTGTTCCTAAAGATATGAATCTGATTGTGCCTTTAATTTGGACGTTTCTTTAAGCCTTAGTTATTATTCATTTCTTTGTTGCTTTTTGTTTTGGATAATTTTGTTTTTCCTTTTGTTAGTTCAATAACATACAGGCTAAACCACATCACATGGAGCTCTCCACGACACTAGAAGAAGAAACTGTAGCTCGCTCTACCTTCAGTTTAAAATAAATTACCCTAAAACTGAGGTACGGACTAGACTGTGACCTCTGTGAACCATTACAGCCCTGGTGATGAGCGATCTGGTTTTTGGGATGTGGGTATGCTTGTGTGTTTTGCAGGTCTGGCAGTGTACCAGCTCCTGGTATGTGGGTCAGTCCCAGCTTTTGAGTCGAGGTCTCCCTTAAACACATTAGTCTTTATCTAGTTGACTTGGATCACAGCGCAGGAGGCTGTAATTTCTTTCAGCATGCAGTAGTAACTGCAGGGTGCAGGCTGCCTCACTAAAGAGGGAGGTGGAAGCCACTCATGATCTCATGACTTCCTGTTTAAGATTTCAGGTAGTTTTGAGTGCATTGATGCAGGTACCACCTAAACATCAGCTCATGTACAGTGTTTCCACAGGACACTGTTGCTATTTACTAGCCGTCTATGCAACAATGTGTGCTGTCTCGTTTTGTCATTTATCTCCAATGAGCAGCACTGTGTTGCCTTTGCTAAGTACTTCCTTTAATATCGAGATAATTTCACTCTCAAGCCCTTCTGTTCTTGGCATGGTTTCAAGAATAAAAATAAACCTTGGCTTTAAAAAATGTTTGCCAGCATGCTTTATTTTGGCTCATTTAAAGGTTTTCTTGGAGTAAAAACATCCTCTGAGGAGCAGAGAGAGGAATGTGGTGGGAACGGTGCCAACTGTCCTGCTGAAGTCTTTTCACTTCCTTATTTGTTCCTCTTTTCTGTCGCTCCTCCTTTTATGTCTGTGCACTCTTCAGCTCTCCACTTCCTTTTAGAAGGAGCAATGTTTGCAAGGCAGCAAAGAGGAAATACTTCAAAAGCTTGAGGAGTAAACCTGCAGCTTTCTGGGTTTCAACTCTTACCTGGAAGTCAACCTTTCCTTGCTTTCTGTTTCAAAAAAAAAATGGGAAGAATTAAAAAAGGTTGATTTAAGTTAGACAAGTTATGAATGTCTAAAAATGTTAAGATGTGTTGAGGCCTTCAATGGAATGCTATTTTCTCACTGCACAACTCTATACAAAATCAATGCAATTTTTCAAATCCTACAAATTTGCATCTTGCATGTAATTACAGTCTTTTATTACTGTAGCAAACTAGATTTTAAGCTGAGCATTGTCTTAGATGAAGTAAATGTGACTATGGATGGAGAGAGATGGACAGGAGAAATCAGAGAAACCCTGGCACCTATTCTAGCAAGCCAGCCATCAAACCATGAACTTACACTCGAGTAGCTGGCAGCATACGTGAAATTAAACTACAAACAGTTCCTCTCAAAGGTGATGAAAATTAATTAGACTAACATAACCTTGTTATGCAAGTCTCTTGATATCGCTATGCACGCTCTGTTCTCCACAGTGTAGTACAGTTAAGGCAGTTAACAACTTATGCCGTCCACCTTAACTACTGTTGTAGAGGAAGAACAAACACGAAATGATTAAAAACCCTGGGTGTCATAATGTGAAATCCAGCAGCAACATCTGCTGATTATGTCAACTATTCCTCTGGGGAAAATCTTTTTATTGAGATAGTTTCTTCATCTCCACTATGATTGGTGGAGATTCGACCTCTATCAGCTTAGCTACTATTAGACCTTCTTCTTGTTTACTGCACAATTTAGCAAGCAGATAACCAGCTGTGCATATATGACAGAAACTTAAAAATGTAGACATCTTTTCATCTCTGTAAATTTTGTTCAATATCTACCTTTAGTACAAATGTGACTCACACTCTTCCTCTAAGTTATAGTAATGAAAAAGGGTAGATAACATCTCAGCTTCTGCTATACTAAATATTTATGCATCTGTGTCATTTTGTCAAATTCAAGTCTGTATAATTTCAGCTGTTTTAACATGTTTACATGGATTTTAAATGTCCATTTTTAGTCAAACTGGCTCAACAAATCCACTTTTCTTACTGTAAATGTACCAAGTGTCAATGGCCCACCAATGGCTGACTAAACCCCAATAGAGGCTTGGAGCAGTTCTTTTCAAAACCATGCGTCATGCATAAATATTTCCTGTCAGCTTTGTCTTAAACAGGAAGCACACACAGAGACAACAGACCAGGGACGTACCACTACAAGTGTCGGGTATCATGCCAATACTATTCATAAGTATTAGGGATGTACAATATTGAATTTACTATCTGATATGCAGCCTTTTACAAAGTAGTTCTAGCCAATACTGATACCTATATCTAAATGTAGTTCAAACTTTAGTCCTTGATACACAATTTTAAGTTTGAGGATGAACTAATTAACACATTTTAGAACTTAAAACAGACTTTGAAGTGTAAGTAGGTCTGTTGGTCCAGCCTGTAATTACATTAACTCATTCGTCCCTATCACCAGTGATATGGGCAGACTTTACAGATTTTTATAGTCTACATACATTTTTTTTTATTCTGTCTTTCTTTTGTTTTCTTTCCTACTTGAAACCAACAAGTTACCCACTACCTCCACTTAACTGGGGGGTAAACTATAACCAACAGAACAGAAATGACTATTTTAAACACACAAGTAAGAAGCAAAACAAAAACTATGTCCTTTACAGAATGAAGAAACCTAAAGGCCCGGTCTTAAAGTGTTGATTTTTTAAAAAACCTTCCCTCTCCCCTTTCCTCCGCTGAGCCCAGCAGCTGGATGCCCAGTGAACCCACAAATGGAAATGAAACCTTTGGAGATGTAACACAGTCTTAGGTAACAATGGCAGAGCAGCGCAAAGTGGAGCAAGACAGGCAGCAGTGTGAGCCAGTGGAGCGAGATAGGTCAATTACCCTCTTCTCTGCTCATATTATGACTCACATAGTCATTATGATGATGAGCAGTGATTTTTCTAACTCACGCTCTGTTTTAAGAAAATCGTTCTGCACAGGCCACAGCACATCACATTTTCATGCTGTGTCACAGCATGCTGCTAGGCAAGGACAGTGTTTCTGCAGGGTTGGGTTGTTTCTTTACCTGAAGTGTGCCTTAATGTTGCTGGGGCTGGACGAGCGTGTCTGGACCTCCTTCTCCTGCTTCTCCCTCAGGATCCTCTCAGCTAGAAGGTAGTAAGTGGCTGTAATGTGGTTGTATTTGTTGGTCTCCAGAGCTCTGGAATAAAAACACAGATGAACACATAAGGAACAAATAGAAAGGGGAAGCATATGATGAAGAAAATCAGACTTTAAAACGGATAAACAAGGTTGAAGACAAAACAAGCAGAAGTTATATAGTGGCAACATGATTATAATAAATACATCACAGATTTTTTTCAAAAAATAAACCATAACCTTAAGGCTTTCTGTGTTTACCTCCCATCTGGTATAAATATTCAAAATGTCACAAAAAATAAACATGTCAAAATTCTCAGCAAACAGGTAGTCACTATTTTGTTCACTTTCAGAAAAAAAACTAGATTAGGAAAAGCTACTAATTAGCATTAGTATTACAGTTAATTCTAGGCTGGAATTAAAGGCTCTTTTATGCATGTTGTGTACAGAGTTTTCACAAATGTAGCTGTGCAAAGCTCATTAGCCCTTCAGCTACCTCTTAAACCAATTCTTGCATGAAAACCCTGGTCAGCCGGGCAGTGGTGCTCGTCTACATGTGCTGCAGACAATACTGACGGTACTGCTAATAAGGGAGTTGGAGTGTACTCTGCTGAACATGACAAAACACTGCAAAAAACGTGACAAACAGAAAGAGACAGGGCAGAGCGGCCATACCTACCACCCAAGTTCAGCATCTTTCTATGGGAAACAATGAAATAAGTATTTTTCTTTCTCTAAGAAGAAAAATAGCACTATAAAGGCAACTAACAGGAGTCAAAGGGTATATTGGTTGGATTTATGGTTGTGCCAATGTTTTCAAAGACATGATATCTGTTCATTTTAGAATACAGATAGTTATTGGCTTTATGGCCATGAAAAGTAGTTAAGTTATGAAAGAATAAACAGTCATATTTTTAACCCAAAGCTGCTGCTAGCGAGAGAGAAGGAGACAGCATGCAACAGTGGGTGATCAAGGAAGACTAAATAGGAAGAGGACTCGCCACTGGTGACAAACAATACAGAAAAATAAGATATTTTCTGATTGCTTCACAGGGGTTACACTTTAAGAATCTACAAAAATGTTGACACTTTTTCACAAATTTGCAGAAAGGTGAAGGAATTTCTTTAAATGTGGCTAAAGCTGGCCACACACTAGATGATTTTCTTATCTATAAGATTTTAAAATGTGGGAGACCACAGACATAAGAACAGTTTAAAACAATTTTTCATGTTATAAACCTCTGAGTGCACACACTCGACAATTTGGCAAGACTGTGAGAGCGCATGGCTGTTAACCTGACGACGACTTCACAGGGAAGATTCCCAACACAAAAGATCTCATAGAATCTTGCCTGATTAAACCTGACTTGGGAAGAAAAACAAACATGGAGGGCTATTAAATCTTCAAATTAAAGTACTGTTGTGTTGATGTTTGTTTGCCGTTAAAGTACATGACATCTGGTTGGTGATGCTACCTAGTCTGGTCGTTTTCACTGGTTTTTGTCTGTATTCTATCAGATACAGGCTGACTGGGCATCATAAATATTAAATGTTTTTGATATTTAGCTTAAAATTTCATGCTTTTTGCATGATGCTTCTCCCTGCCACCCCAGTAACTGCCCTCCTTCCCTGGTGGACAAATAATATTTGTAGTGTCCCTTTATTATCTCTATTTAAGTTTTCATAAGTCCTGGCCTGCAGACTTTATACAGTGAGCTTAACATCACTATCAGTCACTGCAAAAACTCTATTCATCCATCCATCCATCCATCCATCTCATTTGCTTATCCAGAGCCTAAGCAAGTCCACCCAGACGTCCCTTTCCCCAGTGACACTTTCCAACTCCTGCTGGGGGATCCCGAGGCGTTCCCAGACCAGACAGGATATGTAGTCCCTCCAGTGCATTCTGGGTATTCCCTGAGGTCTCCTCCCAGCGGGACGTGCCAGAACACTTCCACTGGGAGGTGACCAGGAGGCATCCTGATCAGATGCCCAAACCACCTCAACTGGCTCCTTTCGATGAGAAGGAGTAGCGGCTCTACTTCTAGCTCCCTCTGGATGTCTGAACTCCTTATCCTATCTCTAAGGCTGAGCCCAGCCACCCTCCGGAGGAAACTCATTTCACTCTTTCGGTCATTACCCAGAGTTCATGATTATAGGTGAGGGTTGGCAGTTAGATCGACCAGTAAATTGAGAGTTTTGCAGATTGGCTCAGCTCCCTCATTAAAACAACAGTCCAGCACAACGCCTTTAGTACTCCCGATGCTGCACCAGTCCGCCTGCATAAACTCCTTCCAGATTATCAGTGGTTATTCATAAGAATTTTCATTTTGAGTTTCATTTATTTCAGGAAAAGCTAATCCATGTTCAAATGTCAAAGCTAGAAAATGAACATTCTGTTTATGGTTAAGAACTTAAATAATTATGGTTGTGGAGAGGGAGAATGTGTTATTTTTCTATCAAAATGAAATAAAGATAGAATAACTCTATTGGAATAGCTCTATTCAACAAAGGCCTCTTCTTGTATTGCCATTTTGTCTTTCCGGAAACAATAGGAGAGTATCAATTGTGGAGTTATTAAGGACTTGGATCAATAAGAAGTATCATCTTGAGTAGCATTATCAATTAAAATCAATCATCCATATTCCTAGTTGTGATAAAATGGTGCTTGCTCATGTTATAGTTTGTCTAAAGTAATGTACATCTGATAGTTAAAACATCAGAAGTAAATAATCTGGAAAGAAGGGAACAACAAGAGCAAGTGCCACAAACTTCCTTTAGTCTAACAGAGGTGCTGCCATGCAGTGCTAGAGGAAATAAAAAGGGTGTATAGAAGCATCAAGTTTAACTGAAGGAATCAGTTTATACATGTTCAGTCTTGATGAGTTTCGATAGCGTTAGCATGACATTAGTGAAGGTTTTCTTGTCATGGCAGCTGTCATTACAAGACAAGTCCCATTAAAATTATAAATATGACATCAGGATGCTGGAGTTATATTAGGCTGGTATGGAAAATCTCCATTAATACTGGAAGATGCTTCATAACCAGACTGCACTGACTCATAATTACAGTGATAGCAAAGCCTATAAGTAGATAATTACTGCCTATTAGAGGAAACAACTAATGTTCTCCTGATGTCCTGTGTGAGTTTATGTGTGTTGTCACTGTAATAAAGGGAAAGCAAATCCATGTGGCAGCAGAAATAGACACCAGTGAGGGTTAAACCGGTATATCACCAGCCCCTATGTCCACGCCACTCTCTGACATAACAGTTTCTCTGTCTCTGTTATCTCATGAGCTTACACAGACACAGTGGATCATAGTATCTATAGAACAGACGCACATGTATGGCCATCTGTCAGCGTATAAGCTCACACAAACGCTCCCTATTCATGTGCACACAGAAATATGATGGCAGATGTGTGGTGGTGCTGTAGCTATGAAAGGAGGAGAGGTGTGAAGGGACCAAATGGAGAAAGTGAGCGTCTAAAGTGTTATACACACTGTGCATATCTGTTTAGATCCAATAAAAGAGATAAGGGTGAAACGTGAAATGAGGATGGTGGGAACAAGTGTGAACTAGGAGCCATGAATCTGAATTAAACAGCAGTTTTATACATTTATCCGCCTTTTCTCAGCACGCTGCAGCACAGCAGGTTTTCTCTCACAGCTGCAGGGAAAAGACGTTCCTTCAAGTTTACATTTGTCTGCACGATTCACGAGTTGTGTGCATTTTCTCATGTCTGCTCTCACGTCAGCAAAGTGAACTTAAAGAGAAACAGGTTGAATCACATTTTATGGAGGCACAGACTGAAACAGCATGACTGCGATCATAATAACTGCATGTGCCTGCATGCACACTGTCTACATAGTTTTTAACCATAAATGTATGTTTTCTTTATTACAGCTGGATTACTAGAATACCACTGTTTGGAGATTTTGTACTGAAGATTTAAAACACTGATTACTGCTGAAGGAAAGGTTTTAACACAAAGTTGTCCTGAATAGTAACAAAGATAATTTTTTCCATACAGAGATGAATGTTGACTCGTGCATTTATTTTTAAACCTTTGATATTTTTGAGTGATTTGCCCTCTTGATCTCTTGATATACAGCAAGATTAAGGTCATCTATAAATCATGTGTAAATAGAGATTTGATCTTTAACTGACCCTTTGCCAGCTCTCTGATTGGCCTGCTGTGCAGAATAATTAATCTAATAGTCTTCTCTTATTACTACTTACTTACAGTAGGACAAAGTTGGCCAGGGTCAAATCTTTATTGTGCATCATTATGATGTTGTGACTTTTATTTTGGTACTTAAAAGGGCTGAACAGTTTGCGAAAAATAATCTAATTGCAATATGTTCCCCCAATATTGCAATTGCAATTTAATAAGCAATTATTTTAGGTTCCTCATCTTATATATTCTTTTAGAAAGACAAGAAATACATTATTCTTTTTTATAACCTAAACAATATTAGATAGAATATACTGGGGCAAAACGATGTAAAAGAAATATCTAATTGCAATTATTTTTGCTCATTTGATATCAATTGCTGCATTGAAGAGGATGATCAATTTTATGTCAATCTCATTTTAAATAAGAAAAATATATTCACTGGTCAAACAAGGATTTTTGTACTAAAAAACGTGAATGTTTGCATAATGTGCATAAAATCTCTGCTGCAAAAAGCTATGAAACTGGTATTCTGACACATTTCAAGTTAAAGAAACGTTGCCACTTTTGCAATTTGTAAATTTCAGCAGGCCATATTGCAATTTAAACAAATTTGCGATTAACTGCCCAGCCCTAGTACTTAAACATGTGTAAAAGGTATGGCTGTCTTGCCCTACTAGTGTTTTTGCCCTACCCATTTCCTAAACTTAAGGATGATTTTAAAAATGCCTTCTTTGGATTGGTCTTGGCAGATGGCCATTTGGCCATTTGTCGTTTGTCAGAGAATGACCAAACCAATCGTTGTGATTTAAGGATTTGGCTGTGGCAGTGGCACACACTGACACTGAATGTCTTGTTACTCCAATTGGCCTGTAGTGAATGTGACAGAACCTTCATTCAGTCATCTTCTGAATTACTTTTGACAGGTTCTGTGCCTCTTAAAAAAAAAAAAAAAAAAAAAAAATCATTTAAAGCAGTGGCTCTCAACTGGTCCAGCCTCAGGACCCACCAGTCTGTCTTATGACAGATTGTGGCCCGAGTAAAAAAAAAACAAACAAAAAAAACAAAGCATGTTTAGATAATTAAATATGTTGCAGTTTGGAGCATGATTGGACCAAAACACCTGTAAAAAAATAGAAAAGAGACAAAAAAGACCAATTTTAAAACCTCTTTCCCCATCATTATGTGTCAATTTTTGCTTTCCAGCTTCCATTTTTGCCAAAATTACTTCATTATCATGGGAAAAAGTAGTTATTTATTGCAAGAAGAAGAGATAAATTAGTTGAAATAAAAATCAAACATTTAAATTTACCCAATTTCACAGTAAAACAAGGTAAAATAAAAGGTATCGGTGCATGTCCAATAAGGACTTCAGGACATTTTTTTTCCGGACACCTAGATGCAATCCAATGAAAGCTGCTCCGCGTCCCACCAGCTGAGAACCACTGATTTAAGGGATGTTGCACAGATTAATGTGTAATATATCACATGCAAAAGGTATCTGACACAGCCTAACTAGCAGTGTCCTTGATTATTTGTAAATCAATGTAGATGTGTTTTGCAGTAAAATACTAAGGCAACCACGGACACCCAAAAGAAAACATTTCAGTGATTATTACTAGAAGTTTTCTTTCCTTTGGCTAATTGAGGTCTCCTTGTACTTAAAACAAGAGCAGGTGAAAGACAATTTAAAAATAAATAAATGGACATGTCTATTGTAAATGGACAGTTACAGTTTGCTTTAGGACCAAAATATCTTCGTTGTTTCCCTTTAAAAAAATTAAAGCGAGACAAACTAGATGCACACCAAGGCAATTAAATGTTACTGTGTATTGCTAACCAAGTAAAACAGCTAACTATGTGTACCAACAGAACATTTCAGAATACTTAAAGCATGTCCCTTAGCTCCATACTCCAGTTTGTACCAAATACAGAAGGACAGATACTACACCACTTACTCGACTATGGCCTCTCGGTCAGCGATGTCTCCTAGTACCATGCGCTGGATGATGCTGTTGTGTTCCTCCTCTGACAGATTCTTGTGGGAAACCAGGGGAGTGTTGTACTTGGTGGCTGGAGACGGGTCAACCCCCTGCAGCCAGGCGTGGGTCTCAATCTCCTCTAGAGAGGCCCGTCGCTTAGGATCTCTCTGAAGCATTCGATCTATAAGACTGAGGTCATAAACAGACAGGAGAAACAGAAAGGACAAAAAGTAAGCAAACGTGTATCACTTTATGACTCTATTGTGACTTAGCTTTGTTTTCTTGATAGGAGCATGAATGCACATTTGGCTGTGGCTGCTTCATGAATAGCTCCTGAAGAGAGCTGCATCTTGTTTAAAGAAATTTATTGTACAGAATAAAATGTCGGTTTTTATATTCCTCTGATTTGATGCCACCAAGTTAGTCTCTTTGCAGCTGGTGTATTGTGAAACTGGCAGTGCTTGATACTTATTCCAACAGACTGCATGCCTCTGCTTGAGAGCTACTGATTTAGTTGCCATGAACTTTGAACAGGACACTTACTGTTAACTATTCATCTGCCATGATGGCTTTCCCGCATTATGAGTGTTGGTTTGGCATGTCGGCTGTGTATGTCCTAAAAAATTAATTCAATGTGAATGCACGACCAGAAAGAGAGAAGGAACCGGGCATGTGGATGGACAGTCATTGCAGACAGAAAGTTATGAAGAGCTGATAGACCAAAGTCCAAACTAATCCCCATCTGTGCTGTGTTATTGCTAATGCACATGTTTCATATCTCAGTCAAACTAACCAGGACAGATAAATTCTGTTTCAGAGATCAACGCAGAAACAACTCCATATAGAGAGGGTTTCAGTTCCAAAAAGTAACCTGACAAGGAGCACATTTTTTAATAAGCATTTCACTTTTTTTTTTTCCAAGACTTATTTCTGGGCTTTTCGTGCCTTTATTTGATAGGAGGAGGACAGTGGACAGAGTCAGAAACGGGAGAGAGTGGGGAGAGACATGCGGCGAAGGGCCACAGGCCGGACTCAAAACCGGGCCACCCATGCGCATGGGTAGCGCTGTAGACCGCTAGGCCATCTGCGTGCCCAAGCATTTCATTTTTATAAAAAGCTAACACACCTTGCTGAAACTACCTGTTCCTGAGAAGAGCTCTAATGCCACTATGAGCTCTGGGAGCTCATGGAAACCCAAACAGCTATTTCAGGGATATCAAATTTAATCACAGCAGGGGCCGAATTATAAATTTGGGTCCAACCTGAGGGCCGAACAGGATCGAACAGGGTCAACATCTAACAGTCAACCTCATTTTCACCAGCAATGAGTTACGGTGGAAAACACCTGAGCATTTGAAATATAAAAGAAATTGTTGTTAAAATTCAAATATAGGAGATAAAAATTTGAAATCATGAGTTTTAAAGGTCAAAATATGAGATAAATTCAAAATCATGGTTAAAACTATTAAAGCATGAGAAAAAAATTTGAGTCTTAAAGGTCAAAATAATTTTTCAAATCTTAAATTGAGGATCTAAAAGGTCAAATTATGAGATAAAAGTCAAATTAGGGAGTTAAAAAGGTCAAAATGGGAGAAAAAAATTAAAATCACAAGTTCAAAAGGTCAGAATATTACGTAAAATTTTAAAATTGAGGATCTGAAAGGTAAGAAAAACAAGAAAAAAAAAGTTAAAACTGTGAATTGAAAATGTCTACATATAACATAAAAATCAAAAACCATAACTTTGTGTCATTAATGTGAGGTTCAAATAAAGAATACTAAAGGAAAACAAATGCATTTTCCTACATTCCTGACATTTTTCTAATTAAATTAACTTTTACTTTTTTTCATTTTTATAACCTAACAAGGATATTTTAAATCATCAAGGTTAGATTACATTTTTAAACTAGAGGAAATCTGCCAACCTCAAACCAGTGGGCCAGTTATAAAAAATTAAGATATGATCTGGTGGGCCAGGCATAACTGTACCACAGGCCAGATTTGGCCCCCGGGCCTCGAGTTTGACACCCCTGGGCTATTTACTTTTAAGTCCTTGACTCAAGCAATAACTGAATTTAATCCAATGACAGGAGGTCTACTAAATGCAGCTTGATTTTGATGACACTGTTTGCAAGCAGGGAAAGAGAGGGCTCTGTCTGACTACTTTTCAGGTGCTGGAAAGGTCTCCACCTGCTCCACCAGCTGACCCCTTCAGCCAGAGGGAACAGGCCTGTCAGGACCATGATGTCAGAACAGCTGATGAGTGACCTGTGTGACTCAAGCACTCAGTCAAACCGCTCTTGTCCTGCCAGTGTTGAAGTGCTTCTTCAGTGATAAATGTTAGGGGCTGCTCACACTGGTCTTCACTGTTTTTTCCCCTCATATTTCAGTGTTGTCTTTCATTTTATAGTCAAGACAGTTGCCTTAAAAACACACCCTCACTACCTGAGCTAGTCCCTGGCCCTAAGCACCCAGAACTTTTGGTTCCTGGTAGTTCTCTTCAAGGAACTAAAGGGTTTCTGTAACCCAATGTTCTCAACATTTCCATCAGTTCTAAAGTCCCAGCATTATTATTCAAGTCTTACACCCTGATACAGCCAGGTTTCAGGAACACAAAGTAAACTAGATCAAAATTGCGATTTAAGCTGAAATTGCGTGGGATGCTGAGAGCTGAACTGTGGAAGAACTGCTGAAAATAGCCAAAAGCATAAAATAGCTGAAAATAGCATAAAAGTAGCTGAAAATGGCATTCAATAGCCGAAAAAAGGATAAAAATAGCTGAAAGTAGCCTAATAACGCTGAAAATAGCCTAAAAATAGCTGGAAATAGCATAAAAATAGCTGATTTTGGCCTAAAAGTAGCTGAAAATTGCATTCAATGGCTGAAAAAGCAAAGAAATAGCTGAAAAAAGCATAAAAATAGTTATACTTTACAAATTATAAAAGTTAGAAATGAGAAAAGTCATAGCAGTTGAATGACGAAGAAACTGAATTTTTAAAGTTCAAATGGTGACGATATGACAAAGTATGAAGGAGGAGATAGCCGGCTCAGAAGGAGAATAATAAACAAAAAGGCCAACGCAAATATCAATAGTGTAGATGCTCATAATCCCCACTAATCAATATGTTAATGCACAAACAGATCCTTTACTAATAAAGATTTACCCAGGATAAAATATTCAATAGAACAAATTAAACTGACATTTTTTAACTGTATTTGTGGTTTTAATCTCATTAACTTCATTGTAATGTACACCTTTTCTGATCTATATTTTGGAAGGTTCTGGGCCAGGAGACAGACACAGTCTTTATCATATACAATACATAATTACAATCTTATCAAACTGCTATGTGGGTTTTGTTTCAACCAGGTTGTCCGAAGCTTGCTTTAAATGGGTCAACCGGACTTGGATAAATTTACTCAAGAAGTTTGTCTCTCCTCTGAAGAGTTTCTTCAGGGCTAAAACTGACTGGGGCCAGAGAGAAATGTTTGAAACCATTAAAATGCTAATGGGTGGGTGTAAGACTCGTTAGGGGGGTTGTAGACCGTGTTACCAATCACAAATGTTCAGCACTGCAGTTCCACCCTGCATGGCTCCTGGGCCTTTAGAAAGTGTTATCTGCTGAGCAGAGACTCTTCAAGGGGTAGATTTTCAAACCCAGATCAAAATCTGAATTTAGATCCTGGTTCCTGCTATCAAAAGGCACAGTCCCTCACATAGTTCATAGTTCATGGGGAAAGTTCTGGCAATTAAAAAACACCTCTGGTACAGTGCTGGCCCAATTGAAGTGTATGCATGCAAGAGAAAATTAATCACTATATTGTTGAGACATGTTACTACAGTTTCTAGAAGGTATTAGATGGCCAAACATGTTTACATAACACTGGGCATGACATATTTGGCAAAGCTCCGATCCACATCGATTGTGCTGAACCAAAAACGGCTCTGGCCAATCAGTGATGTTTAAGGAGGACAAGGCAGTAGCTATGGGTTGGGTTTTGTTGTACTGTCAGCCAACAGCAATAGCTGCCGCAAGTGTAGATACATCCAAGCTAACTTGGATGTAGCAAATTTGAAGAACTGTACCACATTTCTGCATTATAAAGGAGCAAAGAGCCACACTGAAAGCTTTTCTTGCCAGAAAAGATGTTTTCACTCTCCTCCTGACTTGCTTCGGCATGAGTTTGTGATCAAACTGGTGGGGTTAAAATGTTCTGTAAGCTAATGCAGCTGCTGAAGTGATGAGCTTTAGAAAAGCAGCAGCTTTATCAGAAAAGTGCCCCATTTCTTTGAGAAGTCCTGCTCTTCCCAAATGCTTTGTATGGGAGGTTTCCCTATAAATGTGAAATATAAGTTACCCATGCAGTGGATATACGAAACAGTCGATCAAGCATGTGAGGCTAATATTTACATGTATTCAAAAAGTCCTGTGTTTCTTTCACTAACAAAACAATTCCACTTGTATGTATACACACTGAGTTTTGATAATGTTAGGCCCAGTGGCTGGCATAACTTCTCATATTGGCCCTCATACTGATGTGTAGAATTGTTGTGGGATACCAATACCTAAATGTCTTGTCCGAGAGGAAAAGATAAGGAACTCAACATATTTACAGCATATCTGCTGTCCTTGAAATCATTTGCTCAAGGCTCAGTAATATGTCTCACATCTCCCCGGTGGATCGCTCCTATTGTTGAGTTTCAGCTGTCTGCTGAGCCAGGATTTGTTGTTCAAGTGCAATCAAACCTATGTTTTTGGTATATTGTGGAGGAGCCAGAGAGAATCATTAGAAACATGTATAATGCACAACCCCAGTCTGTATCATACATCTGCTTTGACAGAGCAGAGGATACAAATTACAGCTGGTCAGCTTGAAGCTTAAAATCCACACACTGTTGAAAGCTGAGATTGCAATTTCAAAGGATTAGCTGGGATTCTGAAATCTAGTAAAAAGCTAAAATTAATACAAGAGAAAAGCATCACGCATCCATGAGTAAGCCATCTTTGTCATCTGCATAAAAAGGCAGACAGATATGGATTAACTGAGGTATGACATGTACAGACTATGAGACAGACTGGCAGGGAAATTATGAAAAAAATGCCTGATGAGGACGGTTTCCTTGATGGAATAATCTGTCCCATCCACAAATAAAAAATCAAAAATAAATGAACTACCCACTTGTGAAAATATGGCATTGACATTTTAAATCCATAATCATGTGGTCAATGAATATATCACTGTCCTTGGTTCATACTGTAAACATTTTTACTGAGTATTAACCCTGATACCAGTTTGTTTTTTTCAACTGCCAGATGAAGTAAAAGGAAACATGATATTTTACTGCAACATAAAATATTCCTTATAAATGTCATACCCAATATCTCACTTGAAAATGTATATCTGAAAACCTACTATATTAGTTACAATAAAGAATCTGCCTCACTAATTAGCAAACTAAATAAGCAGCCTTTCCTGACACAGGTATGAGAGCTAAACACAACCACAGGAATCCACCTACACCAAAATGAATCTGAGAAACATGTGCATCTCATGTTGGCTCAACTCCATCCATTTTTCCACCTCCATCCAGTCCCCAAGTGTGTCTGTGCTTAAGTGTGAGCAGACTAGGGAATGAAAGCTACAGACTCACAGACTGGGCAGAGCAGTGCTCTGCTGACTGACAGACATGCTGGGGATTAGTTGGGGCGAGCCCGGCTCCCCGAGGACCACAGGCAGCAGCAGCAGCAGCGGGATCAGCAGGAGCAGTGGAGAGGAGATAGAGGACGCAGGGAAGGCCTGACTATCAGCATAATGACGACTCACTGAAGGCTGCACTGTTTTGTTGGTTCAATAACCACACAGGCAATGTCACAAATTTCAGTTTCTTTTATGCATCATGCAGAAGTATGGACATAAAATGTACTATTGACCCCAGAGGCTGAACTGACAGCAGAGTAGAACAGACTGGTTCTCTAACTACCACTTCATACACTGTACTTGTGCAGGGACATACACTTAAACTTTCTCCAAAATACAATATAAAAAAAAAGCAACAATTTTGAAAATCAGGAGTGATGCTGATGTTGTAAATAATGATTTAGCCATTCCAATGCCAAAACATTTGCTTTTTCCCAGGACTTCTTTTTAGGGATGCACAATATTGGATCTATGTCATTATCTCACATGCACATCTTTCAAATCTTATTTCAGCCAAAACGGATACATGCACACACCTATACACATATCTAGTCTTGCATCCCTTCAGCTAAAAAGCTTAATATCATATGGGTACTATACATTTTGAAAGATGTGTACAACAACAACTTACTCATGGCTTGAAGGAAAGCCCACTAGTCAACAAGAAAACTGCAAGTTGGCTGGAGTTCTAGCAAATGAAGTGCAACAAATAATCAGCAGTTTTGGAAAGTGACAGTTTCAATGGCCCTCTGGTTGTACAGTACGAACACCAAGCTCTCAGTGTATGAGCTACTCTAACAAACGCTTGCTTCTCTATAAATGGCTGTCTCTTGTTTGGCTGCTCTCATTTGTTCCCTGGGGATCCTTAGAAGAAGGCTGCAACATAAAGCTTTCTCTTACACTCCCAGAACAAGGTGTGTGTCCCAGTGTGTGACAGAAACCACAAACCAATGTAGGTGTCAAGTAAAGAACAAATATTTCCAGTATTCATAGGTGGAAATCAGCGAACGCCTGCTCTGAAACATCAGTGTCTGATGAGAACAGAAGGTCAAGTGTTTATGTGAGTGCACTCTATGTGATTACAATAATGACAGGAAATGAAAGAACACAGTGTTCTGAATGGTTCACAGTAGTCCCCAGGATCATCATTCACAGGTCAAATTGTGACAGTGAAAAGAGCAACAGTACATTTATCTGCTCCTCTGTGTTTATGGGGCTGATTGTGTCACTGAAGGGGAGGGCTGGTGGGTGTAATACAAACATTTTATGTCTAGTCCCTGGAAATTTAAATCAAAGATGACAAAACAAAGAAAGCCCCTAAAGAAGAGGGCGATGGGTTTGCAACATCAAGTCAGTGAATAATTAATTAACTGAGGCATGTAAATGCAATCTGGTGGTTCAACAGGGAAAAGAGAGCAGAGAGACATATGTCTACAAACACAGAGACACAAACACAAATACATGAAGAGACACATGAAGACTATGTTGAAACAGACTGAAAATGTGTCAATGGAACTGATGGGAACTGTTATCTTCAGTGCAAGACCATCAAAACAAACCACAGCAGACAGTCATAGTAGATCTACAACTGAATCAATTCAATACTTCAAAGTGAACAAACTTACAGCCTACAGAGTTTGTTTCAGACTGGCAGCCCGTCCCTACAGAGCTCAGCAGTGTAGCTCAACAAGTAAAAGTCCCATTCATTTTCTCCATAGCAGATCTGATTGTAGCCATAACATCTCTGAAGGTAGACTAACCATGAACTACCTGAGAGTAAAATGAAGCTCCTGCAAAAGATTGATCTTCATAACTTTACTTGCAAATAAAAATGGTTAATTTGGATTTCTGAGGAAAAAAAAACAGCACTACCCAGCCCCAGAGTTGTACAAGGCACTGATTGGTGGAGCCCAGTGTTAATTTTGGCAGCTATCTTTAATTGTATTCCAAGTCTTTAGATGAAATGTCTTTTAGTTTAAGTCACAGTTTTAGTCTAGTTTTAGTTGACAAAAACTCAAAAACATTTTAGCCTAGTTTTAGTCCATGAAAGTCCTCACATTTTAGTCCGTACTTTTAGTCCAAGCATTAAATTTTCTTGTCTAAATCTGGTACCAAATCATGGAAATGTATTCTCTGCACTCTGCTAAACCTGAGATCCCTGCTTTCTACAGCTGAGAGGAAGAATAGCTATAGATGCATTGTATTTTGACAGATTTACCAACTGTGGAGAAATATCATGGTTTTGAATGTCCACTGAAAACTGAATTACATTTTAGTGTAGTTTTAGTCATGTTGATGAAAACTTAACTATCTTTTTGTCAGTTTCAGTCATCACAGATCTATTTTTGTTAGTCTTAGTCTAGTTTTTGTCATGGATAAAAAGGCTGTCGACAAACATTTTTAGTCATAGTTTTAGTCGACAAAACTAACACTGGTTGAGCCCCTTGTTGCATTTGAAATATTTAGCACATTTACTTTTACCTCTGCAGGACTTTCTGCAAGCACTGTCACCAGCCAAATGAACAACTTTGTTGTGAAATCATGGACTGTTTTCAATTGTTTCAAATGGAAAGGAGCCCAGGTGTTGTCTAACCTAGTAACAGGAACCAGACCAGGTATGGACTACTATAGAGCTGGGCTTGCCAAAGGGTCACTTCAGGGGAAAGGTCGAGCTAAATAAAAATTATTTCTACTTGCTGGATTTCTTTAAAGGATTTTTTTTGCACACACAGCACATTATGGAGGTTATCAAATCTATTAAAAAAGATTCCTCTCATAACCTTTGGCCTCTGTCACTGACTTCAGCATCAAAGATAATTGAATGTGTTGCTGTCTGTGCTAACAGCACACTGAGAGGCTGCTGGAGGTTTCCAAGCGGGTCGGTCACAGAGGGCTACAACTACCAATGTGGTGCGGCATGCTTCAAACTTTTTGCTGAGATTTAGGTTGTGAGCACATCACACAAACTGTAAACACAGCCTCATAACCAGTGGCTTCACTTTTAGATGGAAAATATAACTGGTTTCATGAATGACTTTGAGCACATGTGTGTGAAGGCTGCCACAAAGAATCATAGACACACAGAGGCTGAGCCAATGCACAGCTATTTCTAGGAAATGTCATCCTTTAATGCAGTTTACCTTATTACAAAAGGAGTCACAGCATTGTGAACAGCAAAATATGATGATTAGAGCAGGTGGTGCGTGCTTGTTATTTATGAGATCACACAGCAAACTCTCCAGAGAGCAGAGGTCTGACTTACTAAGTAACACTTAAAGTCAGTTTAAGTACTCTTTCATTTTTATTCATATTATCATTATTATTATTTGCTGCCCCACGAGTGTGGAAACAGAGCTGTTATGCATGGTGAGGAGGGTGTGACTGTCACATGGAGATGTTCTTCCTTGTGTTATTATTATAAGTCATTAAATTGAATGCAATGTTTGCAAGTCTGAATGTTAGACTAGAATGGACTTAATGGGGACATACTATGTAAAAATCCCCTTTTCACGGTTTTCTAGCAAAAATATGGCCTGTCAACAATCCCTCCAAGAATCAGACCCCGCCCCCTTCCACTTTTCAGAAAATGTGTGCTGAAACAAGCCGTTCTCAGATTTTACCATCATGATGTCATGTGGGGGGTTAGCACCACCCCCAGGTTCAGTTGGCCCTCCCTGCTTGGAAGAAAGATTCTCCGTCATCTGCTGATCTTCTTCTCAGCTGTCAGCTGAGATGCTGGATAGCTCAGTGGGATACCCTGCTAACTTTCATTTTGGAGGTTGACGGTTCAAATCCCAGTCAGTGCATAATCCACGTACAGTTTGGCCCCTTGGGCAAGGTCTTTAACTTTGGTTGAAAGATTCTGCTAAATAACATTCTAACATCAGGAGAGCCACATCCATTTCCTGAGAGGGGTGTGGTCAGGGGCGGAGTCAGACAGCTCAGTAACAATTAAAGCTACAGACACAGAAACAGCCCGTTCTGAGCAGGGCTGAAACAGAGGGGTTTTTAGACATGCAAAAATCCAATATTGGAGTCTTTTTTCAGCAACTGACTTCACAGGCATCTTTTGGGGACCTCTGAGACCAATTTAAACTTGTCTTTAAAGGGTAAAATATGTCCCCTTTAAGTTTGCAGGTGGAGACATCTTGAAAGGTTGCTTGAGCGTGCAGTAATGGTCAGAAATCTTGCTGATCAAAAAACTACTACAGTCTTCAGACTACTACATCTTGACATTAAAATGATTGTTAAAGCAGTAAATGATATTGTAGATCAAATTTGCTTGCCTGAAGACAGCGATTGTACTCTGCTTTCACTGAGAAAGATAAGACATGTGAAGTAAACCCTGTGTAAATCTTTTCTCTCCATTCCATAAAATATCCTTACATATGACAGAGAAAATGAAAGTGACGGTTTGCCAAATTGTATAATGGAACATTTGGTTTTCTGAACAAGGCTTTAAACCAGCTTATTTCTAGTGTAAAAAAACAGCTGTTTAACATGTGTTGTGTACAGGACTTCTGGTGTTCCTGCAGCCAGCCTCGAGTGGACACTCATGGTATTGCTTCATTTTTCAGGACCGAAGGTTGCCGCTTGGGTTTACATGATGCAGTGTCCTATTGTAGGTTTAAAATTAAGTGTGACTGATCTCTGCAGCAGCCAACAGTGTATGAATGAATGTGTTTAAAATTAGCTGTTTTGTGTTCTTGCAAGCACGTGTGAGGGTGAATGTATTATGTAATCCAAAAGTGCCTTAAGAGGGTTGAAAAGCAACAAAAACACAACGCAAGTGCAGTCTTTACCCTGTACCTGACACGGAAATTAGTGGACTTTTCAACTCATTTTTCCTTAAAAAAAATGACCAAAAAGCTTTTATTTTTCATTGCAAAGTTTCAAGATGTCATGAATCTGTTGCATCACATGTCCATGAAACATCCAGCCATTATTTCTTCCCGCCCCTGCTGTTATTCATGACCCTATCAGAGCCTTGCACTCTGATGTGGTTGATTCTGTTTGAATCTTCTAAGACTATTACTTTAATTGGCAATGTTGAGACAAATGTGTGAAGCCAGACACATCCGTCTTAAAAGAAGAAGTGCTGCAATCACTGCTTATATATTTTAAACTGTGACATGGTTGGATGCAGCACCAGTTACTGACATGGTAAAAATATAAGCCTGGGACACAGCATGTGACAAATGGCTCTTCTGCTCTGAAGTCAAAGCCCATCAGATTGCTTGCAGCTGCTCCAGCTTAACACTTCAATCTAGTCAGATCTCTCCTTCGACTCAGAAGAGATAAGCGTTTATTTCCCGTGTCTAAAAATACTCTGATGTGCAGTCAGAGTGAAAACAGAGAACTGGCCTCCACAACATGTTGAACACAGAGCTCGGTTACTGTTACTTTTGTCCATTAAATCCACTTATTATTATTATTATTATTAAGTGCTTCCGTTTATTAAGACATATGGGCGTAAGTCACAGCGACAGCCCAGCTTCCACATCAGTCTACTGGAGGTATAGCTGCTATAAGAGGCAGAATATGACGGGAAATTTTGTCCTCCCATGATCATGAAAACAGTATGATCAAGATGCAACTATAACTGTGCTGCATGCCATGTTGCTGTTGTTTTAGTTTATGAAGCTGCTTGAATCATCCTAGTCCAACCATGGCGCACAATCCACATTTTGTGTGGAATGCTGACAGTCTCCCCTGAAAAAGTGTTCTGGATTAAGGTTGCTGTCAAAACTACATATTTTCTGCTCTGACACACCAGAAAATTGGAATCAGAAAGGTTAAAGTTTACACCCCACGGTCTCTGTAATTAACCTGAAAAAGACAAACTCTAGGTCAGGTCAGGCTCGAATAAAGAACTGCATTATAAATATTTCCCTGATTAATTCTAGCCACAGGAAAGGCTACAGTGCTTCAAAAATTAACTCTGTATCTTGAGAGCATTAATTTGCACAAAATCAAGAGTGTGATTATCTCACAGGCAACTCTACAACTGCTAATTTTAGAGCTTTACTGCCTGACGTATTTTTAGTGTGGAAAATGTGTTTTTGTGTTGGACTGCAGTTGGACTGCACTGCTGAGCCACTGGGCTGTACAGACTACTTGAAGGGTTTTGGTCTCTGCCAGCTCCAGGATCAAGCTGGTCTGCAGGGCCTGGAATAAATCAGAGTGGATACTGCTGTGTGCCTTTATCTACACTGTACAGATACCTGGAAAAAGAGTTTAGCTATAGCTAAAGGAAAAAAAATCTTTAAATATTTAGCATATGTTTGCTTTGTCATTTTTTACTACACATCAACATTCACACAGTGCTCGGTGCTAGCTAGCTTGATTAGTAGTTATAATACACATTTCTACTTAGGCTAGACTGTGGTTACAAGAGAGACAGTTCTATTTATCATTTAACCGTACACACACACACACACACACACACACACACACACACACATATATATATGAGCAAAGTACAATTACACTGCCCCATACTATAAACAAGTCCAAACTTTATACAGCCATTGCCACCAACTTCTCCACAGACCAGAATATGCTCATCTAAGACAAAATAGCTGACAGTAACGTATGACTCCATGGAGAGATCTGTGCATGAGTTAGTGGTTACAGTCACTGTCTTGACACGCTGCCCTTTCCTCATGCGTTGACTCATGTCCACTGTTGTAGTTGTTAACTGTGATGGTGGCTGTTACTCAGGCTCCACAAACACCACTGACTCAAAGAAGCCTTCTTTATCCATTAAACTGAATGTGGGTATATTTCCAGTCACTAGTTTGTTATTGAAGGCTAATCTTCTCCACTTATGTGTCATCAGAAAGGGTGTCATGGTGCTAGCTAGTGCTAACTGGCTAATTATTGTTTGTTTTTTTTCTGTTATATGCCCCCTAAAAGATATTTTAGCTGTCATAAAGCAGCTGTTGTTGCTGTAATGCTGCTTGCTTTGCTAATAAAGCCAAATGTGTGGCTAGGTATGAACAATAGGATGATCTAAGATTGACGATCTCCTACGGCTGATTTTCACTGAATCAGCTCCAGTACTTGTACATCTCAAGCTTAAGATTGGGCCTTTAAAAGTAACTCTAACCAGCCTAGTGTGGAGTGGTGTCATGTTTTTCAGAGTGAAAAGTTAAGTGCACAATCTGCACAAAGTTTGCAAACTTCTTTAAGCTCACAAGACAGCATCCAAAACCGTGTGCTGAGGGACACAAAGGTCAGCGGACAATTGTGGCAGAGGCTGATATAATCCAGTTGTTTTAACCAATACAGCTGACATTGTCCTGCTTTTCATTGTTCTACAAAGGTATTGACAAGCCTCTCCACCTCTCTGCATGTGGTTTGTCTGTCGGGATATGGGAACCATGAGTGGAACTTAATAATACTGGCAATTTCTGAGGTCCAGACATCAATCTTTACTAAAAAGTATGTTTTAAACAATAAAATCAGCAATCTCCCTGTATGTTCATGTATGCTGCTCCTCATTTAATGGCTTCAATTCTGTTAACAAGTTTGTTTTAAGGCTGTAAGTACATGTATTCCATACCTAAGTCCCATAGGGACAAAGGAAGTTTGACACATTATCGTCAGTCCCGTTTATAGTCCTATGTTAAAGATCCATGGGCCTGTAAGGGTAGCACCATGTCACAGAGAACCTAAAGAACCAGGCCATGTTAATTTTTGGATAAGATTGGTGTTGTCAAAACTTAGCATGTTTAGGTTTCTCATGGCAATGACGGTTCATTATGGGCTTTTTACCAAATATTTTTAATCTTAACTTTTAATGTAATGCTTGCTACATATCCGATCCAAGTACACTTTGACAGGGATCAAACCACGTATCTTCTGATTGGCTGGAAACCCGCTCTTGCTGATGTGTCATAGCCCACCTTCCATAAATGTGCCTTACAGAAAGTAGATAAAGAGATAGTTACATAGGTAGTGTGGGAAATTGATGAGAATGTGGCCTAACTACCCTGTTATCACATCCATGGTGACAGCTACAGTAGCTACAGTATGGTTACAGGTTGGCTACAGATGACAAGGATGTCAGCCTGATGTGACTGGCTGCTTGCCAAAACACACATACGATATTGTGGGATATACAGCCAGACTGATAAAGAGAAAGAGGAAGTAACGTGTGATAAACCAGCTAATACACTTATAAATACAGCGTTATGTGAGTTAGAAAGGGAGTAAGTCCATGTATGGCAGCAAACAGTACAGTAGCAGAAAAGGAAAACAAATGCAGTCTGATACGGTTTTGAATTTTATGTTTGGATTAAATCAACACCCCTTCAGATTTTTATCCACAGTGTTGATTCTTAAAGGTTCAGTGGCGCTTTGCATGACTGCTGTGTGTGTAACACTCACTCTTTGCAGGCACTGGAGACGTGGGATGGTACAGTGTATTTACAGTCCATAATCATGGTGAGGGTCTCACTGTCATTTGCCTCCTGGAAGGGTGGCTGGCCGCATACCAACATGAACAGGATCACACCAAGGCTCCAAATATCTGAGGAGGAAGGAAAAAAGATTCTGTGTACTGCAAGAAAAAAAATATACCTTAAATCAGTGGTTCTCAACTGGTCTCGCCTTATTGACAATTTGCAACCCAAATTTCTTACATTTAAAATCGTAAACAAGTGTTTTTTTGTTTTTTTTTAATGAAAAATGGGGATGTTTGGACTTGAGATATAGCAAAATATGTTTAAAAAGAAATGAGGACATTTCCTTCAAAACAAAAGCATATCATAGACTTTTGACACATATTTTGTTCTGGGCACAAATCCACAACCAGCTGAAAATGTCTTCCCAACTCACTTTTGGGTCCTGATCTACCAGTTGAGAACCACTGCTTTAAATAAACGAACATATGACCACTACTTTAACTCTTAGAACACATACACCAATAAACAAATAATACAGATATTTCTATGTGGTCACACTGAAGAAACATCTTTTTCTTAGTGTAAATACTTGATGAAGATGTGGACCAATGACTGAGCCAGGTAAACTCACAGTAGAATACAGTATCTATATGACCCTGCTGTAACACCCACAAAAATGGCCTAGGCATTAGCTAATAATAGTGAGCCCAGACTCTCTTCTTTGGGTTTATCATAAACTCCAAGGTACGACCAATGCAGAACAGTCAAAGCCCACTGACAGCTGATCCTGCCATTCAGACGTCATCAGAGATTAAAGTCACTTGAGATCATGCCTTTGTGGAAAATACATCTTTCTTCACAAATCTGATTTTCTTCAGCGCTTCTTTCCTGTCATGTTTTCCTTTCATCCTAAGAATGGATGACGGGGACGGAAAAGATGCCATGAATGGAAACCAGAGGACAATCAAGGGAAGTGGGATGTACTCAAGAGATTTGGTCAACCAACAGGGAAGAAGCGTCTCACAGTAAATGTCAGTTCTTCCTCCTTGTCCTCATTTCCTCCTGTCTTCTTTCTCCTTTGGCATTTTCACCACCCCTGTGTTCTCTGGCTTGTCTCAGACCATCTTAAATGGGCATTCGCAGTGCAAAAAGGGCTGTGTTTTTATGCAGAGTGTGTTTGTTTCATAGAAATCTAAAACAAGCTGCACAATGCTATCATGGAAAACTGTGAGAGTCACATCAGTTCATCCATGTGAATGTACAGTAAACTTATTCAGGGGTGAAAATCTGCACTTTGCTGGTTGCACGCTGAGAAAGCTGCCTGTTAGTATGCAGAAGCACTGGGCCATACAGGCTTTATGCAAACACATGCATGTAATACCCACACATACATACATATCTCACGTCAGCAGTGTGAACAGTGGCAACATCAAACAGCAGGAGGTGAGAAACGGCCTGCAGCGGGCCCATTAACAGCCTCACAGCGAGGGCCACCATACTTTCAGGACGGTTTTAAACTAAAGATGACAAATATTATCCACATGACATCTGTGTCTGCAGACATTTTTTTTAATGTGTATTCATTAGTACTGTTATTTGTACTGACTTTAAAATGTGTTTGGGATATCATCACACCAAATATCATTGAAGTTCAACATTGTGTTTTTCCATTTTAAGCCGAGCTTATCCCCTTTGATTATCTAGTTTGAATCTTGTTGATGGGGTCATTTTCTGTAGGATTGGTGCTTTGAATCTGGGCGACCAAGTAAAAAAACAGATAACACCATAAAAAGTCAGATCTTTTCTAACAAACTTGTTTCACAACAGATGCGGTTGGCAAATTCTTTCAGCAATGGGGAAATGGTTGAAGATCAGGGATGGGACACCATTTTCAAATATCTGAATAGTCATAATCTATGAGAATCTGATGATTTTATGTTACAATTATTCCATCTTTTAAAAATCTAAACAAATAAACATAAAATATTAGGGGTGCACCGATCGATCAGCAAAGATCGGTATCGGCCTCAATTTCCTTAATTTTGGGAGATCAGCGATCGGCCGATCCTTGTAAAATAAGTTTGGTGGATAAGATCAGTTTCATATGTCTCTACCTACTAAAATGTGAAAAATGAAAGACTAAAGGAACTGATATTATTTAGTAGTTTGGACAGCAATGCTTTAAACTTTTCATTTATATTTGAGAGAACTACCTCGTGCAGTTAAAACAACAAGTTTGTATTGTTTCACGGGTATCGTTCAATGTTATTCAATAAAATAAGATTGGAACATTGAAAATGTATGCTGTCAGTCATAAAAAAATCAGCATCGGCCAAAATCGGAATCGGCAGGTCAGGCTTTTTAAAGATCGGTGATCGGCCAGAGAATTGCAATCGGTGCACCCCTATAAAATATATGTATTACTTTTACTTGCACCATGTGGTACCACCACCACCAGAGGGTGGCTGTAGTGAATCCAAATGGGGTTTGCTAGCCTCCATTAAATAACAAAGACGAGGAGAGATGTGAAGAAACCAACTCAGCATTTTCAAACTTTAAAAACAACCCATTTTACTTGATATTAAGTAAATTATTTGTACGGAACTTTTTAGACTGACATTGCTGAGTAAAATATATTGTTTCTTAAGTAAAACTGACCAGTCAAAGATGTTAATCCTATGGTGGCTCTGTGTTTTTTCTTTTCCTCCTCTCATCAGACTGCTGTCTCTGTGAGAAATATCACAAAGGTAATAGACAGCAAACAAATCCAACACCTAAACTTTACTTGGATTTATATTTGTTTGTTTACTTTTGGCTAAATAACCTGATCTGAGATTAATTGATAAATGGACCCTCCTTTCTGCCACACAAACACACGCACAGACTGTCTGTGGGGCTCATCCCTCTGACCTTTCCAGAGGGTCAGGTGTCACTGTTTATTGAGGCATCACTCCCAGGAAGGCTATGAACACTTGATTACTTGATGTGTTATTGCAGAAATAACAAGATCAGTGATCAGTTACACAGAAAATCATGCTCCTTCACTGTAACACACACACACACACACATTGACAGACAGACAGACACACTGCTAAGGAGCTTGCTGACTTCCTCCTTCTTGTAAACTAACAGGTTGTTTTTGATTTAGTCTGTTAAACATTGTCTTCTGCTATAGTGTTTAAGTGCAAAATATGTAATTTGGCCACAATATCATGTTATTTGAGACAGTTTAAATACAAAATATTAAACAAAATTTGCTCCGCAGCAATTTTCATTTCTTCACTTTAACAGAGCCTTTTGAACAATAAATTCCCTTGATATGACCATCCTTACTAAATGTTGATAATTAACCTATATATCATGACCTCAAAGATAATAATCTTATCCAAACTGTTGAAGAAATTTCTTACAGAAAGTGAGTCCTGATAGTGAGCGGAGAGTTTCCTTTGACAGAAAGTGTTTCAAAGTCAGAAAGGCTTAAACCAATGAAGCAGCCTTTACATTTGTGCTCCTATCTTCTGTGGATTGAAACCACTTGCTTTATAAAAATATGATAACCAACATTTTTATGGGTGTTACACTTTATCTGCAACACTTTATCTGTAATTTATGTAACAGAACTTATTTTGGCCCTTAAAGTGCACCAAGCAGATGTACTGTACTTTAGATCCCCATATAAAAATCTTGAAGGGTAACAAGCACTTGAAACCTCACACAGTCTCATAAAACTGCTGCAGGAAACTACAGGACCTATACACATAGGCAGATATTTGAGAAGGTTCACTGTACACAAATTCAAGCCCTTTTTTTAAGAAACATGAACACATGTGCCAGCTTACTCATTTCATAACATAGAAACATATGTAGATCTGTGGACCGGTCTCATCTCCAGTCCCCTGATTCGCTGAAGAGCAGAGCCAGCTGACTCTGACTGGAAGGAAAAAGACATCACAGCAGCTCCAGTCAGATATTGGCAGCTCAAAAGTAATTACCATGATGAGGATTTTTAAGTAACTTTCTAATTAAGCTCTAAAGCTCAGATGCCCTCAATACTTAATGGGATGGCAGAGTGGAGCTCTGATGATGCACAAGAAAAAGTGCCAGATAGTAAAAAATCAAACTCTCAAACTATTTTTGAGGGGGAGAGCTCGATAAAGACTTTCACATCATTATAAAATGCTTTTAGCTGCAGGGGTAGCCTGAAGCTTACCATCAGATGCATTCTGAATTAAGCTAGACCTATATTTAGACCCAGTTTTTCTGGGTTAGAATAAACATTGAAGGACTTAGCCTTAGGCTAAACACTGCTGTGTTTAATTAGAGAAGGATGAGTGGATCAGCTGGACTGGAGCTCTGTTTAAGAGCACTTCTTTGAGAAAAATGTTCAGTCTAAAAGTTAATGCATAAGAAAACTAGCTTGTTATTATGTAAAATTACTGGGGATCTCAGTGTTAAAGCATTAATCACAAGAAGTGAAGTAAAAAAATAAGATCAATCTTAGTCATTATAATGGGGTGCTATTCTGATGTTTTAGGGGTATCATTTAATTACTGTGTAAAAGCAGTAACTGAATACTACTCACTGTAGCATCTTTCTAAACTGACACACCAGATGGATGTGTGAAACACATCCATCTGGTAAACCTCCCATAGACAGCGTTTGGGAAAGGGCAGAGCCTTTGAAAAAGAACTTGGAGGGTGACTGGATGACCGTTCTGTCTGTCACATCTTTACGGGCCAATCAGAGCAACAAAACACGTGACATAGCCGCTACCAAGCAGTAAACTCCATAATGAACTGCATAACGCGAATCATGGCGACTGTAGACATGTCAGTACACGACTTTTGTTGTCTTTGAAAAGAAAACAACTCACTACTGTTCTTTCTCTTGTCTCTGCTTGCATACGTCACTACTCTTACGAGTCTAAAAGTACTGCCCCTCAACCCTGACTGGTCCTGTCACTATCTAACCGGGCCCAAACGGTTCAGATGGGAGCTTTGCAAGATAGAATTGCGAGTAAGACACACGGAAACAGGCGAATCTATCTGCTTTGCAAGGTTAGTGTCTTCCTGCTCTAACCATTAAGGAAAACAAGGACATCTATGGGGTCAATACTGTTGCAAAACTCAAGAGCACATCTTGATGTTTTGCTTATTGGTTTTAGACTCATTTGTCTTCAAACTTTCCAGTTAAAACCTGCCTTTGTGCTCAAAATTGGCTCCTTGTGCCACCACTGCTCCTTTTAATGTCACAGTTCCCTTGAAACCATGATGAAGCTAATGCTATCTCTTTGAATCTACTAGAAGTTCCTTATTTATTTCTAAATAAAAGTCTTTTTTTTTATCTTAGCTAAGATGCTACAAATTACAAAGTAAATCACAGCACTGATTGGCACTTACAGGGTACAGCCACTTCTGTTACAAATTAAAAAACATGGTTGGTTAAAAAGGGACTTGGCTCTTTTGCTCTTTTGTTGCTGCAAGTTGCCAAGATCTTTTATCATCTCTGATGCAACTGTGTGAAAAACTATGAAATTTCAAAGACACTATCAGAAACCTTCTGAAAGTATTTTTTAACAAAAATATTGGAATATGAGTTTCCAGCATGGTGGGAAAGCAAACTGAGAGAACAGGAGGAGAGAGGCTGGAAGATTTAATGGGCTGGCAAGCGTGAAATGCTAACCATACAGATAGCTGGTAGGCACTGTGCACCGGGGCATCTGGCAAAGTACAGTCTCTGTGGAGGGACAAAATTCATGAAAGCATTTCACTGAATGCAAAATTAATAAATACATGCAAGCTCAAGGTGAGTAATCTGCATTTTTCATTTTCACTGAAATGACTTACTCTAAGATACCATGAAGATTAACACAAAATCATGACCTCATCATTTAGGGTCAGATCCTGGAATACAGGTAGCAGACGTGTTATCATAACCAAACCCATGGCTTTTCATAGAATTAAAATAGATCTTAATTTTCATATTTTAACACTCTATGCAAATTAATCCACACATGCTATACTGAACAACACCTACTGCTCTAGTTCACTGCCTTTGCCGTACATGGCTCAGATCCAGCTCTGAGCATCTTTCTTATCCTGTCTGTCACAGCCACTGGGGTCAAGGCCCCTGCTACATCATTCCTAACATGGATGGCAAAGCGACTATCCCTGAGGCATGTTTTATACCAATACCATTTGCTTACATTGCCCCAGCAGGAGTGAAATAACAAGGAAAGGCAGCATGAACAGTGGCCACTGCATGCATAAAAAAACAGCTGAGACGGGCCGAGGTCCACGAGTGTAGCCTGTCTTATGAGAGCATAGTTTTAACAAGCACAGCTCAGGCTTTGTAGCTGTTTAGAGGATCATTTTGTTTTCTGTCTGACATCCAGATGGCATCTGTTCTGAGAGAAGGAGAAAGTGAAAAGCATTAGTAGCACTGAGCCACTGCTAAAGCTTAGCAAATGGGGTGTTACGAGGAAAACGGAAGCAGCTGATGATTGTCTGAAATGAAAGATGCATCAGTACTGTAACTTTTTGGATAAGCTGTTTAAAATGCATGTGCTCTGATTTGAGTTGGCCTTTGTGCGTGCACCGGTAACCATGGGAATGAACCAAACAGATGCTTCAATAAAACAATGTGAAAACAATTCTCATCAAGCTTGCAGTTTACTCTCTGTCCTATTAAAACAGACTTGAATTAAGAGAAAGGTTTCTCAGCATGACTTCAGTGTACAAATCTGTCTAGTGTACCAATTAGAACCCGGTGATGTGCGGACAAACTCAAAGCAGGCTGTGCCCTTGTTTCACACTGAGGGAAGCTGCAGCTGAGCATATGTGTGTGCTTCAGCTGGGACATTTGATAAAATTAAGCTAGCAGTCTCATAAATGATGAACTTGATGTTCTGGGTGGATAGCCAGGTACTGACTGTCTCTAAAGGACTGCCTTTGAACTGTGCTCATGGTTTAATCTGAGCACTGAATGTTTTTCATTTTGATTTCAATGATCCTGCTGCTTAGGCTTAGCTTGATGATTTCACATTTTGTAAATAGAAGATAGTCCGTGGTAGAGTCTGCAACAGGGATTGTTATTTGCTGTATTGCTGCAGTAATACAGTAATACAGTAATTGTTTTTAAAGAGCAGTATCAGTGAATGTCCAAAAAAACTTGTTTAAGGAAACCATGGCCAGGGCTTCATTTTCTATGCACTAGTTGTTGTCCGCTGTCCAGCTACTAACCTTAGGCGTTCAGGGATGACATCCATTACCAAACGTTATTATGTAGGACTCTGTCAACAGAGATTAATCATTAGCTGTCATCTAATGACAGCTGACCGATTTCAGGATGACATATCAGACATTTTATTCAGCATCTTCTCCTCATGTGATGCAGCAACACAGAATTACAAACATAAAGCTATTAACCCTTAGAGCTCACGCGGCACCGGCACACCCCTTTGTAAATTGTTTGGTAACTTTTGAACAGTAAGATGTAGACACTAACTTGTTTATCCTTTAAAAGCTCTGTGTTGTGCCTTTCTAAATATGTTCTTCATGCATTCATAGCTCTTACAGAACATTTTCTAGTGAACCCAGAACTTGGATGACTTCCCGTGGTCTCTGAGGACAGAACTGTTGTATACAACAAGAAGTGACACAGTTTAGAAATATATTACTAACTTTTGAACCTTAAGTCATAGACACTCGTTTTTTCCTCTGAATGCTGGCCATTTCGCCATTTGTTTGCTACCCTCAATGTCTCTATAGCCCTTAAGGACGCTGTTCTAGCGAGCCGGAACTTAAGTGTCTTTTCGAGGTCTATAGAGATTAAATCCACGGTGTTAGATCTGATAACAAGCGTCTTTTTGTTCATTTTTAATCCATTTTCGATCATGTACTTTGGCTTTCTTCGGTGGGTAGCACCATATTTGTTGAGGGCAATGTTTACATGCAATGCATTGTGGGAGGGGCTGTCCTCCAATATCAAGATGTTGCATCTCTACCGCTTAAAGGAATGGCACAAATTAATCTAAGTGCATGCACTTTTTTGTATTTTATATATATATATATACAGATATAGATATTTTTGAAAACATTTAGTCACAGAACAATTTTTTTTTCACTGTTTTGTCCCCAAGAGATGGGAGAACA